>NC_092692.1:19948945-20275820 GCF_964275005.1 Diadema setosum
GCAAAGTGCTAAAATTTCCTGCATCTGCTGGTTTAGAGAGTGAGATGTTTTAAAGATATCTTGATTTGGGGCCTGTTGGGTCTTCGGGGCCTGTTGGGTCTTCGGGGCCTCGGGTATGGGGCGCCAAGTGTTCGCTTGAAAATTCCGTCCAAATAGACACGAAATTACCTTAAAACTACAGAAATCATACACTGAAATCCATTTCGTTACAAAATGAAATTGTACAGACAATTTCGTAACAGAACAATTTCATTTTGTAACGAAATCTGGTTTAATTACAAAATTAGGAAGACAGTTATCCATTTTGTTACAAAATGAAAAAACAAATTTTATTTTGTAAACAAAATCTCATTTTGTTACAAAAAAGACTTGTGCTTTTTCATTTTGTGACACATGGCAAATATAATTTCGTAACAGAATCTTATTTTGTTCCCAAAAAAAATCATTTCGTGTACGGAATTGAACTACAAAACAATTTCGTGCACGGAATGGTTCTACAAACTGCATTTCGTGTAGAGGCCTAGAGGGTCTATCAGAACTGAACTACACTCCCTTTTGTGTACGGAATTGAACAACAAAAGTCATTTCCCTGTAAGGTACCATACGAAATGGATTTCGTTGCACACGGAATGCATTTCGTACCATATCAAATGGATTTCGTACCATGCGAAACAGATTTCGTGGTACACAGAAAGGATTTCGTGTACGGAATGGCATTCTGTCAGTCTCTACCAAGTAAGGGATATAAGAAGGACGCTGATTGGCCGCCTTGTTAATCCGAGCACGCTCCGCCCTATTTTTGCATATGCAACAATTTAGAGGTGAGTTTTTGTCCTAGTGTTTGTTGAGTTTTTTGATTGAACACGATGTAGCTTATCTACGTGTGTGCGAGAACATCGTAGTTTGTGCGCTACCCACTCGTTTGTTTCCGTGTAAGCATTTTTACCGTAAAGTGTCTTCATCGTTCGTCTTTTTTTTTTTTTTTTTTTTTTTTTTTTGCGGTGCAAGATGTTCTGTGTATTTTCTCTACGGTAGAATGCCATCGTTGATGATCTTCGTGTATTCATTACTAGTTTTCCACCTCCGTCTCATTTTTTTTTTTTTTTTGTACAACTAGATGTCTAGAGGTGTCAAACGTAGCGTAGTTACAACTATGTTTAGAGCTAGTTAGCTAGGTCTGCGATGTCTGTATCGTTTGCTGATGTGTTTTATGAGCTGAGAGTGACTATGATGGGAGTGATATTCAGGATTTTGCTGTGGTTGAGGTGATGGCAAGATGCAATTTATTTCGTGTAACCATGCATGACGTTGATGATGGCGAGTAACGTTAAAACTACGACACGAGTAGCCTAGCCTAGGCTAATGACGAGAGTGACACTGAACTAAGAAACGGGGGCTGATGCTCGCTCGTGCCCGGGAGTGGTCTAGACTACAGAGACCTGCATTATTCATATATTTTTCATTTTCTTATTCACTCGGGTATAGTGCTACCAAAATTCGTGTCTCTGAAGAAACTCGACCAAAAGCTTGACAACAAATTTGCATCAGGTCTATTCTGTAGGGCTTGTGCCGAAAGGGTGGGTTGGGTGGTGGCGCGTCGCGTTAATGGGAACACCACCCTTCGTCCAAAGCCCCCCGGTTTTGCCGAAAGGGTGTGTTGGGAGCGTTGGGTCGCGTCGCGTTGACTGGAACCCCACCCTTCGTCCAAAGCTCCCCCGGTTTTGCCGAAAGGGTGCGTTGGTACTTTTTCTCATGTAATATTAAAAGAGTTTTGAATTTATATTTAACCTTCAAACAACCATTTCAAAGAGGCTATCGTCCGGATCGGTTTACACTCTATTACCACTTGGTCTACAGCCAGTTGGTCTAATAGACTGTTTAATATCAGTTGGTCTAATAACCAGTTGATCTAGTCATCATTTCGTCCAATTACTGTTTGGTCTAATTGTTATTTGGTTTAATTACTATGTGGTCTACAGTCAATTCGTCTAGTAATAGCCATTTGGTCTATTTTTGGTCTATTATGAGTTGGTCTAATTCCATTTCGTCTAATCATCAAATGGTCTAAAATAAAACCAAATTTGTCCAATATAAATTTGGTGTACATATCAATGAAAAAGGGTCCCCAACCCCCCCCCCCCCCAAAAAAAAAAAAAATAGCCCAGTTGGTCATATAGACGAAACGATGATTGGACCAAATGGTACCTGATTAGACCAGGAGGCTGGCTATTAGACCAAATGACAATAAGATCAATGGTTATTGGACTAAATGGGTGAAGACTAAATGATGATAGAGGCTAGACCAACTGGGCAATGGACCAAAATTAATGATGTGTACACCAAATTTATATTGGACAAATTTGGCTTTATATTAGACCATTTGATGATAAGACGAAATGGAATTAGACCAACTCATAATAGACCAAATCGGTATTTGATGATATAAATTGGTGTTAGACCAAAAATAGACCAAATGGCTATTATTAGACGAATTGACTGTAGACCAAACAGTAATTAAACCAAGTAACAATTAGACCAAACAGTAATTGATGACTAGAGCATCTGGTTATTAGACCAACTGATATTAAACAGTCTATTAGACCAACTGGCTGTAGACCAAGTGGTAATAGAGTGTAAACCGATCCGGACGATAGGCCTAGCCTCTTTGAAATGGTTGTTTGAAGGTTAAATATAAATTCAAAACTCGTCTTATAATATTACATAAGAAAAAGTACCAACGCACCCTTTCGGCAAAACCGGGGGAGCTTTGGACGAAGGGTGGGGTTCCAGTCAACGCGACGCGACCCAACGCTCCCAACGCACCCTTTCGGCAAAACTGGGGGGGGGGGGGGGGGGGGGGCTTTGGACGAAGGGTGGTGTTCCCATTAACGCGACGCGCCACCACCCAACCCACCCTTTCGGCACAAGCCGACTGGCCTGCAGGCTACAATCCCACAACAGGCCCTTTCGTGATAGGAGTTGTAGTGTTAGTAGCATTTTTTTTATTGACTGGAAGCCATTAGGTGAATGTACATACGAAACACTTACAGCTTATACACAAGGACCTGGGCCCGTTTCATAAAAGATGTTAGGATGTCAACTCCTGCTGGAATGGCAACTTTCCATACCAACAGCCAATGAGGAAGTTGGATTCTTTTCGTTACCATGACAATTGTCATTCCAGAAAGAGTTGCTATCATATTAATTTTTTATGAAATGGGGCCCTGGTCTACATTGCCAAGGTTTGAACCTGTGTCCTATGCGTACCTTTAATGACGGACAAGTCTCGTGGGCGAGAAGAGAGGAATAATGCTACATCCATTCATATGCTCTTTACCACAATGTATACACTATGATTCTTTCATCAATGCCAAGTCGAGCGATTGTCTGATTATGTTTACATTATGGCTTCTATATAACAAAGGAGAATTTCTTTTAGACATCGGCAGCATACATTAGAGGGTGCAAAAATTCATTGTATCCTTTCGGCGAGGCATGTCCTTGAATAGATGGAGACATCGACAAACAGATGGTAAAAGAGTGGAATGGATGGTGTAGTTATTTGAAATCTCAATTTAATGACTCCCCACCCCATCACACTAGCAGCTAGACAGTCGTCAAAACAATGTTTTCTTTAATAGCTTCATTTTCATGACTGATGACTGAATTGATCACTGGTTTTTTAGTAGTAGCCGTGATAAAAAAGAATTAAAAAAAAATCATGGGCGTATACGCACTCGAGCAGGATTCGAACCTACGACCTCATGTGAATGACCTCCGGACAGGCGTCATCTCCACTAGACCACCGAGCTTCCGCCCGACAGCAAGTGTTGGTTCTTATTCTCATAGCATGCAGCGGGCACTGCGTAATTATTCAAGTTCATCAAATTCTTCCGTCGAGATGTTTTTTTTCATTGCAACTGATTGACAGAATGCCCTACATCGACGTCATAAAGCCAATGTATTCGACTTTAAGGAAGGCAAGGCCGACGAGACCGACACATGGGCTGTTTTTTTTTTTTTTTCGGAGCGAGCGAGTGGGAAGGTGTGAAAGGGGTTCCCCCTCCTGCAGTGAGATTTTTAATTATTTTTTTTTTTTGCATTTTGATGTTGTATAATTTGATGCAAGTTTTTGCGTGTTTTATCAAATTTTAGGGAAAATATTTGGATGTAGATTACATTTAATAATTTTGCCAATAAAAAGGATATCAATTGAATAAATTTTTTGTATTATTTGTGACAAGAAATGATACATTAACACGAGGGTGTATCATGACGGGGGTATTCCTCCTCCCACACGAGGGTGATTTTGCATTTTATGACCTGAAATTCAGCGATCTGGTGCAAACTTTGGTGAAATACTAGACTTTTAAAACAAAAAAGTAAGGAAATAGGGTCTTTTTAGGGAAGTGCTAAAAGCTAAATCACGGAAATTCAGCTATATTCTACGTGTGCATCTAATATAACTCCTCAAAAAGTTTGAGGGGTAATATATCTCTTGTTGCTTCAGCATCATACGTAAATGTGGTATCATTAGAAAGCTTAATTATTCTTTTTTACAATGATGTGTCACTTGTGATGCTTATGCAATCTTGGAATACACAGTCTCTCTGAATATGCGGCAAGGTAAAAAATGAAATGTTGCAATTCTTTTTTTCAATAGTGAATTCATCCAAACTTCAATGAAAAACAGACAATGTTTTCTGTCACTGTGTCCTTTCAATTTATTGAGAAATGGTTACATCTTATTAGGTCAGTTATGGATAGCTGATCCAAGCACAGCAACTACGGCCTGACACCTCCTCCTCATGCTGTTCACCAGCCTTGTCACACGAAGCTGTGGGATGGTGTTCACTCTTCAATGAGGATCAGCCGCAGGTCTGCCAATGTCGTGCGATCAGTCACTCTCTGCCTGACAGACCAGCCGAGCTGATCCCATAAGTGTTCGATGGGATTGAGGTCAGGGCTGGTCGCTGGCCATTCCATCCTCTCAATGCCCTCATCCCGCAGGTACTAGTTGATGATCCTTCCTCTATGCGGACGAGCGTTGTCATCTTGGAAGACGGCATTCGTCCAAGGTTACGGCGCAAATACGGAAGTGCCACTGGCTGAAGGATTTCATCTCTGTATCGCTGGGCCGTCATGTTGCCATCGATGATGATAAGCGGGGTTTTGCCAACTGCTGAGATGCCGCCCCACACCATTACACCTCCCCCTCCAAACGCTGTCACTTTGTCGACGCAACAATCTGCAAAAATCATTTGCCAGGATGTCGCCAGACCTTGATCCCACCGTCCAGCTTCCTGAGATAGAATCTCGACTCATCGGAAAAGAGAACAGATTGCTACATCTCTTGGTTCCACCCCAAGTGTTCACAACACCAGCGCATACGGGCATGATGGTGGAAGGCAGTCATTGCCGGTTTTCTTGCAGCTTTACGAGCACGCAAGTTGGTTGCGTGGAGCCAGTTCCTGAATGTTTGATCAGACAATCTTCTGCCAAATCGCCTTTCAAGTTTGACTTGAAGATTTCTCGCGGATAGCTTTCGGTTCCTTAATGTAGACAATGTGATATACCGATCTTCTTGCGGGGTTGTTTTTTAGGGACGCCCACTCCTCGGTCTGTCTTTAACTTCCCCAGTTTCAAGAAATTTCACCCGCAATCTTGATATGGTGCTTGCGCTCACCCCAAACCGGGCCGCAACATCCTTTTGGGGTATACCTGCTTGGAGTTGTCCAATTACTTGGGCCTTTAGGAGATTCGATAAACGTGGCATCTTTAAAATCTCACAAACAACCACTCAGTAAACTGCAGCTCCGGCACACATTCATCCAAGACATGCACTGTCTTCTGGGCACTTTTCAAAACACATTGCATCTTCAAAAGACGCTTCGGTGTTGAAAATAATTCTTTTTGCAACATTTCAATAAATACTCTGCCCTATATTCAAGAGTACTGCACATTCCATGATTACATAATCACAGCGGATGGCACATCATTGTAAAGAGGAATAATCAAGCTTTCTAATGATACCACATTCATGTATGATGATGAAGCAACAAGAGATATATTACCCCTCAAACGTGAATTGCAAAACTTTTTGGGAAGTTTATGTACTAGGTAGATGAGGGTGTGGGAGGTAGATGAGGGTGTGGGAGGGGGTATCCCCCTCCCACTCGACGGAGCTTTGCCAAAAAAAAAAACAACAAACAAATCTGATTCAGCAATACACGTTACTGCAGCGAATGTGATTGACTCTATCACATGGCGAGCTATCATTAAAAATATATGACAATAGGAGATGAAAAAGTAGTGAGTATAAGGAGAGAGTTTCACTGCGGACAGGCCAGCCTGCATGCTGCAATCCCACAACAGGTCCTTTCGTGATAGGAGTTGTAGTATTAGTAGCATTTTTTTTTTTGACTGGAAATCAAAAGGTGAACAGATTATTGACAAGGACCGGGCCCCTTTCATAAAACTTGTCACCAGTGACAACTGCCGCATTTCTATGACAAATTTGCTCTCAGCCAATCAGATGCAAGGATTTCAGTAGCTTGTCACATCTACGACAACTTGTCATTGAAGACAAATTTTATGAAACGGGCCCCTGGTCTACATTGCAAAGGTTTGAACCTGTGTCCTTTGCGTACCTTTGATGAGGGACAAATCTCGCAGAAAAGAGGAATGCTGTTATAATCCTTTCATACCTGCCACGCTCTATAGTTATACCACAATGTCTACACTATGATTCTTTCATCAATGCCAAATCGAGCGATTTATCTGATTCATGTTTACATAATGGCTTCTAAACAGAGGACTATAATGGAGAATTTCTTTCAGACATCGGCAGCATACATCAGAGGGTGCAAAAAAAATCCATTGTATCCGTTCGGCGAGGCATGTCCTTAAATAGATGGAGAAATCAACAATAAGCAGAAGGTAAAAGAGTGGTATGGATGGTGTAGTTATTTGAAATCTGAATGACTCCCCACCCCATCCCAGCAGATCAGCTAGACAGTCGTCATAACAATGTGTTCTCTAACAGCTTCTCCCGTTCGCAATATTTGCGACATCAAGTTTTCGTTCCATTTGTGCCTTTGAGTGTCTATCTCTATTCCCTTCTTCTTCCTTGTACTTCTGCTTTTCTTTTTATCATTACTATCATCTTTATCATTGTTTATGTCCATTATCATTATACTATAGGAAGTCGACGTTATCATTGATAATTACTGATTATACTCTTTCATTTAAGGCATTTAGTCAAACCGATTCTTTTTTGTATTCTCTTTTGCCTTGAGTAGATAAGTTTACTTTTTGAAATCATACAATTGCAACAGCTGTATAGCACTTATCTGTATACTTTCCTCTGGCAACAAATTACGGTAATAACAATTTACAGAAATCGGATAACTTCTTTATCAGGAAGATGTTTTGAATGAGAAATCAATCATGGTTTAAATTTTCTTCGATCTGTTTGACATTTTTACCAGACACATATATGCACGTTTCGTCAGCATAAATGCAACCGATAAACGTTGTAAGCAGTTAGGCACTTCGTTGATAAACATTGTACCCCCCCCCCCCTTAGCCCCACCGTTGGTACGGGACTAAGCAAAAATTTACAAGTGTAAAAAGCCCTCTAGTCTGCAGAGCTCTGAAAAGGTGGTATTCGTGGTATTCATGTTTATTGTTCAGGGTCATTATAAGCACGCACTCATCTACACATCATTGGTTCCTGTGTAAAGTTCGATTTTGTATATAGAGGGTTCAAATTTTGACCAGGGAGGTGTCCAGAGATGGAGTGGCAACTCTTCGTAATTCATGCAAACGCATGTTTGGGTTCAAGGCGTTACAATGCGTTTGGGATGTCTATCCATTACGCTTTGAAGTCATGCTCGGCGCCGCTCTGGTTTGCAAGACGAAGTTGGGAGACGAAGAACGCATTTCACCTTTCGTTGAATTACAAGTTCTATTTCACCGTAAAATTGTAAATGAAATAGAAATATCTACTCGAATTGATTTAGAATAGTTTAGGAAAGAATTCAATATTATAAACATGTATTTCTAGTTTCTTCGTAATGCGCAAATCAAAATGAAAATTAGGCCCTCTTAATAACATAATATTTTTCTATAATGCGCATATTTGTGCATGTTAGTTTTTGAATCTTTTAATCTGGGATATTTTGATCTTTCAAAAACAGTACTCCGCTAAAGCGTATTCCAGCGTGCTTTTAAACTATTTGCTGTTAAAATTGTTAGTTTTACACTGCATTTTGGTTCGCTGCTCCAATTCAAGTTACACAAATTCATTGTTGCCATCACATTGAAAGAGAGAGCGAATTGCAGTAGGGGCAAGTATTTCTAGATGTGAGAGCGCTAGTCCCGATTATTGATGCTCTCTTTTGTCAAAGCACATGGGTAACACCTGTAGTTGAACGCATAACTTCTCGGCGGCGCCGCGCATGACTTCAAAGGAGAGCAGTAGTTGTCTCTCCTTCTCTAGCACCTCCCTGTTTTGACCAAAATCTGGAACGTAAAGGGTGTGTACAGTTCTGGCTGAGGTGAGGATTTAGCTTTTCACGTTTTGCGAGATATTCAGAAACCACTCTATGAGATGTCAGAGAGCATGCAATTCTAAGGGGTATCAAAAGTTTATTTGATGAAAATTAGTTTTGAAATGGCCGAGATATTCAAAAACAAGGTGAACAAGGTTTGAACTATTAAAGATCAAAAGTGGGATTTTTTGGTAACACCTATTAATGTGCGTTTGTGTGTGCCTGTATCACTGTGTTTGTGCGGATACGCCTATGTAACTTATCTTAGCTTCCATTGTATTGTAACCAGTTTTAATGTTATCTTTTAATCATGATTATAGACCATGCCTAATTCGTTTTATGGTGCATGATTTGAACGAACATTATCATTAAGCTAAATGGAATTGAATATTTTTTCTTGGCGCCAAATGCACATTACGTTGACTCAATTACTTAGTATAGTATTTCCCTTCCGATTTCGTTGTCAGGATTGTTTCGTGTATCGCCAGACGTTCGCCAATCATAACCAGCCGTCTTTACCCAACCTACCTGAAGATGGGTTGGCCTTCCTTGCAACATCGATGCCACCTACCAGTCAGTCTTCTTCAAAGGTGAATAATATTTCAGTTTACTGCCTACTCATGTTATCGTTAAAAGTTAAGTTAAAAACGGAATGTTGCATAACTTTATCATGGTTGAGGACGAGTCCCAAGTACACTCGGGCAAGTGTCTATGGGAAATGTGTTTTGTAGCAAAATCAGCCCGTCCTCAACGGGGTAAGCTAAGACTTAGTCACTGGGATTTAATTACTTGGAACCAGAAAGAGAACGCTTTTACGACTCTGGGGGCACGAAGGTTGGAGAATAGTGGAATGATGGATAAGATTATATACATGTACTATACCCATACTTTCGAACAGAGTCTCGAGTTCGAATGCGTACGTGCTTGGACAAGATGTTATTACCCATGGTGTTTCTCTAGACCCATATGTAATGCTCTGTATTGCGAAATTAATAAACTCAATTTCGTCAGTCTTTATTACTGATATTTTGATCAATACCATTTCATCTTAGTGAATACTACATTATAATCATTAAATCAATGTTGTGTAGGCACTTCCTACCTGATCATAACAATATGAATCAAAGTTAATGATTTATTCAGGTCCGAATGAGAATATTCAGTAGCAAAACATTCTTATTTTTCCATTCCCATGTCTGCACAGGGAGCTTTGCATACAAGTTTAGCAGCACCAACAGCTTACAACGATGGGCTCGCATTACGAATACGTTCAGCAATGTACCCGTTGCGCTACGGAGCGGCGTCGAAGCAGCAAGCTTGTTCGCCGACAGCTTCGTCTACTGCTTCCAAGAAGGTCGCTACTACAAGATGAACGACGCCACCATGTGGTTCGAACCAGGTTCCTCTGACGTCATCAGCAACCTTCTACCCAAGTGTTGGAATCTTAATCTCGACAGCCAATCAGACTGCTCTTCACACACATATCAACGTGATTCTGGCTGTGTTTGCTCATGAGAATTCCTGTCTAAATAACGGACTTCTCTGATAGTTATGGAAACGTCATTCTTCTGCGGTAATATTGATGTCACTGTTAACATGGTCAACATATTGTCTTTGTTTATTATCTACTTATCTCAGAAGCCAGTAAACTCAATTTGTAAAGGAGACCTTCGTGCCTGCCTCAATAGCTAAATACGAGTCTGGCTGTGGCTGTTCGTGAGAGTTCCAGTCGGAAAAAAACGGACTTTTATGACATGTTAACGTCACGTCCTGCAGCAATTGATCTCATTACATCATCTTTGTGCATTACGAAACCAAGTGGACTAAATTTGTAAAGAAGACGTTTGTGCCTCTCTCGATAACTAAATACATTAGTAGGAAGGACTTTGAAATAACGACAAGGAAGTGTTGTCCTCTGATACATTCCTATAGGTAATTAGATCTCGTTTAGTCTTTATAGAATTATGACTGGACCAATGTTTACATCCACCTGAATGGTAACAAGTCACATGTTGTGATAAACCGATCGAGAAACTTGTAGCCTCTTGCCTCTTTAAACATTACCGTAACTACGTACTTATGTATTTAACTTCTACAAAGAAAGGTAAGATAATTTGCAGGACATATTGTAAAAATGTTCAGAAAATATTCTATGCGATGGATATTAAGCATGGATAAACTTTGTGTGAAACTTATAGAGCAATGCAAAGACTGTTGTGATCATGATAGTATTTGAATTTGTCAAGACGGATAAAGAATCAGGAGTTTAGATGAGTTAGATTTGAATTCTTGATTTTATGATGTAAATAAAAATAATTAAGTAGAAACCTGTGTTCTCGTATTCATATTTCAGACGTTTTCTAGTGTCTTTTGTTTCTAAAGAAAGACCGACAGCAGGATTTCTGAAGGGTTAAGAAACAGAAACAGACAGACAGACACAGACACACACACACACACACACAGAAATCCGCTCGAAGCCCATATTCTAGCCTCTGTGATTTTTTTTTTTTTTTTTGTAATTGCAGACTGTATAGCATCTTTTTTATATCCAGAAAAGTAAGATAAAACATGATATCTGGTTTGCTCTGGTGTAATGTTGAGCGAGTTATTCGTTTTACTTCTATTTTCCTTTTCTTTCTGGTCCTGTTACCGTTTTCATGTTAAAAGACGTGTGTGTGTGTGTGTGTGTGTGTGTGTGACGTCTGTTTTTAACTAATATTATGTTATATATAACTTATATTCGGGAGAATGATCTGTAACCGGAGAATTGATGGGTGAAATGAAAGTAATTTTGAGATCTCCGTGCCTTTAAGGTGCACTGTATCTTTGTTGTAATGTCAAATTAGTTTTTCTCCCGACGTCTTTCGGTTTACTGATAAGATGAAAATGTGAATTTCTCATTATGATAGCAATGATGCTGTATAGTTCTTACATAATTTGGTACATTATTACCAAACAGAATGAATAACATCTACGACAACAAAACAGCTGCAGGCAAATTCTTCAAAGAAACACACCACTCGAAGCATGAATGTCGATGATAATATATTACTTTTAACGATATTTTCTCTCTGTGTTTGACAATAATCCCTGATCAGTACTAATATATAAATAGAAAGAATATTTATAAACTCTGAAATCCATAACAGTAGAAAAATTTAAATCTGGTTTGGAAATCAAATTTGATTTATGAATATCACCTGTATGATTGCGATCGTCATTCACACTCACATTAGATCTGTCGGATTTTAGCTGATATCTCTCAGATAGACTCTTTTACCATCTTATTATTTGATTCGATATGACTGCTCTGATGTTTGCGGGGAGAGATAAGAATCCGTTTTCAGCAATTACAATTTCTTGATGGGGAAAAACCCATCTGGGTTCTGAAACTTTATTTAAGATGCTATGCTTACAAACAAGTTATATTTTCAGCTACGAGCTAGAGGTAAAAGAATTGTGTATCTTTTTTTTTTCTTCAACCAATTCGTCTGTTTGCTAGGAGTGAATAAAAAAAATTGTTCCTCCTTAGGTATGATAACTTCAGTATTGTTTTTAAATGCTCTAACAGTTGTGCTCTTTTGCATGACCATAATGAAATATCAGGGGATGGGTGTGCGGAGTATGATATATTTTAGGAAATGACCTGAATTGCAATGCAAGTCGCTTTCCCATCATCAATCATACCCAATACACTACTGTACGACCAAACGTAGGTGGTCAAAATTATATACTGTCGCGCAAGAGTCAAAATGACACATGCGATGTCAGTGTTCAAATATAAGACTGATAATTTTGTCCATACATTACCTCTACAATAAAAATTATATTACATTTGACACTTGAACGTAAGATACTTAAGGGTTGGCATAGTTTTAGGTGAGTGGAGGATTCAGATTTTAACATTTTGCGAGATGATTAGAAATAACTTATGAAAACATACAATTCTAAGAGGAATTCAAAGTTTATTTGATGAAAATCGGTTATAAAATGGCCGAGGTATAAAAAATGAAATAAAAGTGGTCTTAATAAAAGGTTGGTCCAACCTTTTATTATGATACCACTTTGTCTTTGGATATCTGAGCCATTTCAAAACCAATTTTCAACAAACAAACTTTGAATTCCTTTCAGAATTGTATGCTCTATAACATATCAGAAAAGGTTTCTCATTATCTCACAAATAGTTGGAAACTTATTATTATTATTATTATTGTTATAACCAAAACAACACCATCCATTTGATGAGACAATGATCGTCATGTTTACTTCAAAATCTCTAGCCAAATTCTCTTTTACTTCATTTCACCCTCACTTTGTTGTACCAAATTCATAGATCCTTGAGTGTTTGAGAAAGTTTTTTCTTTAATGGTATTCTCTTTTCGTCCTATGTGCCACTATCATTTCGACTGCAAAATAGACCCAAGATGTATTAGATGTATTCACAGTCGACGCCATGGTAGACTCTGACCGGAAGTGTGGTCGGGTCCGTAAATCCGGTCACCAGCAGGTACTCCCTGACCTCGGCATCGTACAGCTCGTCGAAGGTGGCCGGGTCGCGGGCGAGCACAAAGAGGGAGAGCGCGCGACTATCCGTTACCACCGAATACTCGTATCGGTCGTTCACAATGGGGCCGAGCTTGATGATCCAATCTGAAAAATGAATACGACGAAGATACATGAATAAATGAGCACACACACAAAGACCGTATCAGGGCAATTACCCCTGCTGAATACTGGTTAGTGATAAGGTACCGTTAGAGTAATGATTAAGTTTAGGGTTATCAAATGGTTATAGGTTTAGTGTTGGAGTTTTGGTTAGGGTTAGGTTTAGGGTCTGGATTTAGGATTAGGGTTAGGGTCAGGGAATGGTCTGGGTAATTGCCCATGCAGAGGGTAATTGCCCTAGACTCAACAACAAACACACACACACACACGCACACACACACACACACACACACACACATACATACAATGTATTATTTTGATATAAAGATAAATGAGTTGCCCCCCTTAAAAAGACGAATGCATGAATGAATAGATATACCCCGAAATATTCATCCGCACTAAACTGTTACAATAACTCTCTACCACTGTCTACGCACTTTATCTAACTTCGGAATACAAGTCAAGAGAATATAATTTCTCTGTAGAATCTAAATGCAAGCCATATTTCTCATGTTTTTGTTACATGGACGATATTTTTTGTTATCATCTCATGACCTAGTTTTGACCGTCGAAAATGTTCAACACTAATACATGGTATTCCCCCAGTATCTCCTCTTTACAGGTCTGTAACAGTTGACAAAGTAAGGAGCACGGTCCTATTGAAAAAAGGGTCCGGCTGATAAGGATGATAACATTTTCTTTCTTCATGAATCTAAGTCTCTCTATACTTGAATCCTTAGCAAAAGCAGAGTTCGACTACGTGCAAATCGGACAGCAACCAACAGAGCGACTTACAAGGGGAAGCAGTGGGCACACCGTCCAATTCGACCAAAAGTTTGCCAGGTTCCCTCGGCAGCGGGATGTAGGCGAAGCCCTCGATAATGTCAGACTTGCCGTCGCGATTTTTGTAGGCATTCCGGACGGTAACGTTGGTGTCAGAGATCTTACCGTCTGTGGTTTCATAATAAACACGACAAACAAACCTAAATGTATCGTTGAAAATTATATTCCCTGATAAGAATCAAATGCAACAACGAGCAGTAATGGCTTTCCAATCCTAACCTACTCGGGAATTCCGGTCTAAAATTATTGTGAAGATATATGAATATAATTATATATATATATATATATATATATATATATATATATATATATATTCACAACAGTAGTTCAATATGAAAACTCCGTGAGAGACATAGTTTTGACGAATTTTCGCCCATAGGGCTTTGCCAAGTCAATGGCAGATTATATTTTAAAGCATATATAAATCAAAATAAAAGATGCGTCGTCATATTGAACTACTGTTGTGAATCAATACTTTCTTGGACTCCGAGCAGAAACCTATTGCTGTTATTCATATATATATATATATATATATATATATATATATATATATACATACATAGGGATACGTACATACTGTGGTACACTTATCTAAAGAGATGTCAACGACATTACTGTGTGCAGCCTTCAATGATGCATTAATAGCAAAGGTCTTGTTTGAGGCTCAAACTGTCATGGGACATTTCACTTCAGACTCACAATCTTTTTGAAATGATTTGACAAAAAGAAAAAAAAACAACAACTTTGCCAAACGGATAATTTTCTGGGGTGGAATAGTTAGATTAACCTTAATCTTAAGTTGTAATGGACAAATTCGAAAGTGAGATAAATTATGTTCTTTATTTGTCTCCGTGTAATTCCATTCACAGTCCTTGCTCTTTTTTTAAAGATGCATCCATGATTGATGTTTAACGTCATTCACATATACTCGGGAAAAAAAAAAATCTTACACGTTGCTGTAATGCACTCAGCCCCTCCTGCTCCAGTGAAGAAATCAGCCCAGTAATCTGTGTACATCTGCAAAATAAGATAAAAAACATGATAAACTGTGTTTATAATGTTTTAGGTACGAGGAATGGAGACAAGAAGTCTAGGGTGTGGTACGTAAACAGTGGTATACATCACATCTATGTCATGCGAGATTAATGCCAAAGTGATTGTGATGACAATGATGAGACCACAATGCTGAAAAAAGCATACTCTCAATGACAACTTTATAACAGTCATGAAAGCAGTCATCGGAAGAGACAGAGAAGGAACCTGACAAAGTGGTGACGTAAACAAAATTTAAAGGAGAAATGAGAAAACAAATCCGTACGGATAATTGTGACTTCAGAAATTAAGACAACGTCTTTCCTACAGTAGGTAGAAATAGGAGCTGATTTTCTGTCCTTTTTATACCACTCTTTTGTTTTTTATTTGTAGTTTCTATGGTATCGTCTTGAGTCACATGAGCAATGTTTGATGTGTGCTATGCAACATGATGTAATTTTGAAAAAAAAGTATACATTACAAATGTGTGAAAGTGAGTTGATTTAATATAAACGTAGTAGTGGGTTATTTTTCATTTGGCAGCTTCACGTGCATTGATGATTTAGTTTTGCTAATAAAGACATCCAAACGAGGTGAAGATACAAATCTATCTGTGAAATTATCTGTAAAACTTAATGCAAGCTTTGGGTTCGTTCTTGGTGCGAAGCTGCATCTTCCAACGGCTAAATTAGAATAATAACTCTCAAAATATTTTTCAACGGGTAGAATCACGAAGTACTCAGTAAAAGTTAGACAGTTACAGTCATGCGTGAAATAAAATCGTCGAGCCAGGCCAATCAAACAACTGTAGTAAAACACTAATTGTATACTAGAATATTTACAGCCTGAAACCATGGAGAAATAAATCGCAAAATGCACTTACGGGATGATCTTCTGACATCACACTACATTACCGCCTTTTGATTGTCTAATATCTCTCCACATTACACTTGAATTTCTTTACAAAACAGTATACTCGTGTTAACTTGTAACACAAAAATCTAGTAAATAAAAGGTAGATATAGCTGAAACGAAAAATGAATGAAATAAACTATGATGCGCACTAAAATTATGTTCTGGGGAAAATATTAAAACAGCAATAGAAATCAAATCCTGGTGTAAGAGAGAAAACTGTCTACATGGACTCAGATTATTCAGCAACGAATCTATCTATTACAATGAGAGGGTGTCTCGACGGACATCGTTCGTCGTTCACCTCAATATGACACTTACTTGATACCACACTCCGACATATTTATTCACATCGATGTCGTAGACAGTTCCTAGGCCTTGGACCGAGGGCGAGAGGCACAGAATGGAGCCAAATATGGCGAGAAATGCTACACCGGAACGAAACATGATAGATTTTTTTTTTTCTTTGAAGGATAATTTGATACAAAGTTACAAGTCAAAGTGTCGAGCTGAGGAAAAAAATGATGGCATCCGAGAGCGAAGTTTGATGGACGCTATAATTGCTTGTGTAGGTCTGTTGGGCGGTGGTGGTATACACCTTGGCAAGAATGATGTAGCATTGATTAATAAGTATGGCGATATCAGAGGGGTGTTTGCGGACTTTAACCCTAACCTCGCGAACTTAAAATGATTATCAAGACTGACTTCTACGATGAAGAACTGGTAGGCTATAAATCCTGCCCAAGGAGTTAAACAGGACGGGGTAATAATTTTGTCTCCCAGTACACCTTACAAAGTGTGACTGGAACTTCCTTCGACAAAAATTATGATAAATACTGCTTAAGAGCATATTTTGGCCATCTGTCAGAACACATGTCTCAATTCTCGTCACACCCATACGCACAGAAATGTAGAATTCAGTCCTACTAAGTATCTATTTAGTTGGTGCTAATCATCTGCAACCAACCCTGATAAGGAAAAGCAGATAGACAAACAATTATTTCTTCTTTTTTTTTTCTTTTGCACGAAGCCTGAGTAAGGAGATACCTTCTTGGCCTCAAAGTGATAACAGCTCCCGTGATAGGTTCTCATGAGTCAACCTCGAAATACCTTTATCTGGTTAATTATCAACGCTACCCTGATTATGTGAGTTAGAGATCTAGCCTGTTTTGATAAAGATTTGTAGGTATACAAGACAGTTATCAAATTGCTTCAATAATACGATGAGGATAAACTCATAAACCGATTTTTCTTCCTTCGATATTAATAATGACTCCAGGAAGAAGCGTGCACCAATGCGTGAGGATAGGATTACACAATTCTATTGACTTATTTTTCTATCATTTTCCAAGAAAATGTTTCATAACCAATATCGCCGTGGTGTAATGGAGCCAGAAATTATTCTGTAATAGTGATAAATGTTGTCGCTGGACAATGACTGCAAATATATGGGAAATTCCAAGAGCAGATGACTTAAGGATATATCTGTCTCTATATGTATTTTGATGACATTACAGATCATCGCTCTCATTGTAATATCATTGTAGATCATTACTGAGATTTTAGCACCAGAATTAACAAGTCGTTGTTCAATATGCTATGTTGAAACGATCCTTTTAAAAACGGTGTATGTCATACGGTCCTCTTTTCAATATCTCAGTTGCTATATTGAGCATCAATACACGGGGTTTTTAATTTACATAATTGATTTTAATTTTCACATAAAAAAAAATACATTGAGGGAACATAAAGTACATAACCACGAAAGAAATGTAGAGTGAAAGTCATACCAGTATTGTGCAGATATAAAAAAAAAAATAGAGAGGAACAGAGAGAGAGAAAGAGAAAGATATAAACATGAAGGAAACGCTCGAAAAGCTAAAGCTTGCAGAAAGCTTGTAGAAACTGCAAATTTTTGAGAAATACAACTTCCTAGCATCAATAAGATGAAGATACGACATCCAACAAAAGGTGCAACAAAATACAGAGCATGCATGGCACCGTAACATTGTTTGATCAGTTTGAATATTGTTAAGATCTTGCGAAAAAATTTGGGGCCTAGTTAAATTTGTCAAAAGTGTGGTCGAACAAACATGCTTCTGATAAAACATTTCAAACACGCCAAACAAAATAAGGAATTTTAGAGCTGGTTTACCAATATATCCAAATATTATGCCTACCAGTTAAACAATGCTGTTCCTTACAACGCGAAAGCCTGCCCGATGTCTACCCGATATAGCAATAATAAATGCAAGTAAACCGTATTCCAGGTAAATAGGTGTAGACCATGGTATACTCACTGAAAAAAAAAAAAAACCAAAAAAACTTTGAAACGCACGTTGCTAGCCCCCGGTGAGATATATCAATAACACTTTATCAGTGCACTTGCCAACTGGTCCAACCTGTACTGCACCCACCCTGGCAAAAGAAAGCTAGTGACGAATGTATTATTTCTTGTAAATGAATAAACAGTGCTCTCGATTGCACCGACAGTCAACATCAATATGCCGTGTTTAAAAGTTTCAAATGTGGCATTTTTACGTCATCGAAATGATAAGGGTCACGTATCTGACCCTGACGAGATGTATGCGTAAAACTTTTTCGCGATCATGGCGTATAGTCACCAATAAACATTGATAATCAAATCTATGACGATTCTAAATTTGATACTATTATGCTTCCATTTCTCACTGCTCCGTTATATCACGTTAATACAATTTTAACCTGACCCTATTATCATTAAAGCTCTCTTCAGGTAATTTGGGGAAAACTTAATGGGATTTCTAAAATAAGGCTATTGCTGCTCACATTCCATCCAATTCGAAGTGATATAGTAAATCCCTGAATTCGTGCAGTGAATAAATGCTTGTGTTTAACATGAAATGAAAATGATAAATATTTTTAGTAACGACGCTGTGAATGTCATTGTGGTTCCTCTCGTTAATTAGTCGTCACCCCATGATAATGTCTTTCATCAATTAAACTCCCCGCAGAATTAAAAATAAGAGGCCCTTATACGCGGTTCCTCACCCCAATGAATGTGTCTACCCACCAACCGCATCCATTTGAATAAACATCGAGTTCCTTCAATGCGTAATTCATACTCCCCTTGGTTCTAAAAATGTCTCTTTTTAATTCTTGATAACTTCATATTTCATGCTCCTGTTATTATGAGCCGCTTTTTACATAACTTTGTTTCATTTTGTTTAAATCTTTCAGCGAAGTTTTTCCTGTTCTAACTATTTAGTATGCCTGGTATGACGAGTTTCTTCCTAGAGTGAAATGTCAATTAGTGTCAGAATATCATTAACTTGAACCGAATTGAATGCGATGCGTTGTAATCACTTACTTGTGCCGAATTGGCTTAGAAACGTGCGTAACTATTGTTGATGATTTTCATACTGCATCTTAATCTGGGAAAGAACGTTGGCTGTTAGCGGTGGTGATTCCAAAACGTCCAGCTGATGTTCAATGAGTAATTTACTTTACGCATCTCAAACGGATCAGCCAGGGAAAGAACAAGATTAACAATTTCGTAACTGAAATGCACGTGGATCATCCACTGTAAAATCTCACGGCTCACTCCAAGTTTTTGAAGCTCACGTTTTCTAACACGTTTCCCTACTTGCACTATCCTATCCTTTAATGTGAAGCTACAAATCTTCATATTATTTTTGACATAAAGTCGCTCTAGTAATACAGCTCAAGCAGAGTGATGATGTAACGAATGGCATGAAAATTACATAATTCGAAGAAAAAATCCTATAAAAGACGCGAACACCCGTTACTTAGCACAGTTACTTTCAGAGGTCTACAAAGAACATTCAGCTCTTCTGGAGACATCCACAGCTTCTTCTCTTCTGCTCAAAGAAAAATCTCCAAGACAACCATGAAACAGACGCTGACAGTCGCTCTCTTCCTCACCTTTGCTGTTCTCGGTGGCCACGCCCTGGAGGTGGTACCCGAGCTAGACGCGACTGCCTACGTCG
The DNA here is from genome assembly GCF_964275005.1 of Diadema setosum. Taxonomy (NCBI): domain Eukaryota; kingdom Metazoa; phylum Echinodermata; class Echinoidea; order Diadematoida; family Diadematidae; genus Diadema; species Diadema setosum. The sequence continues at coordinate 19,968,942 of NC_092692.1, forward strand.
GAAGATGGTACCAGGTGAGACTGTCAAACTATCTCGATTTCTTGAAGACTTCAAATGCTTTCATGAATGAACGTAACTATTTACGTATTTGATAGATTGTGCTCTCTTAGTATCTTGCGTACACCTTAGGTGAACAAGGTTTCTCCCCATTGGAAATAAAATAGGAATGGAAGTATGAGTGGACGAAAATTGAAAGACGTTATTAGCAAAGGAGATTTGAAGATATACAACTTTGTAAGTTTACAACATTCAGTGTAATGGACTATTTTCATTTGACAGGGAAGAAATGGAAGGACGTGCGAAAGTATTAACTTACCAGCATAACCTGTTATTTTGCTTTTGGCACCATAGGTTTACACAAACTACTGGGCTGATCTATTCTCTAACGTGATGGAGCCTGACTGCGTCACAGCTGATTGTAAGTATAAACATAGCCTCTTAAAGAGGCTTCCGGGGACTTAAAGACAGAATAAACTGATATAAAATCGCCACAAGATAATAACCATTAACTGTAAGCAAACTGCTGACATCTCATTTTTTACATGCAATCCGACACATTAATGCAAATTTGTCTCTGGTAGTAACTGATTTTTTTTTTTTTTTTTTTTTTTTGCATTGAATAAACTATTGGTTCCACGTTTGTCACTTGGATTGATTTACATGGTGGCTATGAGACCCATCACAACTTTTCAGTCATAATGTTGGGTAGAGACGAATCTCTTTTAGCCGAAAATGTTGTTTCTAACTGAGTGCGCGTGTGCCCAACTTATGACAGAAAAAAAAATGTTGAGGTATATCATATAATATATAACAATATTGAATGTAGGAGAAGTAGAAAGATGTGTGACTTGCCAATCGCTCAAGAAGAAAACAGTTGATGTGGGTTTTTTTTTTCTGTTCTTCTGTAACGAAGACGCCCAGATCAACGCCACTTTCCTGTCAGTCTACAACGCCAACTACCGGTTCGAAGAGAAGTACACGGATGACATCAGTGGCTACGCCTACATCCCTGACCTGTCGACACCGGGCAAGCTCAAGGTCGTTCTCGAAGGCGTCCCCGTGGAGGGAGATTGTGAGTGATGATAGAAAATTCAAAGCAAAGCCTTGCACGATTATATAGTAAAGTCTTCTCTTAATATGCTGATCGCAACACAGCGTCTTGCTGGCTTAGTCTGTAAATGGTGAAGTGAATGTTCCATCTTTCATTCAATAAAACAAGGAAGAGAAATATCCTTTCTGCCTTGATTATCATGATCAAAGGGGTTTGTGTTCTTATTGGATGTTTAGACGGTGTTGCACTGAAATAGGCTGCAAAAATACACTATAATATCAGTGCACAGGACAGTAAAACTATAAAAGTTTGGAAGCATTTTTCTGTAGAAGTGTATTCTGAAGACTGTATATGGGTATCTTTCTTTTCGTGGGGTGGGGATGGGGACTATAATAGGGGAGTGAGAGAGAGAGAGCGCAAATATCAACATCATCACAACGCAATCCTCCATTCATCCACAGATTGGATCTTCGAGCTGGGACCGAAGATAAACGGTCAGTACCAGTACAGTCTCGTGACAGACGGGGAAAAGGCCCGACAGCTCTTCGTCCTGGCCCGCAACCCTTCGCAGTTCGCCCTGCTGTACGAGAAGCAGGTGCTGAACTCCGTTGAGAGCGCCGGCTTCAGGGGCCCGCTGAAGAGGCCCTACGCGGTTCCTCATCCCGATGAATGCGTCTACCCACCTATCGCATCCCTGTAAATGAGCATCGGATTCCTCCACTGTATAATTCAAACTTATTTATTCCTGAATCCACGTCATTGCTATTAGTCTTATATAGTATTTATTCTTAATCCAGGTCCTCATTTGTCATATTGACTCTACCGACTTATCTATTCCTGTTTAAATGTAGCACATGCTCAAACAAATTTCATTAAAAACTTATCTTAGAGTGTTGCTATCCACTGTTAAGTTCTCTGTTTCTATTAAAACCAAAACAAATTATGTTTTCATTTGTCATCTTATTAACGAAAACCTTGACAGTAGTATAAGGAAACAAGTCATCAAGTCAATTTTATGACCTTATGTATTATTGCTTGAATTTCTCCATCGATCATAACTCAATTATTTCGATATGTGAAGAGCTTGCTTCCAAAATGCGCTAAATCCAATGAAAAATGATGGATTAAGCGCCTTTTGGAAGCAAGCTCTTCATGACTTATATTGTGTAAATCTTCATCAACTGGAATAATTGTTAACATTTCAAGATGACTTTTGTGAATTTTGGATATTCTTTAAGATTACATTACGATCAGGTAAATAACTTTCTGTGTTTTGCGCTACTTATTGAATAAAAGACAACTGTTCAACTGCATAAATGTTGAGTACATATTCTTCCTTTATCAGAGTCGGCAATCGCATAAAAACTTTTTTACATGTCGGATATAATAATGTAATTGATGCGTCTGCGTGTTTACAAAATTCATGAGGATATACAAATATGTGTTTCTGTGTGTGTGCTTGTGCATGCGTGCGTGTGTATGTAGAGGGTGTAAGTGAGAGGGGCAGTTGATCAGATAAGTTAAGAACACCCCATTTTTACACAAGTGGGTTTTTCTTTTCATGCAGAGAAAAGGGGCAAGATAAAGCTTCATCGCTATAAACTAATATATATTATACCAGGAGCTGTATGAAGCATATTCAAAAGAAAATATGAAATGTCATTTTTTTTTTCAACATCCAAGCGTGATATGAAATTAAACAAAACATAAAATCTTAACACTCTGCGCGAAATTTTTCGATCTGGTTGTGGGTCTGTTGTGACAGTCATAGTAATGTTCAGTTCCACAACTAACTGAATTTGATTTAAACTGAATAACTATATAATAAACTTCACCCCGGAGCAGTTTCATAATGTAGTGCGGTTTTTTTTTTTCTCCTCTTGATTATTGTGGAAGTAAGATACTTGAGATACAGGAAGCGCAGCAATAGGTAAGAAAGCCATAATATTAGTTGAAAACAAACTCTTAAAGATAATGTTACAAAGTAGTAAAATCATTAGGCCTACACATGAAACGATCGTAGTTCTTTAAAGTTTCAAAATAGAGTACGTGTAACGTGAAAGCGTTGTACAGCTCAGGACAAAACATTACTACAACACAATAACATCTTTTCACTGACTTCTACACAACGTTTGCAAGGTATGGGGTACTCTGTTTAATTCGATCTTCTCATCGCATTTCTTCCTGTGTTACAAAAGCCCCAAATGATGTTTTTCTATCATTGATGGATGATTTCCTGTCAGTACATTTCCTTTCTTTTTCTGAGCCATTTCAGTTACTTTTATGCAAGTTTCCTGAAGGTATAACTGTCGAGCTGACACTGCTTATTTTGTGGTACAAACAATCATTCTAAAACACGAACATAGCGACAGGAATCCTTCTTATTCTATTTTTTTGGAACTTGACGAAACTTTTTGTTTTATTTATTTTCAGTATATTCTTCAAAGTACAAAAAACAACAGATCGGCTGGCTTCCACAGAATAACGTTCGATTATTGTATAATAACATGCTTCTATCAAGCAAAGGAGTTACGTAATGTGTAGTGACAGTACTTCACTCTGGTAAAGAGTAGTAGTTTTTAAATAGAGTAAAGCAGAGGGAGAGAGAAAGAGAGAAGGTGAGAGAAAAAATGAAACTTATCCTCTGTAAAAGAAAAATGTCTTCTTTTCAACACCATAGTTGTGTTCGCTGTGTGTAGTGTAATATAGTTATGATAGTACAACGTAAACATTCTAGAGCGTGTATATGTGCCTACGCATGTGTCCCACTATGCAGATGTCGTACAAAAATTAAATGACTTTTTCTATATACCCAGTGGAGCTCATCATGGTTCTGAGTTGGACCGTAATTTGTTCGCCTTTTATAGAGCTCCAGTTTAACATCATTAAAACAATATAATGGCTTCAGCTGCATTATATACATGCAGACGATATATAGTGTCAGGTTTATCTAAGTTTCCTTTAAAGTAACAGAAATGTGGCTATATACTGTACGCTATATCAGTCACTGCACCAAAACATCACTAGTGGTCAATCAAAAACAAGTTGCTTGTGAATGTATCCAAGACTGAGGTAATTCATTGATTTAACATCTACATTCGATTCCACTTAACTTTAATCTACATAGCTGTCACTGTTGATGACGTAAGCATTAGTGCTTTTTGTCAATCTCTTTTTATTTGCACTGGTAATCCGTTTGGAGACATATTATCTTTAAGACACTCAGTATGTGCTTCAGAGCACTACATGATCTCTCTCTCTCTATCCGTATACGTCATATTATAAATCAGAGAGCTGGTTCATCTACCCACTTCAGCACGCACTCTTAGATCATTCCCACATCATCTTCTTTCAATCATGCCTGCTATATACATCTACGACAACAGAGCTTCTTCAGCATCTGCTCCTGGACTTTGGAAGTTTTGACCGCGGGAAATAAGGAAAATACCCAAACCTAAATTGTTCAAATCTGCCTTGAAAACTTATCTCTTTTCAGAATTGTGAACAGTTAATTTTTATTCATAAGAAGTGTGATTTTTACCTGTGAAATGTATTCAAGTATACACGCAGCTATTTAACACAGTGTTGTGTTGATTTGTAACTCGTAGAACATGTTTATCTCGAGCTATATAAATAACTAATACTTCAATTACTCCACTATACAAACACACACACACATCCGCACATGTTTATGCATACAATATGCTTGGTACTGTTACCTAGATATTGGAACATTTCCTGTTCTCTTAACTATTGTTGCTATTAAATAGCCTTTATACGTTCTTTATATTCAAAGTGTAGAACAATTTCTGCACCAAGTGCATGTTTACTGCAGTTACAGCGTTGCATTTGAAAGTTCTCAACGATAGCCCTATGTTTCTTAGTATATGGAAGCATTTCTAATGTTGTTTTTGTGATTTCGTGTCATATGTCAATCAGGTAGATTTTAATGACTCAACGGAAAAAAAAATACACGTCGACTTAAACCATGATTTGACTTTGTCATTATCTGCAACTAATGAGAAAACATATCACACACATGACGTGACGCAAAACACAAAATAAAACAATTAGGAAACACCGTCAGATGAGACAGTTGCCTCGGAAAAAATGTAGCAGATTTCTGAACCACACACCAAAATCAAGATTCCGGATGACTGATGAAAAGGGTGAAGCTGGGAAAAGAGACGGACATCAAAACAACTACATGTCTACCACTGAGGCCTTCAACCGTGGTAAAGCCTTTATTCCTGTTTTCCATTTTCATCTATTTCATTTCCAACAAAAAAAAAAAATAGAATTTACAGTGAGACATTTCGATGCACATATTTACACAAAATCAACACATCATTGTAATAAAGGAAACTACTGTAAACTGAAGCACAATGAATGTTATTTTCACGACAATTTTTCATGACAAAACAAAATTGTTGGAAATTGAGAAGGCGGCTATAAAGCGAAGTTTGTATTTTGCAGACTCCTCATAAACAATAACTACTTTACTACCGGACTAACAAACTACACGCAAATTGCCTTAGACAGGAAAGATAAAGAAGAAGAAGAAGGAGGAGGAGGAGGAGGAGGAGAAGGAGAAGAAGAAAAAGAAATAAAAAGAAGAAAAAAACACATACACACACCACACACAAATGAACATGAAGAAGCAGCTCTCTTGTTAAAGAGGAAAAAGGAATCAAAGCAGGCAAGAGTGAAAAGAATAACAAGAAAAGGCTAAACAACACAGGGGGAAAGGGCTAGGAAGTGGAGTTGAAGGGTCTAAGCCAACGCACGCGAGGCACGAGATGTATACGTGCTCAACACACAGGTATTGAATATAAGCAGTCAATTTTGAGTTTCTAGATGATCAAGAAATCATCAGCACTGACGATGTTGGGAAAAGTTGGAAGTCTTGATTATAGAATTTAGAATTTAGGAAAAAATTATATTAAGGCAAGACAGAAAGGATCTTTGTTTTCAGACAGTTGCTGGTACAAATTTATCGCCGAAAAAAAATAATTGTAAAGTTTGTTCAAAATCTTGTAATCATTGAGAGCAACAGCATGTCATTATAATAAACCTCGTATAAAATAAGGAATAAATGAATCATACAACCATAATGCACGATGGAGTATTATAACATTTGTAGATTTTCAAATGATTATAGCAAATCAAGACCATCAGAAATTGACTCACATAACACTTTATCAACTTAAAGACATGAGTCTACGGAGGATATCCTTAATTACGTAATGTCAACTAACTTATTTTCTTTCGCCCGACTCTAATGAAATACCAGATGACGATTTCACACGACGATAATTCCATGGAGGAGGACTATTTTTCACAGAAATAAGTAGCCACGGTATTATGAAATAGCCAGTTAAGACGATAAGAATACTAAGTGGTCAAACAGACCACAAAACTTACGCAAGGCATCATTCTCTGGCAACATGGGGGTGTTCATGTCCGACTCATCTCGTGGGTGGACACGTGTTCATCTTCCGACAATTCATGCCATCTCTGCTATAAAAACTGATAACTTGGACGTTCCGTTCCATCACCACTGACACCGGCTCCAGACACTGTCGTAGAGACACGCCCTTGAGGTACATAACTCGTCATCACACACACACACTCACACACTCGCCGCCAACAATGGGAAGGATGATGCTACTTGCTCTATGCCTTGCCGCCGCCACCATCGGCTGTGACGCCATGCACACTGTACCCACGCTTGATGCGGGGGCGTACATTGGTCGCTGGTATCAGGTGAGAATAGAGAGTGCATTCCTGGATAATTTATTATATCTCCTCTGTATTCATTTCATTTCAGTAGTGGTCTAACGTTTGACATGTCCAACATGATTATTGAAAACACCTATATCGTGTATATGCTTGCTATTCGTTTCTGCCAACATTTGTGTTGACGTGCATTAAAATTCACGCTCCTGATTTTTTTTCTCTTTTGTTTTTTTTTTCTCGCAACTTCCTTATGAATGCTTCTCTGGTGTCCTAAATAGTGTTTCTGATGACAGATGGTAAATGAACAAAATGTGTTCTTGTTGTCATTTCCCGACGGCTATCGCGCACACCGTCAAGTAATGCTCGAAGAAATTCCCTTGGATCTCTTCCTAATTGTGTCTAATTTCAACAAAAGTGCAAATGGACCTTCTCAACCAAAAGTTAATAATGATAAAATATCTGAAGTGGTCTATCTATTTATCAAGACAAGACAAAACGACTAAACATAAACTCATACACCTTGATTAGGTGCTGCTGGGTCCCATTTCATAAAAGATGTTACGATAGCAACTCTTGCTGGAATGGCAACTTCCAATAGCAACAGCCAATCAGGAACCTGGATTCTTGTCGTTACTAAGGCAATTGCCATTCCAGCAAGAGTTGCTATCATATCGACATTTCATGAAATGGGATCCTGGTCCCAGGCCCTGGTCTTCCATGGGACCAGTTGTGTGTGTATTTGGGGAGGATCACTTCACCGAGTTATGCCCCCTGCTCTGCGATGAATGAATGTAGCGGGATCTATACTTGTGTATATAGATAGAATATGACTCTCTCACGCACGAGACCCTACAGTTTATATCATAGAGAGACAGAGTGTTTTACCCTTTACTTGAGGGGACTGCGTGGTAACACACAGCATTGCCTAGACTCTTTGGGCTTCAAACCCGAGACCAAGCCCGAGCGATTGATTCCAAGACACCTCATATCCTAAGAACTGAGCCACCTCACGGCCCTTACTTAATGAACGCATTTTACAAAATACTCGCAGACAATTGCAACCTATACATCCTTAAGTTTCTACATCAACTCTTTTTCTTGACCTTTCTCTTCTACCAGGTTTATACTAACTACTGGGCTGATCTGTTTTCCGGCGTGATGGAGCCTGATTGCGTCACGGCCGATTGTACGTATAATCAGATGTTCCTTAAATTGCCCAATTCATTTTAAGTAAATTGGTGAAATTAAGCTTTTCCCATTTGTTTGCTTGGCAGTCAAACCGAAGACCTTTTTATTTACATAAATGATATTACATTACAAAACATATACTGTTAAAAACATTATGAAAGTATAACTTGTTTACAGGACATGCCTTTAGCGCGAAAAAAAACCCCAAAAAACTCGCCACAAATACAATATTGTATGATTTATATTACAGTTTTTCGAACAATTTCTTAAAAAGTTAATGCGAATGTGATTATACATATAGTTATAGTTATATATGATAGTTATATATACGAACAATAGAGAGAGAGATATAAATAGAGAAAGTAGGGAGAGAGCAACAAAGAAGAGACTCAAACAAATTTAGATGTCGGTATTTACTAACAAACTTGATGTCTCGTAACCAGACGGACTCGTCAATGCAACATACGTGACCGTGTATAACGCGAACTGGCGGTTTGAAGGTAACTTCACCGACTTCATCACTGGCTACGCCTATATCCCCGACGTGTCGGACCCGGGAAAACTCAAAGTCGTTCTGGACGGAGTTCCCGTTGAAGGAGATTGTGAGTTTTTGTTTTGTTTTGTTCGTTTATTTGCTTTTGTTCTTGAAGTTCCACCCACAAATTGTCAAATTGTCATTCAGAACTGAACATTGATGGCGTCAGAGCGACAAATGCCATCGAGGGTGGCTATACACGTGACAGAAGCAATGGATGTCTTAATGCAAGCCAGAATGATTGCTTGATACGACGGTGGAATTGGGATTAGTGCACTCTTGAGCCAAATAAGATAGATTTTCAAAATTAAGATGTGATAACCTACATTTATTTCTGGCTCACTTTTCCCAGAGTGGGTATTATCAAATTTGGGAAAAATGTCATAAAGATAGCAGCTACACCGACATGATATAAACGCAACAAAATAATGATCAGATCTAAAACGAAGCAATTAATGTTTGCATATTGTTGCTCGCTCTTCAGCTATTCCTGTCATCAGGATGGTATGTTCGCCCGTCAACTTAATTCTGATTTCATCTTTGATAGTGCAGGACATTAGTTCCATTGTTGATATGTTAGTGACTCTGATGAAGAATCATTTCATCACATATTTCCGGTTTTCAAATGACAATACTAGTTTTCTGCGCAACTTTCATATTCTGCTTAAAGTTAACAGTGATTCATAACCTACATGAGAATGCCTTTACTTATTCGTGTAAGCCCTAGTGGGGTATTCTACCCGACTGCATCACGATATGAACTATTGTTACTCTTGCCCTGTGCAGACTGGATCTTCAAGCTTGGTCCCATCGTGGAGGGGCAGTACCAGTACAGCCTCATCACCGACGGAGAGGCGGCCCGTCAGCTCTTCGTACTCGCCCGCGACCCGCAGGAGTTTGCCGAACTCTACGACAAGGAAGTGATGGAGTACTTGCCCCTTCAAGGTTTCACTGGCCAGCTCAAGGCTCCCTATGGCATCACGCACAACGAGGACTGTGTCTACCCGCCGACTTCCAAATAAAAGCACTGCTATCCACAAACTGTATTTCCATGAATTAAAGATTAAAAATCATCAAAAATGACCTCTGCCTTGCCCAGACAATGATGTTATTGTGCTGTTTTACAATTAAGCGTTGGATGTTAAGATAGTTTGCAAGCAGCTATGTCTTTTCCGATATAACAACTTCCAGGACTTCAGGCTTCCCGAAATGTATTTGGAGAGTGATGCATAAGTATAACAGACGTTAACTCGATAAGCGTAGAACGTTTCTGTGTTTTCGTCAAAAATACTAAATTCCTTTATGGACTGGTCCTAGAGAAAACAGTAGTACAGTGCCCAAGAATCGAACTGACACGACGAATGTATGTCGTGTATTTACAAAGTCAAATTTTTCAGCACTTATTCAGTCAATTAATTCTTTTTTTTTTTTTGTTGAAGTGCTCAGGCCCTCGCGAAGTTTAGATAGAAGCAGTGCAAAACATATGATGTGACACTGAGGTTAGCAGACACCCAAAACAATTGTTAAGAACAGAGTCATCATGAGTTTGATGGAGGGTTATGGCTAAGATTATTTTGTTATCTGAGACTCACGGGAACTAGGCATGGTAGATCTGAATAAACATGCCTGAAAAGAGGAAAATTAACAATAGTCCCATTGATTTGAAGTCCTATCAAAATAATGAATTACTCATTTTGATTTTTGTGACAGAAATTGGACAGCAATACAATAAGATAATGATTGTAATAATGAGTGATGCTACTTTTCCTCACTTGGGAATGTCATCCTGTCAGCATTTCACTGTTCATACTTATAAGGGGCCCATTGTTTAAAATTATGGTAACTTTACTATCAATGGTAACTCTGCAACCAATAGTGATAGTCAACATCAGTGAATTCGCGGCTTTAATTGGCTGTGACACTTTGCTGCTACGGTAGTAAACTATCGGTTGCAGGGTTACCATTATTTGTAAATTTACCGTGTATTATGCAACGGGGCCTGTATTTATTGAATAAATATCATTTTAAAAAAAAGAAAACTTAAATGACTGTTTCCACGGTTGTGCCTTATTACAGGGTTATTTTTTATCTTTTTTTTTTAAGTGATGGAATGTGTGAGAATGCGATGTTTACTGTCAATGGCTGTCTTGAGTAGGTTCATTTTGGCTGTGCATTATGACTATTTCGAACCCAGCTCATGTACATGTTGATTCTTGAACATGTCTACATACATTAAAACAAACGTCAATTAGAACCTCCGGTGTCATTTGAAAAACATACGGGAATAGAGAATGTCGTAAGAAACGGGTTAACAGTGAAACCATTCTTCCGCAAACAAAGATGCTCCTCCTTGCATTGATTTGTTCTGCTCGGTGTTGTGTGTTTGTGTGTGTGTGTGTGTGTGTGTGTGTGTGCGTGTGTGTGCTCAGTAAGATCCATCGTTTCATTTACAAGCAAAAACAGCGGTTAAAATATTTACCCTGTCATCATGAGCATCTAGATTTATCCAAAACCACCAATAAATGTAAGATGGTATTATGCGCATTTACTGAAATACAACAAATTGATTAGATTTATTTGTATTACAAAACTCTTAAAGCAACAATCGTGTCCCAAATACCAAGTCAATAGTGATATAATTGTGGTCACCTTATATTCGCTTATCTTTGAGCTTATCTCCTCCACCCATGGCTCCTGCCGGCTTAAGTAACGCGACTGATTTGTGATGTCAACAAGTGCTCTACATCCTGCCCAGAAGAGGGATCTTATACATTGCTTCTTCCACCATTGGTCCAAGAGCACCGTAAAGCATAACTCGAGCAAGGCAACTCTGTACAAAATGGCGACCACCAGGACCCAGGTTCTTTGTTTTCTGACTCTGTGTTTACTTGCGAGCGGGAACGCGATTCATACAGTATCCAGGCTGATTCCTGAGCAGTACGTCGGAAGATGGTATCAGGTAAAATCATTCATGGAATTTATTTTTCTATCATCATTTTGACGCCTTCATTAAAAACGAGGATGCAGGAATAATAGTTGATAGCTAAATGGGTAAAGTTATTAAGTTGAAAGTTTAAATGTAAAGTCTTATTCAAACTTGTGATTTCTTTATGTATGAATATATACACACAAATACACACACAAATACACACACACAAAATGTATGATATGTATTGCATAATGTATCATAAATGAATGTATCGTTTATCACTTCATACATGCAAAGTATCATGTGTGTTGGAGAGGTGAAGAAGATGCATATAATGGAACCGCATGATACATTCATTTTGATGGCATGTACATGTTGTAAAGAGCACTTCTTCACAGTGAACCGAGACAAAACACTACCAGATGATGTCGCATGTATGATTGCTTGAAGAAAGAATTTTCTCACTCAAGGGTAAAAAAAAAATAGAAAGGCATCATATGTTACAGAGGTCGAAGTTGAAACAAGGGTGAGGTACTAGTTTTCTTCATTCAAAGTGCTTCGTGACATCAAAACAAATTGTAGAAATTCATAAGTGGTATGAAAATGTGACCTTGATATAATAAAATGCTCTTTTTTCAATTTGCATGTACAGATGAGTGTGAATATTACGTAACTACATACATGACATAATTATACTACGTATGTGGCACTGAGTCGATAACAATTCCCTCATTACTTCCCCCATAGTGTCTTCAAAGTTCATTGGTCGATATCATTTCCAAGAACATATAGATTATTTCAAACGGGGAAAACTTATGAGTTCTGATCCCTCTCAAAATAATCCATTGATGTTGTTTTCGTAGGTATTGACAAACGCCTACTCCGATTTCTTCACTGGTGTTGCGGAACCAGACTGTGGGACGGCTGACTGTGAGTATGATATCACTTTCTATTTTTTGTTTCCTTTCTTTCATGCCGTTTTGTTTATTCTTTTCCCCTTTGCTCCTCTTGGGTAACGTCATCTTTCTGTGATTATCTTTAACAATAAATGCCCTACACCCTTTATTTTTATATCATCAACACAGGGAAACATACAAGGATAATATGTAATATTTTCTCTCTGTGTATATAAATAAATGTATAAACAAACAAACAAACAAATGAATAGATACATAACTAGCCAACTAACTACCTGAATAAATAAAAATGTATACAATTAATAGAATAAGTAAAGAACATTTCTGGTGGTGCTTCAATGATAGTGTTTCATCTCTCCAAGCCGTGACTTGAACTTTCGTGATTATGTTGTGACATATGAAATTAGTTTTCGGAAGATGCCTTTAGATAGTGCTGATCAATAATAATGCAAAGGTATTTTCCTATAGCATCAAAAAACTGTGTGTTGAACGTCTGATATTGTGATGAAAACATTTATTAAGTGAAGACATATTGGTACAATCTTTTTTTTTTTTAAGTTGATGATGATTTCAGAGATTAATTTCAAGGAATCACTTTAAACAGGAAAATTCTTGGTCGACAATTAGTGTTATCCATCCAGATAGGGCTAACGGTTCCATTGTTCCCTAGGGGACATGAACATGCTTCTATCATACCCTGTGTTTACAAACAGTCTCAGATAGAATGGATTATAATCATGTACATATCTGCCTTCAGACACGCTCGTCAACGAAACATACGTCACCGTGTACAACGCCAACTATCGGTTAGACGAGGGCTACACGGATGGGCTCGGAGGTTACGCGTACATTCCCGACCCGGAAATCCCTGGGCGCCTCAAGGTGGTACTGGATGGTGTACCTGTTGAAGGAGACTGTAAGTGCATATTCTCCCTGATATCTTACGTTTTTACAATGTTTGAGATCGCAAGAATGCTGATACTTATTAGTAAGCAAAATGTTTCTTTCACTTTCTGTGGTAAAAGCGTTTGCTGCCTTGACACAAACTTTTCCGTTGCATAATGACACACACACACACACACACACACACACACACACACACACACAAATAAACCCACACACCTCACGGTTATGATCTAAAATTGATGTGGCACTCCTATCTTTTCACAAGGTGTTTATAGTTACAGTAGCTCAAGCGCCACCTACGGTTCAATGATGATTCGAAAATAATAGCTCCTTTTCCAACACAAGGATATTGGGACGGACGGGTGTGTATGTGGGTGACGTTCAGGATCAAGATTTTGATGTGGGTTTCAGGAATGGGTTTTCAGGAAACGTCTATTGATTGTGTGTTTATTAAAAGAGCTGTTGGGCACTTCCTGATGTAATATCGGTGATGATGACGAAGAAGGTATAGTAATCACAACAATAGTGTTGTTGGAGGTAGTTATAGGCCAGCTGAAACTGGTTTACAAAACAACCAAAACAGAGCAGCTTCTTCACATGCGACGAAAATATTCGAGAGTTTACACTGGATTACGACAGCTGTCATAATGGATTAGCTATGTTAATACAAAGAAAACATAATCATATAATAAAAAAAGATAAGAACCAAGGCGACGGAAGAAATAATGATAGCAATCGTAAGAAAGATGAAGGGAAATAAGACAGAGAAGGAGCAGAATAAGAGAGAAGAGAATATTGGGTGAAGAGGACTAAAGAGGGAAAAGAGGGAGAGAAGAGAGAGGGAGAATGTGGAAAATCACAGTGAGCCACCTTTTTCAACCATCTTATCAATCTCTTTTCAAGACTGGGTGTTCAAGCTTGGCCCTACGGTGGAATCAAAATACCAGTACAGCCTGGTGACGGACGGACAGGACGCGCGCCAACTCTACGTACTCAGTCGCGACCCCGCCCAGTACTACCAGCTGTACGACTTCGAAGTGCGGGAGTACGTGGCGTTACACGGGTTCACCGGTCAGTTGAAGGCTCCATACGAAGTGCCACACCCTGCTGAATGCGTGTACCCGCCGAGTCCGGAGGAGTGATGTTTTACACCCCACTCCATTCCGATTCTTTCACCCTCGTCTCCTGGAATGTATCGGCGTTGAGACGCAAGATACTGCCGTATTGCAGTACAGGGCTTAACATTAAGTTGATCTTTAAATTAAACAGCTTGCAAATATTTGAATCAATGCAATGATGTCAGGCAATATGTGAAATTCGTTAGATGAAAGAAAATAAACTCTTTACTTAATCTGTTATTTTTACTGACACGAATTGATAACCTCTAAATGTAGTCATGTTTAGCATATCATTGTTCTTTCAAACAGCAATTTCTGGATAGACGGTAAAAATGTTTACCGCAGGTAAAAAAATAGAGAACCAGATCCGAAGTATATTTATATACTGAGGGACGATGCGACGTTTTATACAAAAATAACGAAAAGTGCGTACTTAAAATTAGTACAAAATTAACAATCCCTTCGAAATGACACATGTCAGAGTGATTATGATCAACACTTAACCAGCTTGTCAGAATTTTACTCATGAAGCTTGCTTATTTAACATCATTTATTTATGCAAATGTATTGCTTGCAATTGAAAGAATGGAAACAATAAAACCAGCAGTTACGCATCTAGCAAATACTGCAATCATCTTGTGTCTTTGTCTTAATTTCAAAATTTGAAGGATTACTTGTTGGTATTTTACAATGTTCCTTAATACCTTACAGATCAAAATGGTATTAGCAGATCAAAATAAAGATTTAAATAGTCTTGTTTAATTAAGAGAAGAAAAATCATGGTAAACGCATCTCAAAGATTTTTTGCTCAGGTTACAATCCCACTTCCTCTTTGAGATGACTGCTCGTCTACAAGCCTTAGGACTGGACATTGCCTTTCTAAGTCGAAACAAAGGTGGTCATTTGACTTGATGTAAACATTAATAATCTTTTGTGGTAAAGAAAGAAAGAAAGTAAATACAAATTTCAATTCACGAAGCTCTTAGGCTCCCACGCAGTTTAAATTGTAGCAGTGCAAAGCACATGAGGTTGTATTGAGGTTGAGCAGACACCAAAAACTATTGTTCAGAACAGCTTCATGAGTGGTTTGATAAAGGGTTATGGCTAAGTTTGTTTTGTTGTGTGGGCATGGTAGATCTGAATAAACATTCCTGAAAAACAGAAAATTAACAATAGTCCCATCAGGGTTTTTTTTTTTTCAGTTTGAAGTTTGAAGAATGAATATTACGTATTATGTAGTAGATGACAGGAATTGGACAGTAATACAATAAGACAATGATTATTATATTGAGAGATGCATCTTTTCCTCACTTGGGACGATGTCATATACTGTCAACATTTCACTTTTCATACTTATAAGGGTAACTTCACTATCAATGGCAACACTGCAATCAATAGTGATAGTCAACATCAGTGAGTCCGTGGCTTTAATTGGCTGTGACACTTTGTTGCTATGGTAGTAAACTATTGGTTACAGAGCTACCATTAATTGTACAGTTACTATGTTTTATGCAACGGGACCTGTATTTATTGAATAGATATCATGTTAAAAAAAGGACACTTAACTGACTGCACTTATTCCACGGTTATGCCTTATTACAAGAGATTTTAGAGTGATGGAACGTATGAGAATTCGATGTTTAATATCACTGACTGTCTTGAGTATTTTCTTTTTTATATGGCTTTGGATCAAAACAATTGACAATAAGACAACTTGGCTTTCCCTTAGGACAATTTCGTACCCAGCTCATGTACACGTCGATTTGTGAATATACTTGTACAAAGATTTAACAAAACGGCAAAACCTCCGGTGTCTTGTATAAAACATATGGGAACAACGAATGTCGTAGGAAACGGGTTAACAGTAAAACTGCCTGAACTGTCATTTGAACAGACTTTGGTATTGATTGTTAGGTTCAACTCCGTCATCCAAAGATGCTCCTCCTTTCTGCTCGGTATTGTCAAATGTGTGTGTGTGTGTGTGTGCGTTTAAACGCAACTTGCAACTGATTGTCACTGGGCAATCAAAATCATTGTTGCATGCATGTCTTCTTAATAGGGCAGACCCTGAGCCAATCAGAATGGTTGTTTCAAAATAAGCAATTATTTGCAATTGATTGCAACTTTCTTGCAACGGGGCCCAGGAGGATCAATCGTTTCATTTACAAGCAAAAGTAGTGATTAAAATACATGTACACTCACATTATGAACATTAAGATTTATCCAAAAACTATCAAATGTAAGATGATATTATGCGCAGTTACTGAAATTAGATTCAGATTCAAGATTCAATTTGTTTTTTATTGTCACTCATCAAAACGTCCAAAGACTAACAGTGTGAGCTTACGTAAAATTGACATAGCAATAAATCAAACAGTAAGTTAGTTTAGTTAGAATTAGAATTATTCATATTACAAAACTCTTACAACAATACATTGTCTGCCAAATACCCAGTCAATAGTGATATAATCGTGGTCACCTTATATTCGCTTATCTTTGAGCTTATCTCCTCCACCAATGGCTTCTGCCGGCTTAAGTAATGCGACTGATTGTGATGTCAACAAATGCTCTACATCCTGCCCAGAAGAGGGATCTTATACATGTATAATTTAATTGCTTCTGCCACCATTGGTCAAAGAGCACCGTAAAGCATAACTCGAGCAAGGCAACTCTGTACAAAATGGCGACCACCAGAGCCCAGGTTCTATGCTTTCTGACTCTGTGTTTACTTGCGAGCGGGAACGCGATTCATACGGTATCCAGGCTGATTCCTGAGCAGTACGTCGGAAGGTGGTATCAGGTAAAGTCATTCATGAAATGTTACGTCATCACTTTGACGCGTTTATATAAAAAAAAAAAAAAAAACAGAAAAAAGATGACGCAAGGATGATATTCAATAGCCAAATGGGTATAGCTATATATTGCATTTGTTGACAGCTTAAAGGGATCGTATAGTTTTGGTTGAGACCTAATTTCAGGTTTATAATTTTTTTTTTTTTTTGTGAAATAATGAGAAACCTCTTATGAAATATGAAAGAGCACTTAATTCTATGAGGAATTCAACGTTTGTTTGATGAAAATTGGTTTTGAAATGGCCGAGATATCCAAAAAAGAGCGATTCTAAAAAAGTGTGGGACCCACAGTTTATTACGATTGCTTTGTTTTACTTTGTTTTTGGATGTTTCAGTCATTCCAAACTCGATTTTCATCAAAAAAACTTTGGATTCCTCTTAAAATGATATGCTCTGTACTATATCATAAGTGTTTTCTTGGTATCTCGCAAAAAGTTAAAAGCCCGATTCTCATCTCTATCAATACTGTACCATCCCTTTAAGAAAATTCTTATCATTTCTTATTCGAACTTAGTGATTTCCTAATGTATAGGCCCTATATGTATGTACAGTATGTATAGTGGAAAAGTGAGCAAAGAAAATGGGATTCCATCGGGATTCGAACCCGAGACCTCCGGATTGCTAGACCGGTGCTCTACCGACTGAGCTATAGAAAGCCCTAGTGCAGTGTTCGTCCCAGAAACCCTTAATTCTCAATGCTCGGGTGGTCAGAAGCTATAGCAGTGTGTTTGTGTGTGACACACACGCACACACTTGAACCTGGCATAAACCCGAAGGATAATTCAACTTGGGGATAAATGCGAGGGATCACCGAAGTGATGCAGCTTTTTGAGTTTGTAACAAATAAAGACAGAATAAACTGACCAGAAAGAATATAAATTATTAGTGGAAAAGTGAGCAAAGAAAATGGGATTCCATCGGGATTCGAACCCGAGACCTCCGGATTGCTAGACCGGTGCTCTACCGACTGAGCTATAGAAAGCCCTAGTGCAGTGTTCGTCCCAGAAACCCTTAATTCTCAATGCTCGGGTGGTCAGAAGCTATAGCAGTGTGTTTGTGTGTGACACACACGCACACACTTGAACCTGGCATAAACCCGAAGGATAATTCAACTTGGGGATAAATGCGAGGGATCACCGAAGTGATGCAGCTTTTTGAGTTTGTAACAAATAAAGACAGAATTTGTTACAAACTCAAAAAGACAGAATTTGTTACAAACTCAAAAAGCTGCATCACTTCGGTGATCCCTCGCATTTATCCCCAAGTTGAATTATCCTTCGGGTTTATGCCAGGTTCAAGTGTGTGCGTGTGTGTCACACACAAACACACTGCTATAGCTTCTGACCACCCGAGCATTGAGAATTAAGGGTTTCTGGGACGAACACTGCACTAGGGCTTTCTATAGCTCAGTCGGTAGAGCACCGGTCTAGCAATCCGGAGGTCTCGGGTTCGAATCCCGATGGAATCCCATTTTCTTTGCTCACTTTTCCACTAATAATTTATATTCTTTCTGGTCAGTTTATTCTGTCTTTATTTGTTACAAACTCAAAAAGCTGCATCACTTCGGTGATCCCTCGCATTTATCCCCAAGTTGAATTATCCTTCGGGTTTATGCCAGGTTCAAGTGTGTGCGTGTGTGTCACACACAAACACACTGCTATAGCTTCTGACCACCCGAGCATTGAGAATTAAGGGTTTCTGGGACGAACACTGCACTAGGGCTTTCTATAGCTCAGTCGGTAGAGCACCGGTCTAGCAATCCGGAGGTCTCGGGTTCGAATCCCGATGGAATCCCATTTTCTTTGCTCACTTTTCCACTAATAATTTATATTCTTTCTGGTCAGTTTATTCTGTCTTTATTTGTTACAGTATGTATACATACATGTGTGTGGATGTAATGTATATGTATAATTATGTTAATATCATATACATATATATATATATATATGCACACATATACATAAATAAATGAAGAAATATATATGTGTGTGCACATAGATCTATATATGCATATAATAAATAAATAAATAAATCCTATTTCACAATGTATCATAAATGAATTTAAGTTTTATTGAAGTCATACAATGAACATACAAAGTGTATGTGTGTGGATGTGTGTTGGAGAGATGAAGAAGGTGCATATGGAACATTATGATACATTGGTGGTGTACATGTTGTAAAGAGCATTTCTTCACAGTGAACCGTGGTAGAATACAAGCTTATAAGGTAACACTATCAGCTGATGTCTTAAGTATGATTCCTTGAAAAAAAAAATCCCACTCAAGGGTAAAAAGTTCAGATAGTTGCAGAAGTCCAAGTTTAAACAAGGGTGAGGTACTAATCTTCTTCATTTAAAGTGCACCAAGAAGCATGTTAATTCTTGTGACATCAAAACAAATTGATGAAATGAATAAGTTATATGAAAATGTCACCATGATATGATAAAATGCTCCCTTTTCAGTTTGCATGTAGAGATGAGTGTGAATATTACGTAACTACATATATGACATATACTACGTATGTGGCGCTGAATCGATTACAACTCCCTCATTACTTCCCCCATACTGTCTTTAAGGTTCATCGGTCGATATCACTTTCAAAGTACATATTATTTCAAACGGGGAAAACTTACCAGTTCTGATCTCTCTCAAAATAATCCATTGATGTCGTTTTCGTAGGTTTTGACAAACACCTACTCCGATTTATTTACTGGACGTGAAGGGAAACCAGACTGTGGGACGGCTGACTGTGAGTATAACATCACTTTTGTCCTTTCTCTTTCTTTTCTTTCTTGTCTTTGTCGTTTCGTTTCTTCATTGTTCTTCTTCTTCCCTTTGCTCCTCTTGCCTAAATAAACGAATAAACAAATAGATGAATAACTAAATAAATAGATAAATGAATGTATGAAATCGTATATAAATCAGTAAATGACATTTCAAGGGTTGCTTTTATGACAGCGTTTCATCTCTCCAAGCTCTGATTTTAACTTTCGTCATTATAGATGTGACGTATGAAATTATTTTTTTTAAAGACGCCTTTAGATAAGTTGCTGATCAGTAATAACGCAAAGGTATTTTTCGGGCATAAAACAATTGTGCATTGAACGTCTGATACTGTGATTAAAGCATTTATGGAGTATTCGAAGAGATGTTGGTACTAATAATATTTTTGTTTTAGTTGATGATGATTTCAGAGATGAATTTGAGGAGTTAATTCAAGCTAGAAAATTCCTGCTCGACAATTAGCATCATCCATTCAGATAAGGCTAACGGTTCGGTTGTTTCACAGGTGACATACACATACTTTTATCAAACCCTTTGTCTATACACACAGTTTCATAGAATAAATTGAATCTTTAAACACATATCAATCTGCCTCAGACACGCTCGTCAACGAGACACACGTCACCGTATACAACGCCAACTATCGACTGGACGAGGGCTACACGGATGGGATCAGGGGTTATGCGTACATTCCCGACCCGGAAATTCCTGGGCGCCTCAAGGTGGCACTGGATGGCGTACCTACTGAAGGAGATTGTACGTATTATTTGTCTCCTTGATATCTTACATTTTTGAGATCGAAAGAATCCTGCAACTTATTAGTAACCAAAATGTTTCTTTCACTTTCTGTGATGAAGGCGTCTGCTGCCTTGACACAAACTTAACACCATAGTGAAAAACATACAAACAAACAAACACCTCAGGATTATGATCTAACATGATAGTACTCCTATCTTTTCACCAAGGTGTTTGTATTCTCAATAGCTCAAGCGCCACCTACAGTTCAATGATGACTGGAAAATAATAGCTCATTATTTTTCGACACACTCAGATATTGGGTGACGTTGAGGATCAAAATTTTGGTGTGGGTTTTAGGAATGGGTTTCGGGAAACGTCTATAGTGACCATGTGTTTATGATAAGAGCTGGTACACACTTCCTGATGTAAAATCAGTGATTGACGATGAAGAAGATATATTTATCACAACAATAGTGTTGTTTGAGGTAGTAGGATTGATAAGACAACGATATCAGGCTTGAAGAAATTGATTTACAAAGCAACAAGAACAATAAGAACAGAGCAACTTCTCTACATGCTATAAAAGTATTAGAGAATTGTTTATGCTTGATTACGACAGCTGATCGTAATCTTGATGATGGATTTACTATATTCGTACAAAATGGGTGAGATGTCGACGATTATCTCAGAGATAAAGGAAACATAAACACACAAAGAAAAAAAATAAGAATCAAGGCGACATAAAATAATGGTAATAGGAGCGTAAGAAAGATGAAGGGAAATAAAAATAGAGAAGGAGCAGAAGAGAGAGGAGGATATGGGATGGAGAGGACTCAAGAGTGAAAGGGAGAGAAAGGGGGGGGGGGTGGGAGGAGGAGAGAGGGATAATGAAGAAAATTACAGTGGGCCACTGCTTTCAAAGATCTTATCAATCTCTCTTCAAGACTGGGTGTTCAAGCTTGGCCCTACGGTGGAGTCAAAATACCAGTACAGCCTGGTGACGGGCGGACAGGACGCGAACCAACTCTACGTACTCAGTCGCGACCCCGCCCAGTACTACCAGCTGTACGACTTCGAAGTTCGGGAGTACCTGGCATTACACGGGTTCACGGGTCAGCTAAAGGCTCCATACGAAGTGCCACACCCTGCAGAATGCGTGTACCCGCCGAGTCTGGAGGAGTGATGTTTTGCACCCCACTCCATTCCGATTCTTTCACCCTCTGTCTCCTGGAAGGTATCAGCGTTGAGAGGGGAGACACTATACAGTATTGTGGTACAGGGCTTAACATTAAGTTTCTCTTGATATCAAAAAGCTTGAGAATTTTTATTCAATGCAGTGATGTTAGGCAATATGTGAGTTGGTTAGATGAAAGAAAATGAACTCTTATCTGTCGTTTTTACTGACACGAATTGATAACCTCTAAATGTATTCTTTTTAGTATTATTCTTTCAAGTAGCAAATTCTGGATAGACGGTAAATGTGTTTACCGCAAAAGGTAACAAAAAGAGAACCAGATCCGAGGTATTTTTTATATACTGAGGGATGATGCGACGCTGTAATAAAAGATGATGAAAACTAGTCACTTGAAATTAGTATAAAATTAACAATCCCTACGAAGTGACACACGTCAGAGCAATTGTGATCGATACTAAGCCAGCTTGTCAGAATTTTACGCACGAAGCTTGCTTATTTAACATCATTTATTTATGCAAATGTATTGCTTATAATTGAAACAATGGACACAATAAAACCAGCAGTTACGCAACTAGCAAAGTTATCTTGTTATCGTCTTGCTTATTTGTCTTAATCTAAAAAAAAATGTGAAGGATTATTTGTTGGTATTTTACAACGCTCATGCGTCCTTAATGCCTTTCCGATCGAAATTATATTAGCAGATAAAAATGAAGCTTTAAATTGTTTAAGTAAGAGAACAAAAGCCATCGCAAACACATCTCGATGATTTTTGTTCAGGCTATAATCCTAATTTTCTCTATTTCGTGTAGGCCATAGGACTGGACATATAGCTGCATTTTTAAGTAAAAACAATTGATCATTTGACTTGATATCAACATTAATTATTTGAGCTAACAGAAAGAAACTAGAGACACATTCCAATTCACGGCGCGACATAACACAGTCATGATTTGTCTCTATCGTGTTGAATTTACATTCAGAAAATTGCGATTGCATCAAACTCTTCTCCATCACTAATAAGAAAAGATATGCTGTTGTGATAGGAAGTGCCTTTATTATCTCACCACATCAAATGCTGAAATGACCGTCAGCAACAAATGCCGTCTTGATGGGCAATCGTCAGAAAAGAAATTCAATCACAATCGTAATCTATGGTTGAAAAAGAAAGGTACGGTTTAAAGGCTCTCATCTCTCAATATCTAAAAACCCCAATCGTAGCCATAATACATAGAACTCTTGGCACAAGATCAAGAGCTTTCGAGCTGGATGAATAGGAGCATAATGACCAATAATGAACATGTGGAAATACATCCAAATACATCCGATCGGTAGATGTAGAATGCCTCTACTGACTTAACCACGTTATGCGACTTGTACAAACTTTTCATCTAGACAACTCTATAACTTGACAATATACATGCTCACACACTTTGATTCGGGTATACAAACAGTGAAAATGTAAAAACCAATTTACGTAATTGAAATCATATTTAGCTTACATACATTGAATCTTCCAATGAGTTACGGAAGATTCCATAAAATGAATCTCTCAATGAGTTACGGGTGACTTTACGGGTGACTTCCTTCTAATATTGTGTACTTATATGTGAGCATTATGTATATTATTTTGCATTACTTTATATGGAAATAAAATCATTTTGAATTGATTTGAATTGGATTGAATTGAATTGAATAATTAAATTGAATTGAATTGAAGAGAATATATTTGAGGATTCTAGTTGTTAAAAAAAAAAACATCTGAGGCAATTGACGATTAAAAAAAAATTCTCGTTATATCACGAGTATATGTAAAGACTCTTTAAGTGAAATTGAACATAGTAATAATGGTCATTCAAAATATTGAAAACTGATATTTGAGCTCCAATGTTGAAACCATGCTCCAAACCGTTGGATGTTTTATGAAAGAGAGGGAAAGAGAGAGGTAGAGAGAGGTAGAGAGAGAGAGAGAGAGAGAAAGAGACAGAAAGAGAGAGATAAGGGGAGAGATAAATTAGATAATTTGTATACTAGATCTTTATCATTTAATTTGGGTTTGGTACTGAGAGTCCGCCCTCTGCTCTAAGGCGTATTTCTGAATGCTTCAGGAGGACTCATTTTCATTCTTTGAGGCTATAAACAGGAGTCTGAACTGCATACCATCCGTAATAATTGCCGGGTACAAATTGCACTTGCGGTTCAAAGTGCGACGGTTGTATTTGTTTGTTGATCATTAAGTAATCCAGCTAAGACTTGACGCTAATGCTCTAAAATGGACTGTGATGGACTTTATCTTCACGTCAAGCAGCATACATCCACGTCGTTTCATGCCTACGAATGACAAGATTGCTACCGTTTAGGGAGAGCTCTGTGAATTTGACTTCAGCAATCGTTGACAATTAAAACACCTTTGGCTTGTAAATGTTTCAGATCAAGTATATCTTGACATCAGATATAGTCAAAGGCTAGTGATATAGAAACATTCCATGTCCGTAAGGCGAAGTGTGAATGAGACTGGCACATGGTCCAATCATGGCCGCAGCAAACTCGACCACAGACCTTGGAGGACGGCACTTGGTATTCCTTCGTCATGAGATTTTATTTTGAAGACGCGGCTGTCTAACTTCATTTCTGGACGCAATACTCACAGAAATCATACCTGGGACTCCCATTATTTTTTTCGGCAGTAAAGTAATGTACACGGTACCAACATGGTCAATAAATGCAAGGAGTGCTGCACCATTTCTCTGAGGGATTTCGGCTTGTCCTCGACCAACTTTGAAGACTTGACACGGGACCAGGTAATATGATCCATTGATTAACATTTTGGTATGTGTTGCCAACTCGGCCTCGTTTTATCGAGAAAATTAGCATGCATTTGCATAACACAGTTAAGCATTGGCCATTGGCGGGATTGATATGCAAACTGTTGATTAGCTTGTCGTTTCCATGGCTACTGCAATAATCATGATATTGCATTGTTGTCATCCACATTGGACTTGGGGGAAAAAGGCGCACAGAAAGTGTAGTTCCCGATTCATAAAAAATACGGATAAGGAATGCTTATACTGGTGTCATTAGACCTAGCATAAACAGATAGACTCAGAAATACACAGACGTCACACAAAATGCACACCTACAAACACTTCCATGCGCAAAAACACACCAATCGCATACAGATGCACATACAGTGTACTGACCTCGTGATTTTCACTTTTATACTCTGATATCTACCTATTCTGTTTATTACAATCGTATCTGTACAGTCAATACGAACAGATCAATATTCTTTGTATGGGTGTTACCTTCTGCTTTTTGATTTGTGAGGTGGTTTCATGATTATGGGAACATCTACACTCAACATAACTCAAACCAAATAAAAATCATTTTGTCGCTTTGTCAGTGGGCCCTTCACTGGATAGTCCTCCTCATCTACCGGATAGTAGTTACCGGATACTTCTTCGGATATGAGCTTTACCTATGGATTAAGGTGCTCGACATTAGATTCTACATCTACATGACCGACTGGACATACACGGTTTTCGTGATCTACCATGTCTTTGCGCTGACGAATTTGGTGGCAGACATCATCCTCAAGAAATATCTCGTGACGCGAGAGGCAACGAGTGGTAAATATCAAACCATTCCTTTGAATATTGTTTCCTGACATTCACTATGTATAATTTACACACACACACACACACACACACACACACACACACACACACACACACACACATTATATACACACACACACACACACACACACACACACAATATATATATATATATATATATATATATATATATATATATATACATATATATATATCCCAAAACTTTTGATCGTTGCACCAAATTTTCAACGAATCATGGGGTTTTCTCTTTTTCTTCTTCCAAAACCTTGAAGAAGACGTGTGATGCGTCCTAAAGTTTGGTGCAACGATAAATAGTTGTTGGACGGTAATAATGTATTAACCTCTCCTTTTCATCTTTTCTGCACTGGAGCCAACACATGGACTAATGATTCTCATTATGCATTATGTACATACACTCTATATTCTCACTTGTCAACCTTGCTTGTGTCGCTCCCTTACTATCTCCCTCCCCCCTCTCTCTCTCTCTCTTTATTTTTAATAGACATCCTAGGCTATCGTTGAGTTTGACTGTTACTATGTTGTTTGCTCTTGATGAGGGCATTGCTATAAACCCTTAGTGTGCCACATTTAATCTGCCCATAGGTTTGTGTGTGAAATTTGTGCCATTTTGACTCGTTAGCACAGAAAGGTTTAACCTCTGATTTTTACCCAAGTCATAGGCCTCGACTTCACTCTACCATTATTATCTAATTTTTGTATTTCATAAACTTAGTTGTTACAAGAACATAATAGTAGATCGTCTTGTCTGAAATTACATAGGTATCCTGATCTGTGAACTGAAGGTTTCCATTCTGCCATCTCTTGATCTTTGAAATTCGTTTTGTTGTTGTTGTTTGATGTTTTAAAATATGCACGTCGGTACAATGTATTTGCAAGTTTTAAAGGAATAAAATTATATCAATTTTACGAAACATCACATTCGTACTTCACTAGTCTCAGAGTAAACAGCAATTGGCTGCATAGATACATAGAGTGTCTCTGGCCACCTTAACACATTAGTATATGGTGGCTGTTTTGGAGAACGCTCTAATAGTTTCCAAGAAATCGCTTCTTATCTTGGACGAGAACTAAATTTATCAAGCAGACATCAAAATGATAAGTCTGCCAGGGGAATGAGAGAACATCACCATTCTTGTAGGCTTTATCTGTATCTATATCTATATCTATACATCTATATATTTGTCTATATCTATATCTGTATCTATATCTATATCTATATCTATACATCTATATCTTTGTCTATATCTATATCTGTATCTATATCTATATCTATATCTATACATCTATATCTTTGTCTATATCTATATCTGTATCTATATCTATATCTATACATCTATATATTTGTCTATATCTATATCTGTATCTATATCTATATCTATATGTACACCTATATCTATTCTATACGTATATCTATATCTCTACCCATGCCTATATCTCTATGTGAATTCATTTTCACCCACTTACTTGGAACATGTTCGAACACTTTTGAACATGTTTATACCATCTTTTTATGGCAAGGACAAGAATATCTATTTCAAAAGAATTATATTCACAAACTGACGTCACTGTATTGTCATCTAATCTGCATACCTTGCTATAGTGTGATATGTAGAAAAATGTAATAGATTTTGAATTTGATGTGATTTGATATAAATGTACTAACATGATTAAAGTACGCTCTTCTAGACCTGCAGAAAGAAAGAAAAGAAAGAAAACTGAACCCCAAAACAATGACAAAAAGCATATAACCATATTGAATTAATGAATATGTAAAATATTGTTTTCAATGCTCTGTTGTTCCTTCATAGTGTTCCGGGTGCGTTACATGGTCCAGTGGCTCCTGTACAATGTGGTGCAGACATGGACGATGTTAGTACTCGTAGTATTTTGGGGCGCCCTCTTCGATCCAGCTTACGTCGACTGGTTATTCGACCTCACGTGTCACCTCTTTCCAGGAGTCTTCAGTCTCATCGAGCTCGGTCTCGTCGCCACGCCCTGCCGTGTGGCACAGGTGGTGTACCCTGCCACCTACGGCATCATCTACCTCACCTTCACGCTCATCTACTGGGCCACAGGGCATCCGCCCATCTATTCGATTCTTGACTACAGCGGCAACCCCGGGGTGGCGGCCGGGTCCATTGCCGGCATGGCGGCATTTATCTTCATATACCACATGCTCATCGTCTGGGGGTTGACGAAACTCAGGGTTCGAGTGGCGAGGAGGTTCAACCGCTTCCCCCGAAACTCAGAAAGACGTACGGATATCCTGCAGACAGAACTAATCGACATTGTTTTATGAAGAGTTGTATAGTTATGTCATCAGTACTTTTTGTAGAAACTATTGCAAAGCGTATTCACATTGGTATTTGTTCCTAGAACCCGCTGTTACAAGCTTTGCTCTTACGGTTGATTCATGTTTCACATCTTACTGAGAAAAGCAACCTTTCTAGTCACAATCCACCGTACTTTATATTTTTTATCTTTCTTGTTTGTATTTTGTTTTGGTTATATGTCTAACATCAATGTCAAGTGAAATACGAAAATAAACGTGTTTTAACTGTTCACCGTGTCTCGAGTGTAAGACCGGTGCGGTTTTAGTAATTCAATTAAATTCACAAAGAGCAATGCCAAGCGCCACACACCTAATACGATCAATCAATTTGTTCTTGATTTTGTATGTTCCTCGGTTTAGAAAAATCAAACGGCCTTATATTTATAAGTTCCTTAACAATGCATTGAAACATCAAGGGCTAGTTTTGCCATTTTTCAAAATCCGTTCTGTACCAGAGACTTCGGACAATGTGTACAAGGCCATGGGGTTTTCTGAACTTATCGAAGCATACGAAGGGTTGATTAGCGTCGGATGTGATTCGCGTCATTTGTCGAGGGATGATCGTTGGTGTTGCGTTGCTGTGTGTATTTTGAAACGAATAAATCACTATCTTAATATCAGCAGTGCCCTAATCGTCATGAACTTGAAACAGTTATTAGACAGCGAATAAACAAAACATACGCTTAGACAGCCCCCCCTTTTTGTGTTCCTGTTAGTGAACTAAATTCTGTTATGACACTGCTGTAGAATCAACTTTCACATTTCAGACTTTGTAAACCTTCCATGGTTATGATTGACACGTATGGAAAATAACAATACCTGAGATTCAACTTGAGTTGAGTTTTGTCATTCTGTTTTACTTTTCTAGCTTTCGTTCCCTCTACCAATATACTGTAAAATATAGTTTATAAAAAAAAAAAAAATCCCTGCTATGACCAAGCGGGTAGTTATGCGTACAGTGGACAATCTTTGCACTTACATGTAGTGTGTCATGTATACTGATTTTTTTTTTTTTTTTTTTTGGGGGGGGGGGAGAGGGAGAGAGATAAAAAGGGAGATCGCGCATTAAATACAAATTTATTGCTTAGAATTGGATATATCAAAGCTTATCGATGCGACTAGTAGTAGGTCTGCATTGCATTATTGATAGAGTCTATATAACGTAACTTTTCTGCTAATCATCATCTTGGCTGCATAGTACCTTGGTAAACAAAATAATGATTTGATAGTCTTGCGCATTCCTCTTGTCTGAAGATTAAAGACGCAGAATATACAGTTTCTGCGTAAACGATACTTCGTATTTGAAACAACCCGAGACAACGTGACAAAATTTATCTATTCATATTAATGATTTGTTGTTGTTGTTGTTTACATCGAGTTGTTGTAATTGTTATTGCAAGTGATTGACAAAATAATTTCCCTTCGTCGATGTAAATAGGCAGCGAGTCATGGAAGCATGGACAGACAGACTCGGGTAGGCCTACGACCACCTGATTGCTAGACACACGTCATCCCTATCATAAAGACTATAATACTGAACTTAATTTGAATGAATAATTAATTGACATGAACAAATAATGAATATTCATAAGCATGCAGTACGCGCTGCTATGGGGGATGAGAACTATCGCTGGCTATTGAGCAGAAGCTTGGTCAGTGCACATGGCGCCTGTCTAGCAATCGAGAGGTCGTGGATTCGAACCCCACCCTAGTATTATGTATGCCCATGGTTTCTAATCATGGCTATTGCTCTAAGCACTGAATAATCGTGCTTACACCGACGAAGAGTAATTTGTCAATCAGCTGCAATCACACACACGCACACACACGCACACACACACACACACACACACGCACACACAAACACATGCGCGCACACACATTCAAATTACCTAAGCGTAATAGAAATACATAGACGTTATGAAATATAATTTTCACTCAGTCATACCATGGCCGACTTCAGTATCCCCTCCATAAACTCGCGGAATGAAATCTTGAATGAAATTCTTGAATGTTTGAGTAGGAAGCCCATAGTTATGCAATTAACTGTTAATCAGTGATTTATATACAATAGAGGAAAAACAAAACAAGAGCTTGTGTAACGTTACGTTTTGTAAACAAGATATGATTTATCAGATCAAAAATCAGATATAATCACTCAGGATGGACCATGTTTGGTCTAGTTATCACTCAGATTATAATTTGTTTTAAAAGATAACGTTCGGTCCAAGCAGAAGGACGTTTGTATATGATCCCTCTGAAGTGGAATTCAGATACTTGACCTTCAAAGATGTAGCAAGTTTTGCAAGTTTTATATATTTTCTGATACGGATTGATTGCCTGCATGAATGAATTATCCAAGCATAACTTATTAGAGCCCTTACCACGCCAATATTGTTTCATCCAGCTCAAGAGCAGTGTTGTTGGTCACGTGTACGCTAGTCGCTGATAATAGTAATAATAGTGAGACTCTTGTAGAGCGCACATTTCTACCTAAAAAAGATACTCAAGGCGCTATAGAACAGAGTACATATTGTGTCACGTTACAACAGTATCACAGAAAATAATAAGACAATAAACCAACAAACAATATATACGTACACATACATTACATACAGGCATACAATATTGTCAATTCAAATTAAAAATATACGTCTTGAGATTCTTTTTGAAACTATCAATGGAAGATGCTTCTCTAAGAGATTTTGGTAGGCCATTCCATAGTTTTGGGCCCATATATGAAAAAGCCCGATCCCCCCAATTATGCTTGATTCGAGGTACCTGTAATTTTAGCGAGTTTGATGAACGTAGATTACGTGGTGGTTGGTGAAGATGAAGAGTATTTTGAAGGTAGACAGGGGCAAATTTGCGCAATGTACGGTAAACAAGAAGAAGAATCTTGAAGTTAATACGTTTTTCAACAGGAAGCCAATGTAGGGACCGAAGTATTGGGGTAGTATGCACAGTTTTCTTCTTGAAAGTAAGTAATCTAGCGGCACAATTCTGAAGACGTTGCAGTTTACTGAGTTCTTTTTGTGGAAGACTGCAAAACAGAGAATTGCAGAAATCTAGACGAGACGAAATAAGAGCATGCATCAGTTTTTTCTGCTGCTGATCTAGTTAAATATCTCCGAATTGAGCCCAGGTTACGCAAATGAAATCGTACAGATTGGGATACATATAAAATGTGGTCTTTGAATGTCAGATTTGCATCATAAACAACACCAAGATTACGAACTTTGTTCGAAGGCTTGATATTACTATTGCCGATTCTAACAAAACATGTATCAGAATTCACCTTAGACAACATCTGTTTGGATCCTATCAGAATAAATTCTGACTTACTGTCATTAAATTTGAGACCATTTCTTTCCATCCATGCCTTAACATCATCAATACATAATTCCAATCGTTTTACAGCTTCAGTGAGTTCAGTCCTGGTTGGTGAAAAGGATACAAATATTTGTATATCATCTGCATAACAGTGATACTGAATGTCGTGTCTTTCAAAAATGTGTCTAATCCTTGAAAGATATAGTGAGAATAGAAGTGGTCCACCTACAGACCCTTGCGGGACTCCGCAAGTAAGTGCAGCCGGATCAGAGTTACTGTCATTGATCTTAACATATTGTGAACGGCTGGCAAGGTAAGATTGAAACCACTCTAATGCAAGTCCTGTGACACCAACAGATCTGAGAGTCTGGGTGAGAATGGAATGGTCAACAGTATCAAAAGCTGCCGACATATCAAGTAAAACAACAGCAGTGATATTCCCAGCATCCATTTGTCTCAAACATTGATCAGTTAGGTCAGTAAGTAATGTCTCTACACTATGATCAGGGCGATACGCTGATTGGTGACTATCAAGAAAATCATTTTCCTGCAAGTAGTCTCGTAGGCGTGAAAAGGAAACACGTTCCATAACTTTGCTAACAAATGGCAGGTGTGAAATTGGTCGATAATTGTTTAACATGTTCTTATCTAAATGAGGTCTTTTGAGGGTTGGAAATATCACCGCTGTTTTCAATTCATTTGGCACAACACCTGCTGCAAAA
Source organism: Diadema setosum (assembly GCF_964275005.1). Taxonomy (NCBI): domain Eukaryota; kingdom Metazoa; phylum Echinodermata; class Echinoidea; order Diadematoida; family Diadematidae; genus Diadema; species Diadema setosum. The sequence goes on from NC_092692.1 coordinate 20,000,936, forward strand.
CTGCCATTTATTATGCTCGTAATGGCAGGGGCAGTCGCTGATACACATTTTTTTATCAGATCCGTACAAAAAGGGTCTAATTCACATGACTTATTTGGAGACTTCATAATCATATTCTTAACCTCAGTTACAGACGTTGGATTTAGTGAGTCTAATTTTGAAGTAGTTGCAACTTCAGCTTCACTTTTAATCACACTGACACATGGTAAGGATAAGCGTATATTCGCTATCTTATCAACGAAAAACCGATTAAACTCGTTAGCCAACTCTTTGTCAGAATCATGCTCAGGTAGAGGGGATGTTTGTTTTCTGCCAAGAAGCTTGTTTACAACCTGAAAGAGTTTCTTCGTGTCTTTACCACAGTCATTAACTTGTTTAGAGTGATATTCAGTTTTCGCTTTCCTGAGTAGTGAACGGACATACTGACGTTGTTTACAATACAACTGCCTATCAATCTCTAACAACGATTTCCTCCATTTTCTTTCTAATTGCCTTCGACGCAGTTTCGCACTTGCAATTTCTTCATTGTACCATTGAGTGTTTGGGCGAAGGGTAATACAGCGCTTCTGGATAGGGGCGTACTTGTCCAGAACCATCGACAAAGTAGAGTTATAATTGCTAATAGCTTTTTCAACATTTTCAGCACTTGAGCAAATAAAAGGCATAGATTCCATCATCGGATCTTCACGCAGCATACCAACGTTGATTGATCGCACTTTCCGGGTTGATATCATTTTCTTGTAGGAGATTTTGACAGGAGTGTTGATTTCACACATTATGGCAGCGTGGTCAGAGATGCCCTCACCATGGAGCTACTAAGTAGCTCCATGCCCTCACAGACCCTGATATTTTGGACGGTTGTCACATCATCTTGCCTTGTCATGAGCAAATCAAGTATATGCCCTCGGGAATGGGTGGCTTCTTGTATATGCTGCTGAAGATTATGACTAGCCATCAGATCTGTGAACTTCTTGGTATTAGGCGAAGGTAGATCCATCTGAATGTTGAAATCACCTGATACTATGAGGTCACTTCTCCATGGAAGTTGTTCATCCAAAAGAGTAGAAAATTCTTCAAGGAAATCTTTGAATTGGTTTGGATTAGGAGGTCTATATACTATCATTAGGTGAACATTCCTTGTCTTATGCAGAATTTCAATCTGGATCAACTCGAAGGTGTTATAGTTGCATGAAGAGCTGATGATTTCATGTTCCAGATTGCTCCGGATGAGTACTGCAACACCGCCGCCTCTCTTGTGCTTACGTGGAACATGTCGGAATAAAAATCCACTTGGAGTAAGAAGACCAACCGTAGCAACATCATCTGGCGACAGCCACGTTTCGCATACACCAATGACATGAAGATCATTCTCAGTTGCAAAATCAATGAAATCTGCAGGTTTATTTTTCAGTGATCTTGCATTCATCATGCAGAAGGAGATATTCTTTGTTGACTGAGGACGCAGAAATTTTTTCTCATGACATTGCTCAGTACTTTGCTTTGCTGTGGAATTGGATGTACTAGAGGCAGGAGAACTTGTCTGCTGGTGAGTCATATAGTGCCTATTCAATCTGTTTATACTTTTTCCTCCACAATAAGGCTTTCCTTTCCTTGTAATACCGAGACCAGTTATTATATCCAAAATATTATCATCCAGTTTACACCGTTTTCCTGTGGTAGAAGGTGCTAACGATCGCAGGGTGTTGCAGTCATAGGTTTGGCAGGCAGTAGGTGTAGGTAATTCACTCGGCGTATACCTTCTATCAAGGGGCCCAGGATTAGGACTGACATCTCCTGATAACAGGAGTGAGATGCGATGGGCTGCTATAGAATTACTGTAATAAGGAATAGCAGCTCCGCAGTATTTTTGTCTCACGGTATGTGTACGCGCATTGCATAGAGATAAGCGTGCATGAAGTACAAGGTTTCCATGTTCAATGCATAATAAGCCAATTCGGGGTTCCACTTTGACCATGAACAGAAAAAGGTCATTTGTACCAGCAGAGTATGTTGGTTTTTAAATTCATCTGTGATGTAATGATTATTCAAGTAATCCTTATAAGTGGTGCTTGCCATCACATCCACCTGATAGCAAAATTAGTAATTGGCAATACCAATAGAAAATGATTGTTAATCCATCCAAAGCTGATTGTTAATCCATTAGATGCTTTCCAAAGTGCCAGTTGATGGATCATTCTGGTCACATTGTCTACGCAAGTTAATCCTTTGTTTGAACATGACTGATGAATTCCATAATTGTTACATCGGCCAAGCTAATGCATTTTGTTGCTTGAAAACTGATGGAGTGCCTAATCAATTACTGAGAAAGAAGAAAGGTCATTGTACCCATGTACACATGAGCTAACCTCGAACTGGCTTATTGGAGGTTGACAAAGGCAGCGGTTGAATGGAAGAATGACACCTCCTGCCTCCTCGATCATTCTGACATATATATTTGTGAAGTGACTTTACTGTTATATATGTGTGTGTGTGTGTGTGTCATGGACATCTGTGAATTATTTCTATGGAGTCTACAAATCTCTGTATAGATACACACTTTGCTTGTTTTGGTTTGTTTTGCTTTGTTTCGGTTAATATACAAGACGTACAATATCAATGAGGCGCCAATTGTAGCAAACGAGTGAACACATATAGTAATATAAATATGTATATATACACATATATATTATATATATACATATTACCCTCACAAACACATGTACATATAATACACCGTATATGTTTACATTAATTTATTGTGCATCCTATAGCTGGATATTATGTATCAGTCTACTTTGTTATATGTGAAGTATTTTCATTGAGAAATGATAAAATAAATTGAAAACATACAGATTACACTAGTAGCAAAAATCTGTGATTTTTTGAAGTACCTCAATATGCAAGTTTGATAAATCTATCACACCACTTTTTGATTTCTCTATTTAAAGATATTCATGTTCTTTTTTCCACTTTTCAAAGCAAAAGGTATCATTGTGAAATAATTGTGATTATCGATATGCTCCTGCACAAGCTCAGTGATTTTCTCTGTTCACCTTTTGTATGATGAAGATGGTGACTGCCAAATTGATCAAGCCTGAAACAGGTATTAATTTTGTCAACATTAACTTTGATCATTCTAATAATCCTAATGAAACTTTCTATGGCTAATTAATTACATTAAGTAGTACATCTCTTTCAAATTATCATAATATTAAGATGAAAACATTTCCTATTTACATGCTTTTAGAGTATTTGAAAGACAGACATTCTGGGACTAGAATCCATATATCTCATGTAGAAAGGACGGCAGTGCTCGGTACTTTTTGCATCCAAGTATGATAATTTGCCTGAAGAGAAATGCAGCATAACAAGCAAGAACCTACATTTAATTGGTGTATATCAGTCAGTTCGCTGTTGCACAAAAAATGTATTGAATTCCTTCACGCTTTTTACCAACTATACTCAATCCGAAAGAATAGATTTCGACTGTTCATATTTGGGTGGTCGCACATAAATGTGTGCAAATAATGTGTGACCATCATACACTACAAAACATACACAATTTCATTACAGGCTCTAGAAACACTAAACAGTACTTGCATACTCAAATACAATGCTCTACATAATCGTGAAAATATTTTGGACCATGTATCCCGACATTTTTTGTTTTGTTTCCTAAAGAGGTTACCTATGCTTCAATTGTCCCTGTCTTGCATCAAATATCCTTCCATGGAAACGCCATACTCTATGCGTGTTTGCACAATAAAGAGGATTAATATTAGTCGAGGAAATACTATCAAAAGTAATAATTGTTAGCAGGTTTTTTTTAAGTTTCATAGCACTGGAAATCAAAGAAACAGCATACACGGGGTTGATGTGGATGTCAATATAACGTTAAAGCAATCAACATACAGCATTCAGTGACCTCGTATTAAATCTGTACTGGTGTTCGGTGGTTTCAGCAGCAGGAAACCGAACTGATCAACAGGAAGTTATACAATGATGTGGAGTACTTTTAGAGTGTTGGACAGGAACTCACATATCGACCAACACGAAGAAATTCATACACAGTTTCCTAAATATTATGTGAAATGTAGTCCTTATAAATTACCAGATTGCACTAGGTACCTTGAATAAATGACGAGTGCTATACACTTCCTATTTTACAGTAAGTTAAATCGTCCTTCGTTGTCCCAGTTTGTATATGGTTAATCATTACGTCAACATTTAGGCCTACTGGACTTGGCTGACTATCTTTCTGTGCCAGGGTCTGGCGTAGATTTCGACAAAATGATTATCATTCTATCGTTGTCACGTGACACCCTTGTGACCCTGTTTCGTCACCGTGCAATAAACAATGCCGGTCAGTTCAACGCACCGGCACGCCTTTAACAACTAAAGAACGTTTGGGCTTATGACGCAGTGGAGCTGTATATACCGCAGTGTATTGACGTATCCGACTTCCAGCAGACATTATTAATCTTCGAAAAAGGTGATGGCGGTCGCACGTGCTGTTTTGCTTCTGGCTCTTCTCGGCCTCACAGCCGCAAAACCCCTGGGACTTCTCGGAGACTTGTTTTCTGCCATTACCGACATCCGCACCGCGCCCGACATCCAAACCGTGCCCGAACTCGACGTAGAACAATATCTGGGACGATGGTATCAGGTAACTTTGAAGCGCAGTGCCACAACATGTTCAAGTTAACTTAAATAAAATAAAGCTAGATAACCCAACTGTATCAAGATTTTCCAAAAAATAGACTTTAGATAGAAAGTACATCAACTTTTAAAGTTTCATATGTTTTCTTAAAAAAAACAACAACAATGCAAAGCCGAACATGCCGAAAGCGGTATTGGTTGCAACCGCACATCGAAAGGCGATGATGTAATCACTTTATATTTCTTCCACTTTGTGTATGTGTAGAAATATTATCAAATGATGCGTTTCATTGAAAATTTAGCGATCACAACCCGCATTCATTATAATAACTTGGCGCCATCGTTGCTATACAGGCTTTTACAAAACTACACAATGATTTCATGCGGAAGATAGGTCTTATCTTGTCTGATTTCGTGTCTTTTTTTTGTATTTTCAAATCAATGACAGACTCGTGAGCAGGGAAACTGTCACATCTGCCAATTCTAGAGTAAGATTTGAAACTATTGTTCTTTTGGAAAACATTTCAAAATTTGATATTGAATAGCTTTCTTATTTCAGAAAAAATGAAATTCCATAACTTTATTTTTGTTCAATTTTGACGAGACCTCTATCACTTTTTGGTATGAGTTCTACTTTATAAAGAGTTGTTTGATACGTAATTTTCATAAAATTAATTTGCAGTTATCGGTGCAAAATTCTCATTTCTGAAATGCCTTTTGTGTGATAATTGTAGCTTCGAGGTTTTCATTATTCTGTTGACCGAAATACAGGTTGTTTAGACTGTCGAAGTCACAAATCATGCTATTGGACTTATTTTATATTATTTATTATTATTACTAATTAAAAGTCTTGTCATCGAATCTTCATTATGATTTCAGCAGTAAGATATGACCCACTTGGAGTCTAGAATAATCGAATGCTGAAACATTAATCTGAACTGTTACCTTTTCATTCTACAGATGTTCACTGATTTTGTCGTCACCTCCACATTTGAGAGGAATGCGGTGTGTGTTACGGCCGACTGTGAGTTTCCCATCGTTTCTATAAAATTGTCTATATGATATAATAAACTTTCTTGAGGGAGTAATTCATGTTCAGATGTCAACCTTTCAGTCGAAAATACTGAGGATAGTTTTTTTTTTTTTTTTATTGGTTTATTGCCTGAATGCCAGAATTTTTTGTTTAATTGATTGTTTCAGGCTAATCTTTAGGAGCTCATTCATCCTGGCTATTGTCACTTTGTCTAAACTTGGGTTAAACATGGAGTTAATTATCTAATAAGTTGATAAGGGACAACAAAAAACTACCGAAATGAATAGATAAATGGGAGAGTGTCAACCTTGTAAAACAGAGAAAAGACCTATTCGGTAATAGACGATAAACATGGACTTCTATAATCGGGAATCGTGTAAAATGGCCTCCCAACAATGCTGGGTTGAAATTGTAGCAGGGTCAACTGAAAACATTGCAACAGTGCTCACACGAAAGAAACCGATATTATATATATATATATATATATATATATATATATATATATGTATATGATATATAATTATAATACACACACTTTGGTAAGCGATAACCGCTATTCTATACGATTACTCCTACAGTTTAGGAGTGTTATCATTAGTATTCGTCCTCATCATCACTTCGTCATTATTCATGATGAATTAGACTTTACGAGGTTACTACAAATGTAATTGCTGATATTGACATTGTTATGTGTTGTTATCAATGTTATACATCTCTTACATTGAGTTTGATATTAATGTTGTTTTATATCTGTTGATTATTGTACGTCGATATATCCATATGTTAGAACTGCTTTGTGTGTTGTATTATGCATGCATGCAACATGCAAACAAAACAAATTTCCAGAAATGGAGAGTAAAATAATAGAATAGAATTGAAGTCAATTGATTTGAACTGTCACTTTTCCATGAACGAGGAGTTAGATCATCATAAATGAATATCTAGAACATAACCAGACATGAAACATCTATTTTTTTTTTTTCCATAGATGGACTAAACGGGCCAGGAAACATTTCCGTGTACAACGCTAACAGGGAAAAGACACCCGACGGTGACTTGAACGACATCCGGGGCTATGCCACTGTTCCCGACCCGAGCCAACCCGGGAAACTCGAAGTGAAGTTCGATTCCGTACCGGGTGTATTGGGTCAATGTGAGTCAATAGTTCATTCACTCGTTCATGAATTATCGAATTTTCTTTTATCAATTCCCCACTTTTTTTTTTTTTGCAGAAAATAATAGGGTTTGATTTGTTGTTGTTTATCTTTGCTTGTCAGCAGTTGTCAGCCGATTAATGCCGGAAGTAGCAACAGAAAATGTTAAGCCCCTCTATCTTTTTTTTTTTTTTTTTTTTTTTTTTTTGGCTTATCAGCCGATTTTGGGACATCCAAAATGTCCCCCACCATTCACAAAATAAATCGGCGTTCCTGTTCCCATAAACTGGTCCTCCTCACTTTTAAAGATTTAACACTGGCCCTGTACCCTCACTCTCGCTACCTCCCTGGACATTGTTACTAATTGATAGACGCTTTCCTGGTTATTCGAGTCATGTATCATATCTGATGACTTTGTCCTAATTCTGTTATCGTCCTTTGAGGAAAAAAAAAAAACAAAAACACACACACACACCACAACTGTGGGTCTAATGAAAATGTGATTAAAAACTCCGAAAGACAATAAATTAAATCATGTAAAATAAAAAAAAAAAAGAAGAAACAGAATCGGCAGTTTCGGCATACTCTTCAGGAAGTTCGCCTCCAGTGATTCTCGCTCTCTGTTAAATTGCATTTTGCAGACTGGGTGATCCGACTTGGTCCCGTCATTCAGGGAAAGTACGACTATTCCGTCGTTACGGACTCCTTCAAGATGACCCTCTTCGTCCTGGCCCGAGACCCGGACAAGTTCCGCACAGAGTACCAGGACGAGATCCTGGCCTTCCTTGCGGACCAGGGCTTCACGAGGTTCTACAACCGGCCCATCGAGACACTCCAGTCTGAAGACTGCCAATACGCACCGAAACCACCAAACTGAAATATTATTCACATCGATGTAATCAACACGTCTCCAAAACCAATCATGCAAATATTTGGAAAAAAAAAAAGATGACAGATAAAAGCAATGGTTATCCCTCAGGGCATCATCAATTTCAAGCATCTGCATCTCATGCATATCAATTTATCATACATGTATTTATATCAAACAAAAACTGGATTTCAAGAAATGATTCTCAGATTGCAAACGAAAAACATCCAATCGCGTCAATGTTCTTCTATGTAAAGCAAAATATCATTATCCCCCATGCAATTATTGTGCATGTTATATGAATGTCTTGTACTTTATTTGAATAGAACTTGTAGTGATTGAAAATGAAGGGATCATATTTTGAATCATGTACCTTCACGTTTAAATTCACATATATCAATTCAAATGAGAAATTTAACATGACTTTCATCAGATTAACGTGTCAGTAAATACATGTAAACGACTCACTCTCTTTGTATATTATTTCAGACGTAAATAAATACCATGCAGGTGCATAACTGGCATTTGTTGTTACCCTGCAATGGCCTTTGTCTCTCTCAACAGTATGATGTGTACAGCATGTTTAATTTCATATTTGGAATTTACCTTTATACAATCATGTACTTTGATCCAAGACAGCGTAGGTGTCTTTAATCTTTAATCCTGTATAAACTATAATTATACAGATGACATTGTATAACCGCAACTGATGACGATTAGTTTGACGTAAAGATTAGGGTTAGGGTTATGTTTATGGGTAGAATTTATGTTTGGCTCAGCGCGCAGATATTTCATGGAAGCAGTAAATATTGTCGAATGGGGGAAAATGGCATGGAACCTTTTTTCCAGATACGTATACTGTAGAAATAAACACAAACATGTAGTTCGTGGGTATATACACAAGAATATATATGTGTGTATATATATGTATAAATATATATATATATATATATATATATATATATATATATATATATATATATATAAATGTATATATAATTATATGTATAAATATATATACATATTCTACTTACCTATAAATAACAATCCTATAACATTATTTAACCAATATCCTTTATACACACGATATATACGTCAGCATAGAATTGAAGACGGAATACATTACTCGACATTATTGATTGTTCAAGCACGGAAGACAGAGAGGATGCTTAGGGATCTTTACAGAGCCTGCATTCGATGGTAAGAAAACAAAATGACAAAAGCTGTTCTTTTGTAACTTCGATTCGTACACTCTATAGTAGCCTTTTTACAAAGGCAGCTTGCAATAATTTGTGGACTCTCACACAGTGACTGTTCCTATGACGACTCTGAGTAGACCTAAACATATACATTCAGGAAGCGATCAAGTTTGCGACAAAACCAGTAGGGATTTACAGAATGAACGTTGAGCATGATATATCTTATGAGCATTTTAAAGCACTTAAAACCAAACGACCAGAGACGAAAGGAATACTGTAACCTTTATTAAGATACTGAAGTAGAAAACTGCACCAAAACAATAACTGCATGCTTTGATAGAGCAGGATGTTTACCATGTACTCGTGTTTAAAGGGATGGGATAGTTTCGGATGAAATGGCACTTCAGGTTTCAAATATTTTAGATGATTTTTTACGATAATGAGAACCCTTTTATAAACTATGAAAGAGCATATAATACTAAGATAAATACAACGTTTATTACTTGATGAAAATTGGTTTTGAAATGGCTGAGGTATCCAAAACGAAGTGATCCTGATAAAAAGTGAGACCCACATTTCATTTGGATCGCTTTGTTTTAACTGTACAATCATGATAAACGTTGTCCAAAAAACTTTGTTTTTTTAATATCTAAGCCATTTCAAAACCGACTTTTATTGAATAAAATTTGAATTTCTCATAGAATCGTATGCTCTGTAATATTACACATATTTGGTTTCTATAAGTATCTCTCTCTCTCTCTCTCTCTCTCTCAAAAAAAAAGCCGAATTATCATCTCAACCAATGCTATATCACTTTAACGACTATAGGACTCTGCTGAATACGAAAGGACCTTTGACACATTTACCCGAGACATGGATAGAAAACGTGTGAATCAAATTCAACAAATATTACGTAATCCTGATCTATGGTCCTCTTGACCGGTCGTTTTGAGCCTATCCCCTTGGTCAGGGACGTTTGCAGATGAAATCTCTAAACTTTTAATAGGCCTATATGTCAATAACCTACGTCAGAGCATTGTGCAGCACACAACCTTGATACATGTTTACTTGACCACCATTGTGCGAACAATATTCCACAGGCGAACTTCATCTATCTTATTCCTACTGCAAGTTCTCTGAGAGCACACGAAAATGGCGGCTCCCTTCTTTCTTCTGTGTCTACTGTCTCTTCTTTCTGGAGTGACGCCCGCGGCTCTCCGACACTTCCGAGGTAAAAAGGACATCCACACCGTTACAGAACTGAAACTCGACAACTACTATGGGCGCTGGTATGAGGTATGTGTGCTTTCTAATGTTATTTAGTTATGATGAACTCGGTTCTCTCAAAGGGAAATTAGGGAGCAGAGAAAGTGCAAAGGAGTACAGACCATAGTTCTAGATATGCAGCTTTGAGATCGAGAAAAGTGCAAGATTAAGGGGAAGAATGTACAGGTGAAGGGAAGAAAAGGGGAGCTGAAAAGGAGACGAGAGAGGAGGAAGAAAAGAATGAAAGGATAACACATCAGGGGGATGCGTTGGAGAGAAAATCCCGCCATAACACATTTCAGTCACCTGTTGGGAAAAGGACTACTGGCGTCACGGTGTTGGGTGACGTCAGGAATCCTACTTATAATTATATTTAACACCCTGGATAGTTAAGCCAGGGTGCAGGTTTGCGATAAATTGTCGTGATGAATAGGTCGGTCGTTACTCTCTAAAAAAAAAGAAGAGTGAAAATGTTCACTCTTGAAGGAGTGAATAACAGAAAAGAGTGAGTTTCGAGTGAAATTGGAGTGAATTTTGCGTGAAATTTTGGAGTGACCTCAGGGATCACTCGAAGATTTTGGAGGGATCCCTGAGGTCACTCCAAAATTAGTGAAAATGAACATTTTTACTAAAAATTCACTCCAATTTCACTCGAAACTCACTCTTTTCTGTTATTCACTCTTTTAAGAGTGAATATTTTCACTCATCTTTTTCTTTTTTTTAGAGAGTACGAGATCAATATATTCATTTGGTATGAAAGAATAAGGACCAACAAAACAATGATTTGTTTTGAACGAGATGCGACAGGTCGTGAAATGTTAAACTTATTTTCATCAACTTCTTTCATGGGCTTATCAAAAAATGAATAAACTAGAATAGGTAAGATAATACGTCTGTTGTTTACCCTATCTATACGCCTACACCTTACAGATTATAGAGGCCTAATACTATAAACACACCATGGCCTACCCCTATCATATATTGCCAGTGTGAAATGGAATGAAATACGTGTAGTCGGGTCTACAGGAAGAAATAATTAGGGTGGCCTCGAAAAAGTCTCCCATATCTGAGAATTTTCAACGAAGTACCATAGATCTGCAAACACTGCGGTATCCTTGTTTGCACTATATACCTGTTTGATGGTCAAGGAATCGACGTTCGATGATCGGGTCAGTGTCAATTTATACACTGACCAGTATATAGGGTCAGTTTTATAGTGGGAAAAAAGCTGATCATATGACTTCATGACATGCCCCATATACTCAGAGGAAAACAATACAAACACGCAGGAAAGTGAGACAATAGGAGACGATTAGAACAGATCCATTCCCCTGCCTCTTAACATGATGGTCTTATCTTTCTGCCCCTCTGAAAATCATTAGATATATGATGAGTTTGATTGCAAAACGGGATAAGCACACATTTCAAACATTTTAAAGTGAGTCCATCATCAGATGGGCAATATAAAACCTTTCCAGTGAACGGTCTATCACTTGTCAATGCTTGTTGCATAACAAAGAATATTCTTGAAGATATTTGCCAATATTCTTGATTTTGATTAAAACTATCTCTTGTTTTCCTATTATTTTCTGTTTGAGAACGCCTCGCAAACACCTCAAATTGACAAGAATGGAGTTAAGTCGTTTTGCAATCAAACTCTCAATGATGTCGCAACGTCTCACGTTTGTCCCTTGTAATGATCACTAATCCTATCATGATCCATAAATAGAGAAACAATGATCTACGATCCTATTGTAATACATTGGAATGGAGAAATAGCAGATGTAGGCCTATATTAATTGTACAGATTACAACATAGTTCATGTTTGAATACACATCAGCTTTCGTGGTAATTTCAGTATTGTCCAACGATAATTTTCCTTTTCACTGTGTCTCTGCACCGCAGATGTATTCAGACCTGATTGTCAAGTCAACATTTGAGAGAAACTCATACTGCACCACAGCAACTTGTGAGTAAACTTAGCTTGATTTTAGTCAGATTCATAGAGAGTTACAAGGCATATATCAAACTTTCTGACATATACTCTTCTCCAAATACTATTAAGGGTGTATAGAGTGGTAAAGTGAGAATTTGAAAAACGTCTATACACGTTAAAGTAGTTTACAACAGGAAGGCCTGTTCAGCTTTAAACCACCTCGAGTATCAATACATGATGATTACAAGGCGCAAATGGACATTAAAAGGAAATTTAATTTGAGCGCTTGCATACACGCAGTCATCTTATATTCCAAGCTCTAGTCCTGCACGCTTAACTATTTATTATAGTCAAAGATACTACAGTAGGATCTTTGTTAGACTTATATTAATGTTTCCGTGACTGTATAGGCCTAACGTCTTTTGTAACTGTAATTCTCATAACCACTACATGCATTTCAAAATTGATTCACATCTTATGCAGTAAAGATGTCCTTGACACTGAAGGATTTTTCTTCTTTTTTTTTTAAATTCAGATGGCAAGGGAGACAACAATACAGTCACTGTTTTCAACTCGGGTCGCCTCGGCTCGCCCACCGGCTCACCAAGTGAAATCTCTGGCTATGCCTACGTCCCCAACCCGGCGGAACCGGGCAAACTCAAGCTGAAGTTCCCCAACATTCCCCTCGGCGATTGTAAGTGAATCAGAAAATATCTATAATCACACATATAGCACTTAAGTCACGTCAAAACATTTTAGACGTAAAAATAAAACAAAACAAAACAAACCCGATGTTTTCATAGTTTTATGTTTCATGAGAAGTAAAGTTATTCAAAGATACCCATTGCATGTAGGCCTAGGCCTATTTTCTCCGATTGGTTCATATTCAAATTACTTGCAATTCGAAAATTCTTTTTTTTTCTCTGAAAGGACTAATAAGGTGGGTAGGCCTAGCCTATAGTTTGCAACGTTTGCTACTGCCAAATTTCCTCCTTGCCATTTTAAATAGTTCTTAATAGTAGGCCTATATTTATCCGGGCATTTTGTATGTCGTTTAAAGGTGTAGATCTACAAATTGTACACTTATATTTGCTATGATTTCCAATCTTTACATTATACATTCAACTTTGCTACGAGATACAGACGAAACATGAATGTGATATTCGAATAAGGAACTGGTGCGGAGCTTAAATTTCCCCAAATAGAATGTCGAAAATAAACAAAAAGTTTGATCAAAATGAAGAACAGACAAATCTTATCAAGTAAGTCTGACTTTGTCCAAAATTGTGAACAATCACATCATAATAATGAATCATTATATTTATGATTACAATGTTGATCTAGTGCAGAAAGTCTGGTCAATATTAACAGTCGCCACATGATTTTATGCCTTGTAAAAATCACCATTTCTTTCCTGCGTGCAACCAGACTGGGTAGTGGCCCTGGGGCCAGTGGAGAATGACCAGTACCAATACAGTGTGGTCACTGAGCCCAGCATGCTGCAGCTTTTCATCCTCGCCCGGGATCCCGAAGACTTCCGCCAGAAGTACCAGGACCAGGTCCTGGATCTCGTGAAGGAGCTGGGCTTCACACGGTTCTGGAACAAGCCTCTGATCACGTACCAAGGATCAGACTGCATCTACCCTGACCCTCCCGAGTTGTAGATGGGATAACCTTATGAGATTACCTTACCACGAAAGCGTGGGAAGATCTTGTAAGAACGATACACCTGTAAGATATCGACTGTGCTTGCATGCCTAATAGGTGCTTTCATTGACAAATTGCGTTACCAACACACACGCTGGTATTCATTTATTTATCGTAATCTATCTCCTTCTTCTTCTTCTTCTTCTTCTTCTTTTTTTTTATAATGCCGGATTCGCTGGTGGCAGTCATTTATTGTATGATAATGAGGTATCATGGTTAAATCTGTATTTGGTAATATATAAATTATGTACAAATTATCTTTGGACTCAAATCATTTTATTCTACTTACAATATTTGTGTGTAACCACACTCCAAATCAGTGGAAACTCAAGCGTACGGTGACAAATGTTTTTGATTTTGTGCAAATTGTAAAGGCAGTATTACTTAAATTCAATCACATTTCAGTTGCAAGGTGAGACGGGAGGCAAATGCAAAGAAAAAATGGAAATGATCCCTAATTTCTATTCTCACAGGGAAATAACTCGAGATGTAGAGAGGCCAGTAAATATGTGTACAACAATGTCAAGGTAAGATTCAGAGTAAGGGCAGGCCAATAGGATTATACATGTACTAAGTAAAAATCCAATCCCTTACGAACGATGCACAATGAGGACTAACCGTCACACCTGATTGGGTTATAAATATTCATGTAGGTCTACCAGTAGTGTTGTTTTGGTGATGACTTTGATTTTAATGATGAATTCAGTATTTGAGATTCAAGCAACAATTCACTCATCTATATGTATTTATACTCATATACACATTAACATTTTGATGCCTGTAAGATATCATATCTTGCTGTACCAATAAAAAACAAATCAGTGAATACTGTTCTGCAAGACTTCTCTTTATACCAGAAGTTGTAAGAATTCCATCAGCATGTTCAATGACCATGGTAAAATTTGTAAGTTACAAAAGGAAAATGCACTTTCAAGTTTCGATCATTGCAAAACTTGGCAGCAACACGAGGAAAAGTGGGCAGAGAGACACATAGGCAGCCATACAGACATACATACAGCAGGGCTCGACACTAACGGTGGCCCGGTGGCCCGGGGCCACCAAAAATGAAAGTCGGGCCACCAAATTTCAGAAAAGGGCAAATTTGGTGGCCCACCTTGGGCCACCAAAATTTGTTGAAAAGTGTGTCAATAAATTCGTAACTTTTTGCGCCGGAAATGCATACTGGAATGCATGCAGTGAGTGTGCGATTTATCCAAAAAAAAAAAAAATGGACTTTTATCAATTTTTTTTTTTCGGGCCACCAAATTTTTCTCTTGGGCCACCAAAAATTTGAAATTGATGATTTTGGTGGCCCCATCGGGCCACCGAAAAATAAAGTTAGTGTCGAGCCCTGCATACAGACACCACCCCAAGACATAATTTGCAACACAATGTACAGCATGACTTAGCAAACTTCGATATGAATGCAACGCCTACTATTTACAGCATGGGCATACCTCCCACGGTACTTGTACATGTATATGGTACATCTGCAATGCACAGCACTTTGCAAACAGCAATTTTCAACTACGATAAACAAGGTAAAGACGGGGGGTAATGATCACAACGCATATGGCATTTCCTGATTCTACCATTTATTTCTTGATATATACCTTTGTACAAACTCCAAAACATGACAAGTTTACACAATCTGTTCTTGCACACTACTAGTTCCAAGCTATTACAATAATTTGCTGATGACCTGAACAAATAGCAAATTTGACTTGAAAAGTAAATTTTTTCAAAGAACGGTTTTTGAAATGTTCACGATTGTGTATGAAGCAACATTTTTACCATTTAAGGAGAAGCCCATCAAAATAATGGGATCGATCCCTGTGAATAAAACAGTACCACAGCAACAAATGCCTGATATCTCCATACAATGATTATGCAGTAAGTCTCAAGTTTTAAAGAAGAAAATCAGTAGCTACTCATAGCATGTATGACTCAATATATCTTGCCACACAAACATCTTGGCATGTATGATGTCAATCTCTGAAGTCATGTGCCATAAGACTTTGCACTCTGTTGAAGCAGATAATTTCATTACAGACAAAATCATGGACATCTTTCATTGTCTAGCTCAATAAAGTTGTCAAATTTGTGCATATTTATGTGTATATGTGTTGAGAGATTGCCCATAATTGCTTGATTATGGTGATCTTGTGTGCATGCATGGAATGAATGTTGTACAATGTACTAGTAAAACAAATAGAGTGCACTCCTGTTATAACGAACACAGTTATAACAAAGTTCTGATTACAACAAAGCAATAATTTAGGCAGCAACATTATTCACTCTATGTATTTTTATTGTTTGTTTGGTAAGAACAAAATTTCGATATAATGAAAGAAAACTGCCGATCCCAAGGACTTTGTTATAACGGGAGTCCACTGTAAGATATCTTACACTCTGTAAAAGTGGACAATTACAGGCATCCTTGTCAAAATACGGCCAAGAATGCTCACAACCTTCCTTGTAGTAACTCCTTCAAAGGGATTCTCAGAGAGAACCCCATGCTTGACACAACAGGAACTGTTCCAATTCCTTCACACTCAGCCTCTTGTGTTTCACCTGTGCACAATACATTGACCTCCCTCCCCCTCCCATAGAAATTAATTTATGTGTCAATCAAGCTTTTGAAGACATCCACTGGTGGTTAATCATTATGTCATTTTCTTGATGTCACTCAGATATACTATGTACTTTCCAGGAATTATGGATTCACACAATTATCGTAAGTCTCTGCTAATAATGTACAAAATAAATATGTTATACAACTGTACATGAGCTGTACAATGCCAACAGATAATACAGACCGAGTGTTGCAACATGGGCGCAATAGTTTTTGTTGTTATAGGAATGCTATAATTTGTACAAAGAAAAGCACAAAAAAAAATTTATTAGTGACTTTGTCTGCCAAGATACTTGACTCACTTATTTGAGGCTTCATGAGGGAATGATAACTACATGTATTTGATATGCAAAGCCTCACAACACTGTATGGCATACTTTTAGTCTTACAAAATGAAAATCTCATATGTAACACAAAGATGATGAACAGTTTGGAAACAACATCATAATCTTGACTTGTTTGATTATCATGCTCTTGAATGCTTATAAGCAGGCAACCACAGGATAGATGGCTTTAAGTCCCCTCTGAAAGACCAGACAATAAGCATAAATTGTCTTGCCTAGAGGCACAACTGCTCCTGCCAAAGGACTCAAACCAGAAATGCCAAGACTGAGAGTCTGCGTTGTTCTCCACTGAGCCCCAACTGCTCCTCACTAGACTCTATAGAGATTGTGTTGAAGTCCAACTGGAAATACGACACACAGCGTTTCACCAGTATTACACAGAAACATGTGTAAATAACGAAGCAATAGTCTGACAATATTCAAAGTTTCCTCACATGTTGTTATCACTCTTACTTTCCTCAGTATGAGGAAGTAGGGCAGATTAATCCATACGAGATTAAGCAAAGTGGTGTTGGCTTTGATGGCATACTAGCAGCATATTCATGCGCTAATAGATGTGCACCAGTATCTATCGAACATCAATGTACCACGTGAAATGTGTGATGTTACCCAACTTTCTTTGAAGGTAGCTCCCTTCATATATCATTTAACCAGAGTTTGATTATTGAATACAAAAAGACAACAGTGTGTAAAAATGTCTTCCTTGGGGAAACTGCCTCCACTTTCAAATCATGGTCAAAATGTAACATGTGATATCTAAATGTTTCAATATTGTCAGATGGAATCTGTAAGACGCCTCAAGCATTTAAGGAAAATTGAATGATACTGATATCCTGTTAATATCACATGGTGGTTTGAGCGGACCTGACAATTTTGTACATATTTTACAAATGCCAACAGCCAGCTACAGAGAACATTGGAAATGGCAAGAACAGAAAGAGAGCTACTACACACAACATAGACTTAAAACATACAGTTCAATATAATGTCAATAAGCATTAAGAAGATTGCACCACATTTGAAGTGGACCAATAATTTCCTTGACATCCTCCTGCAATTAACTCTTTATGTGCCACGTTCTCATGCCCACCTCAGTTGACAGCATGCCAAGATCACATATTTTGCTCAAACGCACAAGCCCACCTAAACCTATAAATAAGTCGCCAAATGCCGCTGTACATTGAAAGCTTGCATTATGTGGTGATTTTATATCAAGGGGTGTTTCCCATTGGATTTGCATGTGAATTTTAGGTTTCTGTCACTGTTTTGTGTGCAAAATTTAGACTTGAACAATATAGTAGCTACTGGTCATTTGAAAGAAAAATAATCATAGATTTGTCATAAGAATTACATTATAGCAAAGCTTGGCCTTTTCTCTGCAATCTTTGCTCATTGCATATCCAGTGTCACAAAATCTAAAACAAGTTTAATACATAGATCTGAAAAACTAAAGCATGCCTATGTTGCAGTTTCAGAATAATGTCGCACACAGGGGGTTCACACTGTGGCACATAGAGAGTTGAGTGTTGGCATTCTTGTACAGGAGATTGACTTTTGTCCGGAAGGCTGGTAAGAGGAGCATGAGCCTTCTCCTCTCACTCTTAGTCGTTTCTTGGTCTAGATACCGGCGCTGGATGGTTCTAGTCTCTCATTTAGCTTCCAGCATCGGCAAGAAATGTTGGTAGTACCCCCTGGTCACATCGATCATGAGTTCCTGTGTGCATTCTGGCAGCTCCCCGGATATCGAGCCTGTGAGAGTGATAGTAATGAGATTGCAGCTTACATCATCAGAATAGGCATCAGCATCAGCATCTTGCTTCACCCGTCTGCTCGTGGGGATGCTTGTTTTCAAATCTGTCACTCTTTCTGTGGATAATTTCTGTGATTGTCTATACACTATGAAAATGGAAGATGAGCTCATTAACCACTCCCCCAACAAAAAAACAAAAAAACAAAACAAAACAAAACAAAAAAAATAACAAATATTGACCGTGTACAATGATTATGAACAAACCCGAATCATGTGGTTGACACTCCATCCACAACATAAAGCTGTCACATATCACAAGCAGCTTCACTTTCCATACTACAGTAGTAATCTCCCACATAAATTTAAAAGTATTTCATAAAAGTCAAGGACATACATGCCCACTCTTTCTCTCCCCTTTTTCTGTATGTTTCTTTTTCATACTTTCTCTCTCATTGTCTCAGGCCTAAAATAAATAGTTTTGGGTGACGCGACATTTGCTCCTGCGACAGTTGCTCCAGTCTAATTTTCTCCAAGGACTTACGGTTAGGGTTGTGATGGAGTTATAGGTCGAATTTGATGTGAGGATTAGGATTAAAATCAGGGTTATATTTGTGGGTAGAATTTATGTTTGGTTTAGCGTGCAGATATTTTGTGGGATCAATTGTCGCAGGAGCAAATGTCATGGAACCACAGTTTTGAGATACACACGATACGTCATAAGGTGAAGTCTAACCTGGGTTGCCACCGATGACAGTGAATGGAGGAACAACAGTCTCAGGAGGAAGGTATGTGTTGTCAGCTATTGCACAGCAGTCCTTCAGCACACATCTCCTTCCCTGATTTCAAGACAAAATGACAAAACAAAACAAAACAAAAATAAAGCATGATACAAAGAATAGCAACACTTCAGACACCTCCTGTACTTCACCGCCATACTGCATCATAGTACTTATCATACTTGTAGTTTCTTTACAAGAATGCTAAAACATAGTGTAAACTGGTGCCTCATACTGTAAATCTTTCTCAGCATTCAAATGACAAACAAACTGTAAAAGGCAACTGCATACAAATGATTTCACAATTGCTCATTTTACTGTTTACATAAAAACTGAAGTACCATTCCCATCAGCAGTCAGTTGGTTTTTCAGATGTAAAAGCTACCACACACACACACACACACACACAGAGGACAGGCAATGATCATTTAAAAATCTATAATAGACTCATCATACGGCTAAAATGTCTCACAATTCTGCATGAAAGTTGTCCAAGTAGAAGGAAATGAGTGATAATGTATTTGTGCATATATTATTAGCATCACTAAAGAAACAAAGGTATAGATTTTGTCATTTTTGACAGACTGCTACACAAAGAACCGATGTTCATTTGAGCAGAATGGATAGAAATTCCTACCACTGACATGGGACCTTACCTGCCTAGAATATTGACTTTGCATTTTGAATGCACATACTTTTGATGAGCTATTGACCTCTACCCACAAATGGTTGTAAAGAGACCTTCTGTTCCTTGAACTGTATAATCAGTGCAAAAAGTTTGCCAGTTTGTTGTTGGGTTTTTTTTGCCACTGAAAGTGTAATATCTATAAAACATCAACTCCAACATATCCTACTTGGAATTTTGTGTACAGGATGCTATTAGTCATGGTTCCTGTTAAGAACTATTCTTGCAACATTCATTGTAACATTACAGAATGGGACACTTAACTTGAATGTTAAACTGTCTGTTAAACTATTTCATTACTCTTAAAAATGATTTCCTTTTAATACATTTCGAAGGGGAAGGAGAGTTTTCTTTTCTTAGTTGAATGCACATCAATCAATTACTTTAGAAGTTAACACTGACTGTCCCTAATGGAAATTTCAAGTAGTCATTCAGCTACCAGTGGTGACTTCATTGATCCTCTATGATGGCTAAAATCCTCCAAGCAACAACAATAGAAAAAAAAATGATGTAAATCACTATTTTTTTTAATTTAAATATAACCTGTTGAGGACGGGCAAATTTTGCTACAACTCGCATTTCCCATAGACCCCTGCCCGAGTATACTCGGGACTTGTCCTCAACGGGTTAAAGTGTTTGGAAACTTACAATGACACAGTTCTTTCCTATATGAACATAAGATCCAACTTGAGCAGCGTTGACTATGCAGTCTTCGTCGATGAATACATGGTCTCCTATGTGCAGAGGGAAGAATGCCACTCTAAAGAGAAATAAACAAGACGAGTTTGGGATTAAAGTTATCTCTCAGAAGTTTATTTGTCTCAAAACTCTTTGTCTAAAAACCTATGTGTGGTGATATACAATTCAAAAGGGAAAAACAATCAAAAATGCACAAGTGGTACACAGAACTGTAAAGAATGCAACATTATATGACAAGTAGTGGCAGCAACCACAGACTTTCTCACAAAATTTCCCTGCAGATAGAGGCATGTGTAGGCCTACATGTGTCTTTCCAAACATGGTTGCCACTGGGTTGTATCTTCCCTTATTGCATTATTTAGTTTCATTTCATTTACATTTAGGACACTGCACATTTACTCCTCCACTAATGCTTGATTTGTTTCTCCCTCTTAATGATGTACTAAAGCAGGCATTTCAGTGGTAGGCTAGTGATATGTATGAAATGACATCTCCCTCCCACTCCCCCCCCCCCCAAAAAAAAAGGGACCAGACACAGACAAGCACACACACATATGTACACATGCACAAATCCATCCAAGCACACAGGCATACATACTAAGCAACATATCTCACCCTTTGCTGAATTTCTTGAAAGGTGGTCGGATCACTGTCCTTGACCCAATGATGCAGTGTCTGCCTATACGAACATTGGCAAGGTCACCCCTGATGATACACTCTGAATGAATGATTGACTGCAAAATTGGGGACAAACAACAATGGCAAAAACTGTAACTGCATCTCAGCATATAACTTACTAGTACATGGCACACATAATAAAAAAAGGTAATAGAAATTACTCATCTTTTGTTGGGGGTGTGAACACAAATCACAGATGTTGGTGGTACAGAAGACATCTGCTGTATTTTGGCTTTCATGTTACTGAAACAGATCTGTACATGTTTTTTTTTCTTTTTTTTTTTTCTAAATGCCAGAGATAATAACTCACTAAGGTCCGAGACAAAGTTTGAACATCTTGTATCTTTTTTTTCTTCTTTTTTTTTCAGAACATTCCACTCATATGAATAATGGTACCACACACATTCATGTTATGCTTCGTCAAATGACATGAGGCTCACTGCTAGTTAAAAGTAGAAAAGGACATCACAGAAGATAACTTTGTTGGTATTGCTATCAATATTGCACAGGTGATAATATCACTAGATAGAAGAGTAACATGCATGTTCATTCACTTACCTTGCCATTTAGGACTATATTCTGACTGCCACAGAGTACAGACTGCCTGCTCACCTTGTTCCCAGATGCCTGCAATGATAACAAAGTATTTCAACTATGAATCACACCTGGCTTTGGGTAAAGATTAATAGTGTGTGCATCACTACACATATCACACTGACACTTGATGCACTGATCCCATAGAACAACTCACAGACTAAGCCATGCTGGGATGGTGGTATGTCACTTGCCATTAAAAGAATGTCAGAACATGTGGAATTCGAGTTTACTACCACTGCAACAACTTCCCAGTAGCATGGACTTTGAAAGTGCCACTCCTGTGAATCCCAGCTGTCTGCTGTTAACCACCCATGGCCCTGCCAAGGGACTTGACAATAAACAGTAGATAAAGTAGATGCAGTACTGTTACACTTTTCAGAGGCATTTGACAAAGTACCACATGAAAGACTCCCGAGAAAAATTAGCCTTTTATGGTATCTAGGGTAACTCCCTCTGTTGGAGCAGAGCAGAGCTTTCCATATGTATCATGTACATCAGGTTGTGCTTGAAGGAACTAATTCACTCTCATCCGATGTCACCTCAGGCGTATCCTAAGGGACGGTACCATCCAGTTGGGGACGATGCCAGTCGAGTACTTCGGGGCACAAAACGACAAAATGCTCCACTTGCTAAAATGGCAGTCTTTTGCAGAAAGAAAAGCTCAGCTAACAGTCATTAAATGCTGTACTGCATCTTGCATCATGGACTGATTGCCATCCAACCTGAACCACCCTACATCTACCCAGTAACACGATCACCTGGACAATAACATGCTCAATATTGACAGCATCTCTACAGGACCTCTGGGTTTCAAAACTCCTTCTTTCCATTTTCCACGTGTCATACTGGAACCAGCTCCCGCTTCTGCCCGAGAACAATTTAGGACGCAGCTGGTTGGGATCACTGCGTCAAAACCCAGTTGGAAAAGGAGCAATTCTTACTCTGCACAAGGAGCACCTTTTACCTTGTATACAGTGTGAATATATTTGTAACCTCATAAATTTTTTTATTGAGAATCAATAATTATAAATGTAGCATTGGCATCTTGCATCCCTATGACCCTAGTTTACATTGTACACTACAGCATGCACTAAGTACGGAAGTACACTGACTGTACGCCACCCAGAGCAGAGAGAGGTCAGTACCTCATCTGGAAGAAGAAGAAGGAGAAGAAGGAGGACAAAAATGAGATTTATTTTGTAAATTATGGGAAAACAAGAAAAGTTAATTTGCTTCATACGTACCCACCATGAAATGATTATTTGAATAAATTTTACCAGTGTTTACCGGCGATATCATCGATCATGCAGTGCAGTCACTTTATCATTTCAATAATTAGTGCCACATACACAATAATAAAGAATGCTCAACTCAAATTCAACATCCTACAGGTCCAGTTCAGTCAATACTATACTTCAGCCCTGCCCCTGGCTAGATTTAGAAATTAGATGATAGATCTAAGTTAGCCACTGCTTTAGTCAGCCAGAATCCAACGCCAAATCAGAGGCGTGGGACTTGGGTCTTTGGTACACACACCCACTGCTTGTTGAAAGCCGACAGTAAATTTACACGTATAAAATGTAAACATCACAAAATAATCCAAAAGAATTCTATAGAGGTTATACAGTACGTAGGAATCTGGAAGACAGAATAAATTAAAAACACATACCGTTTCTATATATTCAGCTTTCACGTAAAATGTGTCTTGTTGTTCCATGATTTTAGGAACTTTTACGTAGCCCGAGATGCAAGAAAAATTGTTGTAATTTCACTGCTGCCCTCTGCGTCGAAATCTTTCCAACGACACACAAGCAACATGGCAGGGGACGAAGAGAGCATGACTGATGTGGCAGACGAGAGCCAAGGCCCGAGTCAGAAGGAAACATTCACCCTAGAAAGTATCCTTTTATTACCACGGAAGTGCCGTTTGTAACCATATTCTTCTAAGGAGCGAAAAAGTGAGATAAGTGCGATAAGAAATGTATCAGACACGTCCAGAATTGTAACATGAGCATGGCTGCAAAGTGAGCTAACTCTGTGGGACTGTGGCATGCAGCTGCAGCGCTGGTTGTGTGTGCGTGAATGAGTAGATGAGCGTGGCCGAATGTAAATTGTGCACGGCGGTGTGCTGGTAACATATGCCATGGCATATCTGGGACTGAACCCTGCTGGGCAGAAGAAAAGGTGGACAGACCTAGTCGTAGAATCTCTAGAATCTCACACCTTATGCTTTTTTGAGTACACATAGAAGGATTGATGGTTCGGTATTCGATTTAGTATGAGTTTATACAATGTAGACAGTGCCTGGCCTGGAATGAGTTTTGTGCGAAAAGGGGATTAATTTATAAATTTGTTTTGTCAGCTTGTTTGTTGTTCATCAAAAAAGGGGAAGGGAGGGGAACTCTGCCTCTGGTTATTCTGTTCCTTGAAATTCATGAATCCTTGGGTCTATAAGTTGAAAGAGGCTATACTACTAGGGTGTCTGAAGCATTTTTGTAATGTCTGAAAAACGAAATGTAAACTATTTTATATGAAAGAGGATTACATCATTAAGACACATTTCAAATTTCATGGCGAAACGATGTTTCTATCTCGAGAAATTTAACTTTCAAATCACAGCAATATTACCCCACTTTTCTCCGAGAACGCTCCAAAATGTGTCCAAATCATTACGCCGGAAAGTTGCATTCGCGTGTGGATCTCGAGCAATCGGATAATGAGCGTACAGCGGTTAGAAAATACGCGTAACAAGCGCTGAAGCCACTCCCCCACAATGTCGTCACACTGCATGTGGTGTTTGTGTATGTATGTGTGTGTGTGTGTGTGTGTACACATTTATGCTCGCTACCCTTACCGTGCCACACAGCGCAGTTGTTTACACTACAGACAAGACCCACACAACCCCCCGATCATCCGATAAAGCTAGCGCGAAAGCATGCATTTGTCTTGTCGGCGTGCGAGAATTATGCGCCAGCCAGCCGCGCGCAGTGCTATACCTCGGGCAGCTAGCCTCGCAATCGCGCACTGTGACCATGCATGTGATGCCAGCGCTGCACAGGAAGCTTGTCGTCCAGCAGCTTCTTGCGTGAAAATGATGCCAAATTACCACCATCCATAAAAGCATTAAAGAGCCTACAGGCTATAGTAATCTTTTGAAAAAAAAAAAATCGATTTGAAGTTCAGTAACAAATATCGGTATTCGTAATAGGTCTACTCGATCGTACTCACAGTTTCCCGTTCAATCGTGTCTTCCACGCGTAGGCCTGGGAAGGAATTGACCGCTCATTTACGATCGAGCTGTGGCTCTACGCCTACGTATGCATACAACTATAATATTTGTTTGCGATAACTGCCACATCGGCTGTCTGAGAAAAGCGAGAGTCAATGTTGTCAATAGTGTTTTGTTTGTGACTGTGGTTGTATGTATTGAGTCTACACGAAGGCACGTGGCATTTAGTATTGTCCATTTAAACTGTGGAATCAGTGTGTATCAAACATCGTGCGTTGCACAATCATGCTGTTGACCGGGGTAGTGCTGCAGCAACACAAGCTAGCTAAGTCGACAGCGCGTGCCCGGCTATGCCATGCATGCCTAGCCTGCGTAGCTGGCATGTTCCTGCTGCTGCGCTGCCTGGTCTGGCTGTGCAGCGATAGCGAGGAGTAGCACTGCAACAGACGCGGTCGTATGTATACGTATGGTACACACACACACACACACACACACACACACACTCACACAGGCGGTCCTACATACACACATCATGCACACGCAATCCACCTTCGCGCCGCGAACGCCATGTGGCTGCGTTGCGTGTTGAATTTTAATATGCATGACCCCAAATACGCGAAAGTTACCATGGATCCTTGCATACAAAGCCACGCCTTGAACGTTCACTGCAGCCGAAAAATTATTGCAAGGGGTGCTTTCAAGGCAAAATCCACAGTCGAAGACGTGGAGCTAGCGAAAAACTAACCACACCATCGGATTCAGCATATCCTAAACTACTCACATGCTACACGCTGGTGCAAGTACCGAAGTAGATGCTGAGATATGGGGATAAACGTGTTTCTAACGACATTTACACCTATTTATTGGCGGATTCATGTACCAGCGCTCTAATACATGATGGAGACAAACTCCCTCTTTCATATGATGCCAAATTTGTTAGGATTTGAGGTCGGCATCGACTGTGGAAAACTCAATAAAGGCGAAATCTGGCTCAAAATCGCTTGCCAAAATCGGCGCACCTCGCGTTTGCACGGCGTCCTATGGGAGTTGCGTGTTGTGAGATAGGGCGCACAATGGTCCGAAGGTAGGAAGGGCACGATCCGACACCCTAATACTACTTATCCCTGTTTGCAGCATAAAAATACAGGTTTTGTGACCTTTAAAAATCTTCCACAAATTCCAGCCTCTCTGGAAAAGTCATAAGTAAAATTTTACTAAATTGTACGGTTACCAAAATTGTGTGACTTCTTCAACAAACGCAACTCACTCAACATGCAAGACACCCATAAAGCTCATCGATGCTTCACATGATCAAGAGTGACTGGTCAATGTGTGGTTAGCACGTCCCTCTTTGCAGCAGAGTATGCCGGTTAGCGGCAGTGTGTCTGATTTTGTAGCATGGGGTATTCTGGTTTGTGGCACCATGCGATAAGGTAGTACGCGCGATCACAATAGGGCTAGGTTGTAATAGCACCAGCAGACTGCACGCGTTCGGTGAATGCAGGTCTGATAGGCCATCTGAAGCAAATCAGAACATGCGCCCTCTACCCATGCCCTGTTTGTGGCCTCCCCTAAAAACCTTGTTTACTTATTCATTTGAATATTCGTGGCGATCGGGAGTAGAACTTATGAGGCGATTCTCTAATACTCTTGTACATCAACTAAAATTCTAAAAAACACCTAACAAACAAACAAACTTATGAGGTGATTCTTTAATACTCTTGTACATCAACTAAAATTCCAAAACAATTTATTCATTCTGAGTTGATCTAGTTACTTTACTGATTAGTACTTTGTGAACTTTAATACTGGCTTTAGAGGCTTCCTTGGGGATTTCCAGTTGTTTTTCAGCTAAAGAGAATCATATGTGTTTTGTCCCACATACCTGTAGAACAAAAGCAGGAGTTACTTTCACTTGTTATTAGAAGTGGGAGTACTCTTGCACCTGATTGGGTAGTTTCATCTATGAATGAAACTGCCCTTGCCGCAAATAATCTGTAAGCACCCTGCCACAAACCTAGATAAGTGTTGTGCATTTAGAAAGGCAGTTTGGTTGGTTAGACTTTTTTCTTGAGGTTGAATGATATGATTTGCTCATGGTATCAATCCTTAACAGTGTCTATCTTCACTGCTAGTTCTGAGCATCATCAAAGAGTCTCAACAGCAGCATGGTATGCGCCACGGTGATTACCAGCGATATAGGTGAGTCCAAAATACCAAAGACACATTTCAAACAATGATACACAGTGTAGTAACAGTAGTAATAGTAATAGTAGTAGTAGTACAATGTAGTAATGATAATAATAATGGTAATAAAAACACCACTGTCATCACAATAGCAGTGATAAATACCAAATGATAACATGTCATGCTGTATATTGCAAGGGGTTGAGAGTGGTATGATACAGTGTACTCTGTATGGGGCGGCACCATTGTACGTCATTCTATGCATGTGACCCACTCATGATGTACTGAAGTTATTTTGAATGGATAGAGTGCTTTCATAAGTATTAAGTGAGAAATGAGACAGACATTATGATGACAGAAGATACCAACTATCCTTTTGTACACTGAGTTACCAAGAAAAAAAAAGTGATGTGAATATTGATAATAAAAATAATGATAATAATAGTGATAATAAAAGGTATTGATAATCAATTTTTATCTGTGACTCTGGTTGGCTTTGGTTGAGCATGTTAGCAGACCTAGTCAAGGAATCTGCTTAGTGATGAGCAAGAGATTCTTGAGTCAGAATGTTACCCCTTTCAAGTCAAACAGTAAAGGAAGTACCCGTACCCACTGCACACGAATTCCATATTGCCTGTTCTTGTCTCGCGTGTACTTACACTAAGACAAAACTGTGTTGCAACTGATCGACAAATTGCCCTACATCGACGTAATATTTTTTTTATTTGTATTTTTTTTTTATCTGCGTCGATGTAGGGCAATTTGTCAATCAATTGCAATGAAAACATCTTGGGAGAATTTCATGAATTTGAACAATACTGTGTTTTGATCTGCGAGTGGCAGAAGAATGGACTGTTTTTGCAATCACACACATTGTAACAGGAAAGTTGCATTTGACTTTTGGGGGTAATTTTTGTTGATCTCTCCTTCACAGGAGTTATTGTTCGAGGCGGCTGAGGAGGATACGCAAATCTCTCAAATTCAGTTATGGAAATAGAAACAAGTATGTCAAGAGGCAGATCAAAGAAGATGTGATCACAGATGTCAGGTGAGTCTGTTGCTGTCAAAACACTATTTACAACCTTGTGTTTTATTTATGTCATATATTAATGTACTATTTGATGTGGCGTATTTACTGCTTTGTTCAAAAGAGCAGTAAGTGAACAGTTATTTTCCGACGCAATTTTTTCATACACATGAACAGTGTCAGGAAATTCTATTTCTCTGTGGATTGTCTGTATTAAAAGGTAGATAACACATTTCTACTTACTGTAGCTATGAGTAAACAGCAGCTTTGATTTTCACATGAGTATATTGAATAACATAGTAAGTTTTAGATATAATATACCTTTGAAAATAAATGTCCCAATATTTTTTACAATTGCTTCTCATTCTAGGTTTCTGTATCTACCCCTTGTGTGTGCTGAGAGAGCATGGAGTTATGCGATGCAGCTCAAAACAGAGGGAAACACCGAGCCACGGAAGCGCTTCCATGTCATTTCCCGGCTGCGCAAGGCAGTCAAGTATGCCACAGAGCTGGAGACGTTAGTACAGAGTGACAAGTGCGATGCACGGTCGAAGCTGGAAGCTCAGGTAGGGCGATCTGTTGGTGTTTGTCACTTCATCGTTCAGAATATTGCTCTCATATTACTTGAAACTGATTTTCACTTGAAATACTGTTCTTCTTGCCTTCAGTATTTTCCTTAGTCTTTACCTGCTTAATATTATAATTTTTTTTTTTTTTTTTTTTTTACTATCACTCTCAATATTTTCATTCTACAGTTTTCTCATGCAGAATTTCTAGTGCAGGTTGAAAGTTTTGTGTCTGTAATATCCTATGCCTTTTCCTGTAAATGACAAAGACAAACACAGGACTGATTTGCATTGCTTCAGTGTTCAGAAACAGAATAGTAGTTGCTTTACATGATTTTGCTTCCTTGTGTATACAATGTTTATAACTTTTTTTCCCCCAGGCTTACTGTGCATGGATGAAAGGCATGGTGTTCTTTGAGCTGGAGCAGTGGGAAGACTGCATAAAAACTCTCAGTGCTGCAAAGTGAGTACAAATTTGTTCATGTATTCTTGGAAGGTTTCCATGGCGAGAGGCATAGTTCTTCTTGGAATGAAAAGTGGGCCTGAAAAGGACCAACGCAGTCAACTCATTGGTCCTTTTCAGGACCACCTCTTACTCCAAGAAAGAATTCTGTGCATGGTGTACTGGAAATTACCTAGAAATTTGTTCTTGTCACAAGATAAACAGGTGTATCTGTGTTTTCTATGATGTGTGTGTTTTCTTTCTTGTTCTGTGATCACGTTTTAAGCAAAGATACCATGAACATCAAACAGATGAATGATTGTAGATGCTGAGTATGTGTGTGAAACTGGAGGGAAACTTTCGAAATCATGCATCATGCTGGAGTGATGTAAAAGGAAACCAAAATATGCAATGAAAAAGAGGAGAAAGATCCTCATACACTTAAACACCCCACTCCTACCCCCTCAAAAAAACAAAACAGAACAACACAGAACAAAAGAAAACACAAAACAAAACAGCAACAAAAAGGTACCAAACACAAGTGCAGGGTAGCAATGTAATTCCAGTGAAACATTCATTCATTATTATATAGTATATCATTTCATGAGTGTGACTGTGATCTCTGTTTGACTGTTGCAGAACTATCTATGAGAAGTTGGCAAGTGCCCTCAACGAGGAGCAGAGGGCTGTGTACATGCAGCGTGTGGAGGAGATCTCCCCGAGTATACGATACTGTGCCTACAACATCGGCGACGAGAGCGCCATCAATGACCTCGTGCAGATGAGGCTCAAGTCGGGAGGCCAGATGTCAACCAACATAGATGTGAGTTTGCTCCATTCCAAGAGACAGAACTGAGATAAAGTGACACATGGTTACCCCACTGTCTTCTCATGCGAATCGAGTACAGCTGTATGTCACCACAGTAAAAGGTGACAGAGTGAATAGAAAAATGATTAATGTACTTTTATGTCAAATTGACAGGTACGAGATAAAGGCTTTCTACTGAAGGTTTTGTGCATTTGGTACTCTGTAATGTGTGATCCAAGAATTGTCAATGAATATGTTGCTTACTAAATCCACCTAAGAATTTGTGCAGGGCAATATTTGCTCTAATTAAAACCAGACCTCCACAATCCAATCACTGACACTTATCAATTGGCCGCATTTTAGAGTCTTCTTGCCCAGACGAGAGAGAAGCAAGCGGCCACCCTGAGCGAGGTCACCTGGCGAGGGCGCACTGTGCCGGTCCGTAACGAGCAGGTGCGAGCCTTCCTGCTGACGTGCCAGGAGAACGAGCAACAGCTGACGACAGCTGTGATGGACCACGAGGGCAAGGTGTCCGTCTACGAGAGCCTCCTCTTGCAGTGCAAGGACGCCCTGCAGATCATCCGGGAGGAACTTAGGGCGGATCCGGTGGGTGGAAAAATGGGGTTGCCTCCTTTTGGGAGCTCTGAAGCACAACCTCAAACACAAAGCTTGTTGGAAAAATCAAGATGATCTGCTATCAATAATTTTGGGTTGTTGGGTCTTTTTAAAAGTTTTTTTAATTTGTAGGTTGCATGAAATCAATAGTCTATGGGTTAAATCTGGGGGTAGATTTAAATTCTAATTCAACTTGCAATCCACTTGTGCAGAGTGACTATGTTGTGTGTGGATGATTTGCGCTGTGGCTATTTGATTTTTGTGATGGATATATAGGAAAAACTCTTTAATAAAAAACAACTAAACATCAGAATGTTTGTGCCTTATGAATCTGATTAGTCCTCTCCGCTGAACTGCAAATTTGTCACTTTTCAGAAAGAACACTTGATTTCAAAATGCAAATATTTCATGAGAATCTTTCCTCCATTTGTTTAAGCATTGACTTGGACTTTATATCAGCTAACAGGAAAGATTTGAGCTCTTCAAAACAACATAATTGATTGATATGCCCTCATTTCCCATGTGGTGTCTCTATAGACGGCAAAGCCAAAGGGCCAGCGCCAGGACGGACCTGTGTCCGGTGTTCAGTACCTACACACATACCTCACTTACATTCGTCTGACCAAGACGATAGAACGCAACATCCTCCTGGCGGAATCGCTCAAGGCCAACCTCCAGCCCCGCGACGAGACAGAGCAGGAGAACTCGGGCCAGAAGCGCACCAAGCCCCAAGACCTCATCCGACTCTACGACATCATCCTACAGGTGAGACGTGCTGTTTCAGGAGCAAATGTATTCTCATTTTATTGTCACAGAAAGTTATCACATGGACTTAAACTGGAAATTGAATTGTATTGAACAATGATATATGATGCTAAGTACTATATACCATGCACTTTCAAATCATGTTCTCATTTGATTCTTTCTCTTTTCTTTCCACTTTCAGAATCTTTTAGAAATTCCACAGCTACCAGGGTTAGAGAGTGACTTAGACTTACAGCAAGAAGTGTCTGCCAAGACGCTAAAATACAAGGCCAATAGGTAACTGTTTTTCTCACTAGATTTTCTGTTTTTGTAGAGATTAGAGGAGAAATGCATTGTGTCAACAAAATGAGTATGTCTGTACACTATTTTCTGAAACAAATACAATATGAAGACTGCATGCTATGATGAGTAGCAGTGCTTCAATTACAGAAGAAAAAAAAAATCAGAAACTATAAGACATGATACTTCATCTTTACATCTCTTAAAGGAGGAGTCCGGACGATTTTGAATAAATTTCACCATAATCTACATAAATCAGGGACCACAATGACTAAGTTTCATTGAAAAATACCCTCCCAACTCGTCACAATCTATTTTTTAGCATCACTAATTTTGAATCGTAACTGTTCAATTTCTGTACGCCGGCGAGAAAGATCACGTGACTGCGTGACGTATTAGCCCCACATTGCTTTTCGTTTGGAGCGTCAGCTGGCTCGGGGAGCCCTGCTTGAGCAACGGCGATACGGGCCGAGCAAGCGGTAGCGTTCCGCGTGGTTCCGGCCACGCAGCGGATGCACGCGACATGATCCTATTGCCTCACTTCGAAAATGCCGATGTATGAAGCATTTGGGTGTTCTAATAAACCGGGCGATGGCCAGAAGAAGAGTTTTTTGCCATTCTGAACCCAGAAAATGAGCGGGAAAGGTGTGCAAGATGGCTCTCCAATATATTAATTGACAAGTTTGTCGTCAAAACTTACAAATACTACTCGATGCAGTATTCCCCATCGCGATCGGCGGCGTAACTGCAACCAGCAGCCCCATACGCATAGCGTAATGGGGCTGCGCACTGTAGCATTCAGGATCATGATAAGGTAGTATCGCGGATAAATATCAACTTAAAATCGAAAAATTTCTTTAATTTGAAGACTTACCAGTAAAGTTAAAGTATTGACAACGGGCTTCGGGCAACGTTCGGATCTGCCGATAGTCCCTTTCTGTTCGAATTAATGACTTCATGTGACTCGGTCGAGAGGAACCTGGGAGAGCTACACTGAGTTGACGGCCAGCGCACGCATAACCGGAGATGTGTGCGCAGAGATGTCTCTTTGTGTGTGCGCCTGTGCTGGCCGTCAATAATTCAGTGTATGTAGCTCTCCAAGGTTCCTCTCGACCGAGTCACATTAAGTCGTCAATTTGAACAGAAAAGGACTATTGGCAGAACCAAACGTTGCCCAAAGCCTGTTGTCAATACTTTAACTTTACTGTTAAGTCTTCAAATTGAAGAAATATTTCGATTTTAAGTTGATATTCATCCGCGATGCTACCTGATCATGATCCTGAATGCTACAGTACGCAGTCCCATTACGCTATGTGTATGGGGCTGCTGGTCGCAGTTACCGGCGGCGGCAGTACTAATAAGCTGGCGCTGGCGTTTCTTCCGCGGTTCAAGTTTATACTGTTGTAATTTACCACCGTCAGATATACTCAACAGTCTCGGACAACAAGAGAGGCAATAATTCTGAAATTGACAGACTGATTTGAGATTTTTTACACTCAGAAGTCGAAAAAAAACGATCGCGGATTGTGATAGCATCTGGCAGCAGCAGACGGTACGTAAATGTATGCCTGATCTCTCTGATGACAACAATAGCCATTGAATTGTAAGTGATTGGATGGACACTAATAAGTATGGCAGTATTACAATACATATAATATTTCAATAAAGTGAAAATGTTATAACATTGTAACTATTTTACATTAATCTTTGACGGATTTTATATAGATATATACCGAAGATCATTTGAATAAAGAAATACAGCATTTGGCAACAGCACTCCTAAAACAGTGTACGGACTCCTGCGGTAGCGCCAAGTAGGCAGACCTCGGCAGGCATGCAGATACCGCGCCGCAGTCAGCAGTGCAATGGGAGATCGATGCGTAGCTGGGCTGCGCTCGCAGTGCTCCGCTGAGGAAAGTGATTCTGAAACGTCACGCGCAATGCATACTGGGACAGATAGTACGAAGGGCTGCTCGCGACGGATTCGAACATGAAGAATTACCTTATTTTTTAAAAAAAATCATAGTAAATGTATCTGATGGTCTTTTCTCGTCGGGAAAAGGGTAATAGGTTCATGAAATATTGTTCTTTACACGGGAAACGGCTGATAATCGTCCGGACTTCCCCTTTAACTATCATGGGTAATTCTTGAGGTTTCCAAATCTATTGTTTTTGGTTTCAGGTTACTTGTAATGGCATCCCTTGTCCTCTCAAATCTGATAAGGAATTTTATGTAAGCCACATCCAAGTAATGTATGCCACAACAACTATCTTTTTTTTTTTTTTTTGGTGGGTCCCCACCTGCAGACCCTTAAATGGCTACAGCTTATTACCATAAAATCAGAAATTTTCACATGCATTTCAATTTTGCGAATTTTGTGAGAGCCTAGATTCGCGAAATTGAAATGCACGCAAAAATTCTTGTCTACACTATATGCATTGAATGCCAGCGGCAATTTGTGGAAATTTTAATGCTGCAAATATTTCTGGTTTTAGACTGTATCAGTTGACCATATTCACTCAAATTTTTAAAGGTCAACTGCCTTTATTTCATTATTATCAAAAGAAGCTCACTTCTTCACATAGAATAATGCCTGTAATATCATGCCAATCATTTGCTCATGTATCGTTCCCATCTGCCAATAGTTTTCATTCATTTATTATTTCTTTCTCTTCTGACAGGTGTTTCTTCCTAGCACAGTCTTACAGTCAGGCCAAGAAGTGGACGGAGGCGGCTGCATTGTTTGAGAGGGCCATCTCACATGCCAAGTCTTCCATTAAGGAGTGGAAGGCCATCAAAACGAGACCTGTCAAGGTGGGAAAGGAGCTCTTCTCTCTCTTCCCCTCACATTTTTTTTCATGCCTTTGTCCTAGTTATGAGGGAACATGTGGCATTCAATATTTTTGTGTTCATTAGGGAACGAAGTAGTGTTCCATAGGCACTTTGGGAGTGGGATTGTGATGGGGCTGGCGTTGAAGGAAGTGGACCTGTAGCAGCCCTTCAGTGTTCAGGAGGCATCATGTTTTGGGGTCGTCTATTTGTTTTTCCATCCATCTGTCTGTCAGTCCATTCATCAATCCTGTCATTCCCACCCAGATCTTGTTTGTTTTGTTCTGTACTTTGTATTTTGTTGGGGTCATGGATATAACCAAAGAAGTGCAAAAAGTAACTTTGTAGTCACTATTTAGTATGCAAATGCTAATGATTTGCAAGGCGCAAGACAAAGCAAAAATAATCTGCCAGCAATCCTCAGGCATGTACTGTGTCCGTAGTTAACCAGAAGAAAGGTAGAATGGGTTACAGGAAGAAGCCAAGTTTGCTGTGGAAAGACATGGAGTTGTTTATGTTCATGTTTAGATGAACAAGTGTGCGTGGTACAAGTTTCGAATGACGGTACAAGTTTTGAATGATGGAAGAAGTGACCTTTATCCTGAAAACCTCCAAACACAGTGCAAGACAACCTGTATCGTAAAGGGCTCGATCCATTCTAAAAAAGAGAGAGAGAAGTAGATGAAAACATAAAAAAATATTTGAATTAAAAAAAGGGGAGATTGGGATGACTATAATTGTCATTATGATTGTCAATGTAATATTGATGTTTGCAGTAATTACTATTTTTTTCTTTATTTTTATTTTATTTTTATTTTTGTACAAAAGAGCAACAAGAAACAACCTTAGCGCCCTTTGTGGATGTAACATGTACAAAGTATATGGTGTCTGTCATGTAATTTTAACTGTCACTCTTGTGTTTACTCCCATCATGTTTTAGAATGAGATGACAGAGTTAGATGAACTAATACGACAGGTGAACGGTGTCAAGTACTCTGCCCAAGCTGCATCCATTCTAGGTAAGAAAATATGCTGGTCTATATTAAAAAAAAGTATCCATATATACATATATACATTCAACTTTGCTGGAGTCAAATCCAAAGGGACCGGGAGAAAATCCTTCAAGTTGCCTGCATTTTGACTCTTACAATGGAGTTAACACGTGTTTATATCAATCTGGGGTAAAATTTTTTCTTTGTCTAGTCAATTTTGTGACTTGAGCAAGGCCACCGTAGGCAAGGTTGACTGTAGATGTTTTACCTGTGAGGACCTATAATTCCTTACATGTGCACATGCTCCATGCATTTCAATACAATGTACTGCGAGTCCAGCTTGTATGCAACAGTTGTTGCTATGTCGGGCAAGTGTCAGGCAAGCTTTCTGACTGTCTGGAACAACCTTTCACTTGATGAAGGTGTCTGTAAGATATTATATGTCTTGTGTACTCATATCGTTCTATACCACAATGTGTACTCGTATCGTTCTATACCACAATGATCAACCTTTTGCGTTTCATATGACATATTTTGTTAGTAAAGTAGTCCATGGCCCTGCAACCTATTAGTTACAATCTGTCCAAATTGCCACTCTCAACTTTACTTTTACCCTTTTTATCATGCTGTATGCTGTTGGCTTGGTTTGCCATGCAAATAAATCATGTATTGGACAGATGTAATGCGCAACAAAAACTATAAGCCGGCAACATGATGTGCTCTTTGAATTTTTTGTTTTTTTGTGTTACTTTTGTGTAGATCCACTTTTATTTATTTTTTTTTGAGATAAGCTGTCATGAAGGAAATACAATGATTATTCAGTTATCAATGTTGATGAAAATTCAGAAAAAGCATAGTGTATGATATCATCTAACTTGTTTCTGAACGTAGAATACCCCATCTTTACTTTGTCAATAGATTCGGAAGAAGTAACCGACAGCCTAGCCAAACTAAGTGTGACGCCAACCGCCAACTCTGCCCCAGTCAGCCAGCGCCTCGGCCAGTACCTCCCCGCGGCGGAGGTCAACCCGGCCAAGCCGAATCTGGTGCCGTTCCCGCCGGACTTCAAGCCAGTGCCCTGCAAGCCCCTCTTCTTCGACATCGCCCTCAACCACGTGGAGTTCCCGTCCCTGGAGGAGAAGCTGGAGACCAAGAAGGCTGCTCCGGGTGCCGGCATAGGGGGCTTCCTGAGGGGCTGGTGGGGAGGGGGCAAGAAGTGAGGGGGAGGGGGGCAAAATTTACCCGCTCCCGGAGAAGCTAAAGACATATATGTATAACTATAAAACTATGTACACACAAGAAAATGTGCCAGAGAGACCAAATTATTTGGAAAGTGAGAAAAGTCCTGGCAATCAATGCAGACATGGAAAAGCGGTGATAATGAGTTATTTTTTTTTTTCTTTTCCTCTTTGGATGCAAGAAACATGTTATGATCATGGAATCTCTCTTGAGTTCAATTCTAATGCCTGAGTTCACTGTTCAGAAACTGCCACAAGTCTTGTAGCATTTTGGCCATTTCATCTTCATCACAAACTGAAGTAAATTTCAGACAAGAAAAGTTGCTGTAGAACTGAAAATTTCATGAAATGAATTTGCAATTTCTATTTGCCAAGATACCGTTACTTTTTTTTTTTTTTTTTGAATGAACAGGATGTAGAACAAAAATAAGTTTCAGATGCAAACATTTGTGGAACATTTTATCTATCAGCCTTCAGCAAGATGCTGTAGCCTGTGCAATCTAAGTACTGCTTATGACTAATTTGTTTTTAACTAATATGTTATCCTTGAAGTCAGCATTGTCGATGTTGATTTGAACTGTAGCCGATGATTTCCCCACATTTACTGTTATTATTATTATTATTTTTTTTTTTTGAACTAGACAGTCACAACCCTGTGAGAAACATCACATCGAGGTCAACTTTGACAAAGAGTGGAGAAAAACCAAATGGTATTGAGAGTAGGCAAGTTATGACAAAGACCACATGTCTTTGTGAAATATCCAAGCTGTAAACTCAGGTACGAGTAGAAGAGAATTTGCATTGCACTGTGGCGAGAACCTAAATGAAAAGTATTGTGCATGTGGTTTGTTTATGTAGGTTCTTTTGGGTATTTTTTTTTTCTATTTTAAGTCGGATTTATATTTAGGTATCCATCATAACATGCACTACTTAAAAAAAAAAAAATAGCGTAGACATATTTGTCTCACTTGAAAACAACTGTCCACTCGCTTTGGTCAGCCAGTTTTCTCCGTGGAGTTTTTAATACATCCTGGCCCCGGTGATGAGTGAGGATTTGATTCTAACAATCTGTGAATGAACAGAAGAAATTGAACAATAGTTGATATTGTGAAACCTCATGTGAGCTGGAAAATGTGTGACTTTTCTTTAGAAAGAGTGTAACTGGCAGGAGATTGTCCCTTGTGAATGAATAGGACCACCATTCAGAATGCAACATTTTGTATGTGAGAGGTGCATCTTTGATTTGTCGCTTCAAGAAGTTTGATTCCAAGTTTATGAACTTATGTACATGCCTTGATTGTTGCATACTATAATGTACTGTGGAATGGGGGTAAAAATGCTGTTGTCATCAAATGTCATATCATAATTCTTAGTACATCTCCGTGACTATCCCCATTGCATTTCTTGAAAATGGAAGTTTCACTCATTCCAACCACTATTGTAGGATATGGGTGTCTCTTGCGGTTACCAGAGTATTCAAGTGTATGCAAACTATATCAAGAAAGGTTGTCGAGTCGGGTCCAGACAATCAGGATAGCCCAAGGCTTGCTCAATATTGTGACAACTAATGCATGCAAACGAGTATCCTAGGTACTGAAGGACATTGAGTATATGTAAAAGGTGGATGGATAATTTCATGATGGGTTCTCAAAACAAAACCAAAAATCCATATATTGTAGACTGTTGAACCAGCTTATGAATTAACAGAAAGACAATGCTTGTAAACGTCAAAATGTTGAAGCCATGCTTATGAGCAAGTGCTTACGAGCAAGTGATAACGAGGATGGGATAAAGGCAGAACTTCTTGAAGAGAAAAACAACAGAAAAAAAAGTCAAGTCTCTTGCGTGTGAGTAACATTTTCAATTTAAGCATTGTCCTGGGTGCTATTTCTTTAATGAATGTGGGAGGCGTGACAAACTGACATTTATTCCCTGCAATCTTTGCTTTTAAAGAGGGACTGTGATTAATTGGTGGAGGAAACTGTGCTCATTCCCCAGCAATACACAACACAATCAAATTTCTATTAAAATCAAACCAAGGCATGATGGTCTTAAAAAAAAAAAAAAAAAAAATGGAACGTCTGATTTTTTTTTTTTTTTTATAAGGAACGACTAGATATCATTTATTTGATCAAGTTGAGTTGCAACATTGTTAGTGAGCAATGGCTTGCAGCTTTAAGCTTTGATGAATTTGATGCCAATTTGGAGTAGAGGACATGTCTTGAAACATTCCACTTATATGATTTA
The DNA here is from genome assembly GCF_964275005.1 of Diadema setosum. NCBI lineage: Eukaryota > Metazoa > Echinodermata > Echinoidea > Diadematoida > Diadematidae > Diadema > Diadema setosum. Next base: position 20,040,148 of record NC_092692.1, read on the forward strand.
TGTCTCATGTATGTAGCTGTGTATGTGTAGCCTGAATCTTTGTTCCTTTTGTTTTTGTAACTTTGAACACAAACTAGTACAGATAGTGATTTTTGTTGATCAAGATGTGTGTTACTCAATTTATCACTACAGAGTCTAGAAATATTTGCATTAACGAGATTGAGATTCATGTATCAAGTTGGCTATAGTCTTTGAGTTATAGTTCAAACTTCTTGGCTTTTTGTGATAGGTCTTGAAAATGTCTGAACTGCTGACAAAGGGGAGTATATGTGGGACTCTGCAGAATCAATGTTCTTTGTGTGTGTTTGAGTGCAAATCTCATCGTACACATTGAGGCTGGAATTTTCAAACGTACTGAAAATGTAGTCCATGGATTATGCAAATTTCCGTGGCATAAATTTGCACGACTTATTGCAAAGGCCAGCAGACAACAAATAATGAACAAGCGCCTGTGCCAGGTATGCCTTTGTTGTAGTCTATGGATATGCTTGCAAACATTGATTTGATTTTCAAGTTATGAATTTGGACCATTGTTGCTGGCACCGGGCATTTCAGATCACTTTGATTTTGGAATAACGGCTGATACCATGCATTCCCATCATTTGCACTATTTTGAAACTCTTTGGCAATAAAGTCATCTACTTTGTGTTTGTGTTTGCTGGTATTGTGAGTTACATTGATGGACGTTACAGATGTATGTGCATGTTATCTTTTAGTTTTTCAGTTCTGTCATTTTTCACTTTTTACTCTGTTTGTGACTGTTTTTTTTTTTTTTTTTTCATCAGGCTAGAACTCACTGAATCTCAGACACATTTTGTTTGAGAAAACAATGATAACAGCAGAACATGACCATTGTTCCCACTTCTGTTTGCAGATTATTTTGTATGAAAATTGGTTGGACCGAGTTCCAGGGGGTCCCACATGAAAGTTTAATAATATTGAAACACCTTTTTTTTTTTAAAACTATGACTAGCTCATGTTGTTACCAACCAAAGGCAGAACAAAGAAACAACAACCAAAAAGAAAAAAGCGCAAACATTCTTAACAACTTGGAGGTTTCTTGTTATGATCCTGCTTTGGAGATGCGTGTTGTGGCTTCAGTAGCTGTCAAGGTTTAGCATCCCTGTCTTTCCACCAGTTTGGAGAAAAGTCTTTGCCTTTGTGCCTTTTGGCAATATTATCACTTTACAACTAGATGGATGCTTATTTCCCTTCACCGACTGATGCACTTCACAAGTTGATGGCACAATTTATTTTCATTACATTCTGAGCCCGTATTTTAGCCAGTTAGGTATTATCCATTTTCTTTCTGATTCTTTTGGCATGCGTTTTGATCAGTGAATTTGTATCTGTGCTCTGGTGATGAAACTGAATAGTCCCGTGTAAAGTCTGTTTTATTTCGACGTTTTCTTCTCACCGGGCCTAATACCGCCGTGAAGGAAAAAATAGGCATATTGACAACACAGACAACGTGGCACTTTTTACTCAATATCGGAGGAATGACCCAGTTTTTATTACATTGTATTACTGCATGCTCTTCAAGAGACCCTTTAGACAACAGATGCAGATAGATTCTACACATTTATTAGACTTCATAAAAGTTTAGATATTGTGAGTGTAAACAACATAGCAAATGCTATTGAGTGCTCTCTTCCATGAACACTTGTTGAATATGTTGTGATGTGTCCAAAGTTTCCTCATATTATGCTTATTAAATGCATTTCAATTATTAACCATACTACACTGTACAGTTCATTGCTTTTCTGTGTGTAATTAATATTTTGCCGTCTTCATTTTTGGGTAACGCTCTCTTTGTAGTTGAGGCTATTTTGTGTATGCATAAAATTTCAAATGTGACCATTTGTTGTTAAGGGTTGAATGTTTTCCATAGGCTTGAAAAGTGTGTTTCGGCTGTGGAGTTTTATTCTAGTTTTGAAGATTTTTGATAACGTAATCTCCATATACATGTACCTCTAATGTCAGAATCCAGGAACCGTACTCTTAACTTACATTGTAAGTGGTGCCTCTAACTTTTTTGTTACGCCATGTTATATTTTCCTCTTTCATTTCTTACCTACAGTATTTAATTCATGAAAAGACCATGGACACTAGCAAAATAGTGATCAGCAACAGTAGTGTTCTGAAAAAGTCATGTGACATATATACTTACATACAAGTTACAAGTATTCTTGCTTACAAGTGCGCAATACAATGCACATAATGTAATTCCCTCGTCTCGTGTACCTCACTGTACTCTGTGTAATTATGGAGATTCCATACCTGTCTTTTGATTAGGGGATAACACTGACTTCATGTTGAAGGTGTCTGCCAACCAAATCTGCAATTTAAGCTTGTGTCATGACACAAGATTTCTTTGTGTTCTGTGTGTGTGTGTGTGTTTGCAAGTGCGTGTCTGCATGCACAATTCTTTCTTTTTCATTTGTAATATTGACAATGTGGAATTTATGCTATAATGAATTTTTTTTCATTAATATGTACATTGTTTATATGAAAGAAAAATGTAAGACTGACAAAAACAAACAAAAAATGCATGTATTCCAGCCATTTAACAAAAAAAAAAATAAATAAATGATTTACAATTTACACCATAAATAGGAATTGAGACAACATTGCAAAGGCAATTTCATTAATGCAAACATAAATCTCATGCTTGGACAGATACTGTATCTTCAGTTCCGTTTGCAACTGAACTCACTGTAAGATTGCATAAAGCAACTCCAAAAACTTCACAACACTCAGACATAGCATCAGCAGAATGAACAATCTCGCACTCTGTGCAATAGAAACCAAACGGGATACAAAAAGAAGAAACCACACACAACACCTGTCTGCACAAATATGCACGGTATTTACAGGCACATATGAAGCAAGCTCTTTAATTTTATCAAAAAAGTAAAAAAAAAAACCAAACAAACTTTCATTTTGCAACAAGATAGCACTTCAAGAATGACATCAACCATATTTAACATACTCAAATTCATCAATGTCATAATCGTGATGGCACAGGTAATCATTATGATGTCTGCTGAAAATATATCCAACTGATTTTAAATTCACTTGTAAAATTTGTCAATTTTCTAAAATTCCTGTGGATCATCTCGACTAGCTCTCTTTAATATTACAGTCTGCCATGCTACCATCAAATGCTATCAGCAAATATGGAGCTGCAAGCCTAAGAACAAATAAAACTAGAAATGTCGCTACAGCGACTGGTTATACCCCCGCCAAACAACATTTCATAAGCTTTGGTCAAAACAACATTTCATAAGCTTTGGTCAAAAAACTGAGGAAGTAGTTAAATCCGCAAGATCTTTCCTTGATCTTCTGCCATTAATATGCCGTTACCATGGCAACGTACTTTCGGGTACTGTCGAAAAACGCGTCTTGCACATCTACAGCCAAAGGCACACATCTGTACCAAGTTTCATGGAAATTGGGCAAAAACTGAGGAAGTAGTTTGCAACACAAAATTTTCCATCATTTACTCTTGGCTCATAATATGTGAGCTGTTACCTAGTTACCATGGCAACATACTTTTTGTCACTGTCAAGAAATGTGTCATGCTGACCTATATCCTAAGACATTCAATATGAATTCCATGAGAATTGGAAGAACACTGATGAAGCAGTTTTGCCATGAAGCATTTTGCCCTATATTTTACCAATAACATGCCGTTACCATGGCAACGCACTTTTTGCCACTGCGGAAATATGTGTCTTGCACATTAACATATTCAGATGAACATCTGTACCTAATTTCATTAAAATTGATCAAAAACTGTGGGAGGAGTTCGCGACGCAAGATTTGTACCCATTTTTGCCCATAATATGCCGTTACCATGGCAACGTACTTTTGGGTACTGTCAAAAAATACGTCTTGCACATCTACAACCCAAGGCACACATTTGTGCCAAGTTTTATGGGAATCGGTTGAAAACTGAGGAAGTAGTTCGCGACGCAAGATTTGCAACGGACCGACCGCCCGACCGCCCGACCGACCGCCCGACCGTCCGCCCGACCGTCCGCTGATTCCTATATACCCCTTTCAAACTTCGTTTGGCGGGGGTATAAAAACAGAATGGAAAACAATTCTGAAAGCACAAAAGCATAGTTTGATGATGCAAGGCTGCCCAACTCTCATGACCAAAATACATACTAAACTATTTACCGGTACACAGTAAAGACAGCAGAACCTTGAAAACTTTCAAACGCAAAAAACAAAGAGAAAAAAATAGGACAATGGCTAAAAAATAAACACATAGATATCAAAAACACATTGTCATAGAACTAATGACATAAAAAATACACCAAATACAATTTAAAAACAAATTAAAGTAGCACAGGGTAGCTCTAAAGATGGCACTTGGCAAAACAAAAACAAAACATGAACTTGTCAGACTTCTGCCCATTCCCTTTTCATGCAAAGAAGTAAAGAGGCAGTGTTCAAGAGAATGTTATCCTACATTTAGGGTGACTACAGCAATTGTCACGTGTTAACAGTCCCCCCCCCAAAATAATAATAACAGTCCAAAAATAACTCTTGAGGCACGCTGTCTCCACAGAGCTCTTGAAAATGGCCTAAAGGTTGCCGTAGCTTAGCTTAGTGTGCCGGCCGGTATATATTTCAGCTACGAGACAAGGGGGAGAGGCATTACAGAACTACACTAATAACCACCTCTTCCTCCACCTCATACTGTGAACTATCTCCACAAAAAGAACACTGTGACTGTTACGTTAACACTTAGCCTAAAGCATCACACCTCCTTGGGAGAAGGAGTACAAAAACAAGATTGCACAACCACACACAGATATGGTAAAATTCAAAGCATGAACCCATTATTAACACGAGTAGATCAAAACCAGCAGACCTACACTAGTACGGAGTTTGAGCATGAATTCAACCCATCCAATGCCAATACTAAAGGGCAGCTTTCGGCTGAAATCAGGCCAAATATCTCGAGGTTTGAAAAAAAAAAATACCCCATTAATAAGATTCAAGATTACGAAACTAAAATTTCTTGTAATGTTCTCAAAAATCTGTGCCGACACACAATAAACATGGAAGTAGCCTGCGCCGGTTTTTAGGAAGGGCCATTCCAAGCAACATCGCAGACACACTCTTATTCTTCTTTGTGACAGCTTTTTATGTTCCTTCTTTCTAATGATCATTATCTATAGCTTAAGTAAAGGGAATGAGACCCAAGTATTTGGCTGAGTGAATGCAGCAATATTAGTAGACCACATCAGTGAAAGTTTGAAGGAAAATCAGACAATCAGTTCACAAGTTATTAATTTCTTATAGTTTTTGGCACCACCATTGCTGGATGAGAAGTCTGGTACAGTTCATTGACATCAAGTATGGGAAACAATATAAAGCAAATAGAAAGGAAATTCAACATATTTTCACTTTCCACCATAACGAAAGAGAAACTGACTTTACCTCTTGCGGAAAGCGGGGAGAATAATTTTACCCATTACATATGTATGACAGTATATGATAGTAATAAGTCAAGGGAATGTGTACTTTTCATGAAAAAAAAAGAAGAAATTGGTGGAATTCTCTTTATATTTTCTTCATTATTGTTTTCTTTATGTGTCATCAGGAACTGTAGAAGTCTTCTCATCCAGCAATGGCAGCATTCAACACTTTAGAACTTTTGGAACGGGTCATCCAATTTTCCTCAAACTTTCTCTGATGTGTTTTACTGATAATGCTACATTCACTCAATTCCCATGCATGGTTTTCATTTCCCTAGAGTCACATTGGGCTCGGTCGCCAGGAGCAATCAATTTTAAATAACACTAGGAGCTCACAATAACAGAAATCAAATTTACTTCATGGCTAGCACAGCAATTTGACAAAAGGCAAGCAAACTGATATCTCAAAAGGAAGGCAAGTGCTGAAAGGTGCTTATAATACAAAGTAGATATAACAGGTGTAACAAGTAAAGCCTCTCCATTCTGCATACAACGTATGACACAATCCCTGTTGATTAGCAATACAACATATTGCAAACATAATTGGCTGATTGCTATGTGTTATAACTGCAAATAAAAATACATAACAAACAAATGAAAAGAAAACTACATAGTATTTATGCACATGTATATACATTTCGATTTAAAGGCAATTGGACTAGCACCCCTAAACATAATCTACACAATCATGCGTCATTATGACATGATATACCAAAATGTCCATTAGAGCAGTTTCTCTAATGTAAAGGTCACTAGCCCTGAAATTATTATTTGGTAACTTGGACAAAAAACATAAAAAAAAAACTCAGCCTTTTTGCTTCCCCATGTGCACAGTTGCCACAGTTTTCTCAAAACCAACTGCCAGAAGAAGAAGAAAAAAGCTTCAAGGTCAGAATTTATACAACCTTCAAAGAAAAAAACACACACAGACAAAACAAGGAACAACCTCTTCTCCAGTTGCAGCCTCGGCTAAATACTGGTTTAAAATAGTGATAAGATCAGAGTAAAGATTAGGGTTAGGGTTAGAGTTTAGGTTAGGGTAAGGATTAGGTTCAGGATTAGGATTAGGGTTGGGGTCAGGGGAAGAGTCTGAGGTAATTGTACAGGGGGTGATTGCCCTAGAACTGCCTTCAGATCTTTCTGAATGCTTGAAAAGTAGATTGGATCTGGCGATTAGGGAAGGAGAGTAATCAGTTTGCTGTTATTCCCTGATGTGCGCATACATGTTAGATCATTTTGAAGGGTTCACAATCATGGTGTTGGATACTGGACTCATGGTTAATGCTGGGACTCACAGGGCTTTGCACCCTTGTGAAATCTAATCCTGCATAAAGGAGTATGATTCTCTACGATTAATACTAGGTCTACTTGCAATTGTAGGCGGGGAGTGTGTGAGTAGAGAACAAGAAATGTGTGAAGCCTTTTGATCCACCTAAACTCCCAGGGACGGATAACTAAACTATGGCGACATGATTCTTTGTTTTTCCTTTCATGATATTCAATGGCACTAACACAGGGATTAGTCAAGCTATGTACCCAGTACATGACATACGTATACAGTATTGTATCAATCAAAAATTTCTTGTCCTCTGATTAGTCAAGGGCATTGAAAGTGACAAAACATATTTCCAACATGAAAATCCTCATCCAACTATTTCCCTGTGGAAATAGAAAAAAAAAATCACACTGACATGGCGATATTTCATTTGCTAAGTGCATGCACACCACTCTTGTCACAAGCGTGTATTTTAGTGCACGAGACATCACGTCACAGTACAGTTTTCCACCAAATGTACAGTGTCTATGCTTTGTGAGATAAAAGCATTGTGCAGTCAATGCATACACTTTCACATTGTAATTTTGTGCATAAAAAGAAGAAGATAATTTTAGATCAGTCAACCACCCACTTCATTTTGCTGTTGCTCTTAAAATTCATTGGGAAGGATTTAGAACAAATATACCAGGTCATTGTTCGAGGTTCTGGTTAAACTGGGTGCCGGTTCAGAAAATTCAGTAGCACTATTGTCTTTGGGGCTGTGCCCCTCAGGAAATAATACTTTTGAAGTAAACATCATGCACATAGTTTCAACCAGAACCTTTCAGGCCTGATATATTTGTGTATGTACTATACCGAAAGTTTGATCATGACTTCAGTCAAACAACGATTCACAACCATCAAATTCTTACCAACATTTCCTGCTTACGCTATCAGCAAAAGCGTGTGAGGAAATGCTGGAGAATCAGTACAAAAAAAAAAAAAAAACAGAAAAAAACAAAAACAAAGACAAGTGAAAACATCACTGGAATATGATATGTCTACCAAATCTGATTTACTGTCAATCATGTTTTATTCAATTTTTTTTTTCTTTCCATCCCATGAGACCTCCTTCTCTACAGAGTTTGATGGGTTGTGTAAGCTTCACATTATTATATACATATCATTAAATCACGGGCTATATAGAGATTTTCACAAAAGATGAAAATAAATACCTGCATACAGAAAAGTAACTGCATAAGGCAAAGATAGCACAGCACACTGCTTTATGAATCATATACATTATCTAATATGCTTTGGAATGTAAAAAAGCTACCACAGGAAGATTTACACAGAGGAGAGGTATGGCTTTGTTTATGATTCAGCCAACACACAATTATTGAATTCTGTGTGCTCTACTCTGCTCTATAGAGTAGACATGCACGACTACCTCGCTTTAGACAAATTCTTGGAAATTATCTACATTATGCTGACAACAAAAACCAGCTGCTAAGGAAAACATAATTACTGACCTTGTTTGGCAAAACAAACACAGTAAAATTGGAATGCCTAAGAGTAAAATTTCTGTGTGCTCACAGATGCATGGAATGCTCGGGGCATTCCTGAACCTTGCTGAGCTATTAAAGGGGCATTCCAGATGATTTTCATAATTTCACATCATGTAGTACATAATTCGACAGCTCCATGCATAGATTTGTGGAATTTATTGTGGTCCTTGAGCACAGAAACCAATGCTCTGAAAAAATCTTAAACAAATAACACTAAACAGTGTTGATGGCATAGGAGCCTAACATATCTCAGAAATGTAGCAGTGTAATTTCATTACAATACTACTTGCATATCAAGTTCACCTGTGTAGAATCTATGCATGCCTTCTTCTTTTGTTCTGCTTCCTTGAGCCCCAACTCATGCATTCTAATGGTGAGGCTGTCATGTCATCGTCCTTGTTTAACGCAATTTGTTATAAATTTTGAAAATATTCTTATTCCTCATCCCAATCACTATAAATTCTGAAACTCTGTACTCAGCATAACTAATTTATAGTTGTTCAAATATAAAAGTCTGAAAATCATCCCGAGGTCTCCTTTAAAGTATTGCTGTGTATCACATGTACTCCTTTCATGGTGTATCAGTAATCAGCCTCTTTGCCACTCTATAATGATGAGACGTACACTTGTACCACATAGACTATATGTGGGTCATTATGAGCACACATACAGCACTGTACACGGGAAGCAACTTAACCCTTTATATACTGTAATCTGGCATACCGAGTTCCCGAAATCCACACATGAATGTCAACATTCGTGGCATGAATTCATGTTTATTTGTGTTATACTGACCAGAAAAATGACCTTGACTGAAAGTTACTATTAATATCTGTTCTTTTTCTGTATGAAAACTGTGTGTATTTTTGTCTAATTTACCTTTTCCAGATGTAGTGGTGCGCTTGTTTCGCCACAAACTCGTATGAAGACATACATGCAATGTAGCGATCAAGACTGAGCTTACTGCATTTGACTTTCGCTGACCCCATTCAGGTGCCCTTATAGTATACTGTAAGTAAAAAGTTTGCGAGCCTAGCGTCCTGCTCTATCCATATCTCACATCTTAACGATATTTTACATTGTTCAAAGGCACATGCAATTGATAGTGGAAAGGGGATACACGTACTGCCTGACTGCTTTCACACATTACCAACCTGTCCATTCTTTTTTGATGTGCAAAGGATTGTCCTTTGGGGGCATCAAAGGCTCTCGGAGAATTGTGGAAGGAATTGGTTAAGTAGGATAAAACTCAAATGATGCACGACAGTATAAAATTTTGAGTCACCATGATTCAAGTTTGGACTAAGCTCAAAGAGAATAAAACACACAGAGGAGATGGCGTGTTTATACAATAAAAAAAGTAAGTCCGGTACTCAGAAATATGTTTTGTGCTGCTGACATGTTGTGTAAAACGTGAACATCCATCTTGAGAACCCTTGGACATCACAGCCATCTCTGCACCAGAGATCCCACCATCTTCTGCAGCTCCAGGTTCGGTCTACTCCACAGCAGGACAGCCGCACCACCGGCCACGAGGGAGGCAAGCATGATGAGGCCACTGTTCACCAGCTGAAAGGAGGACAAAAGCAAAGGGTTTTCCTTCAGCAGTGTCACACTCTTCAGTTCAGAGACTCTGTTCGCACGATTACAGATAAAGTAATATTGGAAGATTATGAGCTATCAATCATGGGCCCCCTTTCATAAAGTGATACAAAGTTGGTCTATTTCATTTTCTTGTTTGTAACAGCATGCCTCATTGATATCGTTTGCCGACTATAGGTAGTCACCTCTTTTATCATGCCAATCACGGGGGTCGGCATAATTCGCCCGCTTTTCTTGTAGGTAGGTGGCCACTTCCCCGGGTTAGCACTCTGCTCTAGGCAATGAATAAATACAGTGCAATTTTGTATGTGCATGAGTCGTGACTCTCTCATACACGGGACCTCCACTTAATGTTCTATCCAAGGGACCAAGTGTTTTGCCTCTTACTAGAGGGGACAGTTTAATTACAAACAACATTGCCCTGAAAGACTATGGAATCAAACCTGGGTCATTAGGATTGGGAGGCAGATGCCCTACCAACTGAGCCAAATCACCTCCCTATTGAAATGTTGGTGATTTACTGAAAGCTTGACTACAAACATAAAATTAATGCTCGATACTGGTTTAACCCATTGAGGAGTCGCAAGTATACTCAGCCAAGCGTCTATGGGAAATGCGTGTTGTAGCAAAATCAAACCATCCTCAACGGGTAAAGACAGATAGGCTGATCATGGGGTCATTTCTCCCGACAGCTGCATGCCTGGACTACTAGTCCAGCATCACTTCTGACCTTGTCTTGCTTGCGCCATTTGTTGATGACGATGTGGTATCGGATGCGGCTGAAGGTCACCATGGAGTAAAGAGGAATGTACTTGGAAGGGAGCAGCCAGTTGAACAGACGATCAACCTTCTTGCGGAAGAGGAACCAGCGGGAATTGACCAGCGCCCTCATCTATAAAGGTGAAAGAAAAGTATCGTACCAAATCAATGTTTGCTGCATTTGAAGTCATAATGCAACTTAATCAGACAGTTCTGTTGCGTGGAATGACAGCACCTGGGACAAGATTTTGAATAATTGGGATGGTCATCCTTTCAAGGATGAGCATGTGCTTCAATGTGGTACCCAACATGCTTGCTTTTGTGAGGATCTCTTGCCCTAACTTTCATAGAATCTGTTAAAACTCTCAAATTAAACTGCATCACACATATCTGAAAGTTTGTCACTCAAACAGTAAAGACTTCGCCAGTCCAGTACAAGGTGTTTGCAGGACAAAATTGACATGGTGCAGACGTTAAATTTTTCTTGTGTTGTGCAATTCACTGTGTAGCCGGAGGTCCCTGTATACACATTGTGTAAGTTGCTGGTAAGAAGATCAAAATTATAGAAAAAAGCACACATAAAAAATATGCAATGTCATTAAGGATAAAGCCAGTTCTATGACACCATGGGTTGCTTATCTTGCGTGAGGCTGCCAATGTGATTATTGCATGTCGGAGTGTTGTGTCAGAATGGTCTCATATCAGCACATCATACATTGTATGAATATATGTGGTGCATTATCATGTAACCCATCGGAGATAATAAAAGGAAGAAAAATGCAAGTAAAGTCGATTTGGGCAATGTAACCTACACAGTTCTATACAGCGTAACTTTGATTCTTTTATTTTTAAAGTATTTTTGTGTACTATGGAAGTAGGGCAAATTATATTGTATCTATTGAAAGCTAAGCATCTAATGAATTCATATCTACCAAAAAGCAATTTAACATTTTCCCGACAGTATATGGCTTTTGTGATGATGCATCACATATATTATAGAATGGGTAGCGAGAATCCTGCGATCTGATTGGTCGAGAGCTATGTGTTCATTTTTACTGGCCGCATGCTGAGTCACAGTGGTAAACATGTTATCGCGCATTTGGCAAGAGTAAGCGTACTTGTAACAAAGGTTCGCGCACTAAAGCAAGCGTTCGCGCACTCAGCTTGGCCATGCATCCAGTAAAAACTGATGCATGGCTGGCCATGCATCCAGTAAAAACGGTAAGCACGGGTATGCATGCCCGTTTACGGCAAGCCAAAAGGAAATGCATCCAGTAATTTTGTCATCGGGTAACACGATAGAAAAATAGGTTTTTGACAAGAAAATTGCCCATTCTATAAATCAGATGATGCACGTCTTTTCGTGCGTCAGTTGGAATATAGTGTGCATGCGGTAACTATGGAATTTAGCCTAAACCCACTCGGCTTCGCCTCGTGGGTTAAGCATTCCATAGTTACCTTATGCACACAATTCCGACTGACACACTCAGACCTGTGCGTCATTTGTATAATAACTGTGTGCCCGAAAGTGCTGTACACTAATAAAGAGAGTACTTTTGTATACAGTGTTTGGTTCTGTCTCACAAACTCACCTCGATATAATTGTACATTGCTAGATCACACATTGCCTGGGCATCTGGACCTCGGAACTTGGAAAAGTGGGGCAGAACCTTGGCTGTAAAGGGGAGACATAAGAGGTCATAGGTCGTTTCAACTTGTTATAATGTTAATGCACTCTGCAAATCAAACTAGAATGTGCTGCTTGAGAAGGTGGTCTATGTGTATCGATCTTAACCCGTTGAGGATGAGTCCCGAGTATACTTGGGCAAGTGTGTATGGGAAATGCGTGTTGTAGCAAAAATCAGCCTGAACTCAATGGATTAATGTAAAACCAAAGAGAGCTGTAAAACATTAACCAGTTGCTTCATCTAATTTGCATCTGTGGTAACAAATAATATCACCTTTCATAGAATCATGTGACAATCTAGAATTTGGGAAGAAAGGTTTGTGGTAAGGACCATGTGTATGAAGTCCTTGAAAGGAGCTAGAAAGAGGTGAGTGCAAAGAGAAGCAGCAAGCAGTTTGTGTAGTTAAGGCAAATAGTGACAGTCCAAGGTGACCTTTGAACCTGATCACCCTTCATTTGAGTCACTCACGTTTCAAGCAACATCTGTTGATTCATTTCTATCCTTCTTACCAGGTAATATTACCCACTTATGTTTGTAGTTGAAGTTATGGCTCTAGAAGTGACATTTCTACCTGGAGTATGGTGACCACACAATAGTCATTTTTAACTTGACCTATCGTGATCATTCTCATTTTCCACAGATCAGGACTTCCTGATGATTTCGTGGGTGGGATCAGAGTCAATGTTTTTGCATGTTTTTAAATTCACAAATAGCACCGGACTTGCAAATTTGCGAAAGTAAAGACCTTGCCCCAAATTTGGCTTATACACTGTACAGTTGTCTTCTCACTAACAAACATCACAAAATATGCTGAATGTAGGCGATGCCCCACATATCTCAATCGTAAATGACCGCACAATGTCATCAAACACAATGAAGGCAAAGTGACAGGTATAAAATGGATGTATACTGTGGCAAACCCCAATGTTAGTAAAGGATGCAATGATCTTTGGACTTACTGAAGTCCCCATTAAACTGCTCCATTACCTCCTCAAAAACCAAGCAATCTTCAAATCCCTGAAAAAAAAAGAAAAAAAGAAGAATAAAAACATAGACAATTATGTAAACAGAACAGAAGAGTACTACTTGGCAAAGAGAACAAAGAAATTGCCATCAAAATCAGATGAAAATAAGAAAAATTTGGGATATTTATGATATAATTTCTGCAAATAAGATGACCTCATAACTCCTCTTGTTGTTTGGCAACTGAAATGTGAAATATTATCTTTACATCACCACTTAAACTCTAGATCACCAAGTTTCTGCCTGACAAACAGTGCTGGTACTCATCTTTATAGCATGCAGTGGGTACTGCGTATTTGTTCACAAAATGTATATAATCTAGGAGTTGCTTGCATCGAGTAGGATAAGACACCTGTCCGGTTATCAGGAGGTTGTTGGTTTGAATCCGGCCTGAGTAAGTATGCTCACGATCTTTTTATTTTTTTATCATGGCTACTACTAAAATTCTGCCTTCATTGGTGCTACTTTTCGTCAATGTAGGGCGATTTGTCAATCGGTTGAAATAAAAGCAACTCAATGCAAGAATTTCATCAACTCGAATCCAAACATTCTGTTTAATAAAGAGATACCCCTTTACTCTTTGTCCAGAACTAAAGAAACCTGTTCTTCCTTCATTGTACTTAAAAAATAAAAGAATGAAGGAGCATAAAATTCGCCTTGACTTACAATCAAACGTCCTCTGCGGGACCGTCAGTAACAAAGTGTATGACTCCACAGGCAACAGGGTTCAAGGAAACACTCAAACTAAGCTATAAGCTATGAACAGTATAGAGTCACTCAATAGGACTCATCACATAAAAACATTGTCCACTTGTTCAGTGCAAGTGAGTCTCACAGGCATAAGATCAAATCATGTAGTACTAGCTCAGTATACGGCTTTAACAAAAAAGAATGTTTTCCAAAGACGCTAAGCATTGAAGTCTATTTAAAGCACAATGTGATGCACAGATGGCTTAATACACCATGGCACATAAGAGCTAGAGTAACCACAACATGATTTCATGTTGTGACTGACTTACGCAGTTCATGCCTTGTCCATAGAAAGGCACCATAGCATGGGCAGCGTCTCCCAAGATAACAACCTTGTCCTTGTAGTGGTATGGCGAGCACTGTACACATTGGGGGGGAAAGGCAAAGAACACAGCCAGATGAGCAGAGGCCAATGTGCAGCTTTTCAGCACTCGTAGCTCTGTCTTGGATGCCTTCAGACATCACTGAAGCTTCATCTATGCAAATAGTGTGATGACTATCTGATTCTCACCAGAAATGAAACTTGTACTGATACTGAAGACCTGGGGGCATTTCATGAAGCATTTTGTCCCACAAAGTTAAATTTGCTCTCAGCCAATCAGATGCAAGGATTTCAGTAGCTTGTAACAGTTTGTCAGAAAAATATCCGACCAAAACGCTTCATGAAATGCCCCCCCCCCCCCCTGATCGGGTCTTTCTTGATTTTGCTGTCCTAACTGTTCTAATATTCTACAACAATCCTCTCTTTTTTGTTTCCAAAGCCTTGGACCTCAGTCTGTTGTACAAGTTATGGCTCCTTCTGGTGAACGTTAAAAATAAACACAAACAGTTATTTCACACTTTTTCTACAATTCAATGAATGAAGTTTTAATAGTGGGGTCAATGTGAATGGATAGAGTTCAGGAATATTCGTTGCCAGTGTTCTAGAAGGTAAAGTAAAACATCAATTTCCATTTAAGCTCATTGTTGTTTCAGAATTATTGTTTGAAAAAGTTGTAATACCCTCTCTGAATTCTTACATTCATAACTTTTTATGCCTCCGCCAACGAAGTGGCAGGAGGCATTATGTTTTCGGGTCGTCCGTCTGTCCGTATGTACGTCCGTCCGTCCCATTTTGTTTTTGTCGATATCTCAAGAATCGTGTAGTGGTTTTGCATCAAACTTGGTATGAGGGTATATCCTTGGGGGATGATACTTTGTGTGGATTTTAGGGTCACAGGGTCAAAGGTCAAAGGTCACAGGTTATTTTGTGAAAAAAAAATTGAAATTTCATGTTTTTCTCCATATCTCGCAAATGGTTCAAGGTATCTTCATGGAACTTAGTATATATGCTTGTACCGATGGGCAGTGATTATCTAGGGAAGTTGGGGGTCATGGGTCAAAGGTCAGGGGTCAAAGGTCAAGGTCAACTCCTCAAAATATAATTACTTTCCTTATATTTATGCAATGCCTGAAGGATTTTTTTAAAAACTTGATGTATACATGTATAACCCAATATATATTCTGTGGGAAGTTTCTTGCCAAAAGGTCAAAGGTCAAAAGGTCAAAGGTCAAGTGAAAGTGCTAAATTGCACTTTTTCCTCCATATCTCAAAAATAACTCAAGGTATTGTCATGAAACTTACATATTTATGCATGTTCTACCTAACAGCGATTCTCTTTGGAACTGTGGGGTCAAAGGTCAAAGGCCAGGTTTCGATAATACTATTTTACCATTTGATACTGAAATTATACTTTTTCTCAATACCTTGAAAATTACTCAATGCATAAACTTGTAAAAGGGTCAAAAGTCAAGTGAAAATCATCAGTTCCCCCAAATACCTGCACTCTGATGTTTTAATCATTCATCCAATTGAACCTAGTTCTAGGAAAGTGAACATTCAGCACATTTGTGGCAAACATGTCATTTTAATATTTTGCCAATTGTGTGAAACTGTCATCACACATTATCAAGACATTGTACTATAGACCTATTAGGAGAACCATGTATTATGGCGGAGGCATACACCAGTCGCCGTACCGACATTTCTAGTTTCTCAATGAAGTTGGCCATGAGATGAGACAGAGACCACATCAGCCTTGTCAAAACAGAAAAAAAGCACCACAAACAAAGATCGAATAATAACAACATCCAGACCTCCAAACCTTTCAAACTGACAAAAAGGGATGATTTGGCTCAAAAGTAGGAAAGAAAAAGCAGTTCCCATAAGAGTGTGTAGTAAAATTCTAAAGAAAACTAGGAAACTCCTATTGAAACAAGAGCTGGGAATGGTCAAAGTTCAGATTCTTTCCTCCAAATTCAGAATGGTTGGGAGGTCTGAGTATCCTCCTACATTTCATCTCTGTCCAGACCACAAGACTTTGGATTCTAATTTACAACCATAACACAAATTCAAATGGTTGATGATTGACCCTTAGAGGGGCATTCCAGATGATTTTCATAATTTCACATCATGTACTGCATAAATCGACAGCTCCATGTATACATTTGTGGAATTGATTGTGGTCCTTGAGCAGAGAAACAATACTCTGAAAAATCTTTAACAAATTACACTGAACAGTGTTGATGACATAGGAGCCTCACATATTTCAGAAATGTAGCAGTGTAATTCCATTACAATACCACTTGCCTAACAAGTTCACCTGTGTAAAATGTATGCATGCCATCTTCTTTTGTTTTGCTTCCTTGAGTCCCAACTCATGCATTCTTATGGTGCGGCTGCCATGTCATCATCCTTGTTCATGGCAATTTGTTGTAAATTTTGCAAACATTCTTATTCCTGAACCCAATCACTACAAATTCTGAAACTCTGTACGCGGTATAACTGATTTATAGTTGTTCAAATGTAAAAGTCTGAAAATCATCCGGAGGTCTCCTTTAAATACTACTATGGCAAAGGCTTGCCATACATTACCTTGATGGAGACCAGGGGCAATGCCTTGCTGCTGTTGAATGTGTCCTTGAGGTTCTGGACTCCGATCTTCTCTATGGAATCAGGGAAGTACTGCTCGAAGAATTCGATGACTCCTGCCTCGCCCGCCGCGCTGATCTTCTCGTACTCTTCGAATGGCATGAAGAGGGTGAGGGTGAAGGAGCCGTTGAGGTTCGGAAGGGCGATCATCATGAACGTGTTCCTCGGCCAGATGTGCAGGTGGTTGATCTCCATGTTGTGCTGCATAGACATGTTGCAGAGAGTGACGATCAATGGGTATGAATGGGATCCAAGGCATGAACGACACAGGGAAATGTGACTACAATGCAGCTCCTTCATATCCTCAAGGAGCAGGACAATCTCAGCTTTGATCATAAGCAGACAAATGCCTACAGAGTGCATTGTCAAAAGAAGCTTGAGGCAGTTGGGGGGGGGGGGAGGGAGGGGCAGTTACCCCCTCTCTTATCAGTAAATATCATGCATAAATGTGTAAATTTTATACTATGCATAGGTTCAATATGTACAAACACTGTACAGCTGTACATTCATACACACATACCTTTGTACAAACATACATAAGCATACAGGAAATGCATACAACTATATCATCAAGCGGTGTGACAAGGCCTCAAATCTCAAAATTAATTTTCAACAGTGTGAAAAAGGTCTTTCATTCTTGCAATATTTCCGCAAAATAACATCAATGTTGACTTTGAATATCGCATACCCCAGGTATGTATAAAAACACTATCTGCTTTTACTAAGCTGGTTCAATGATACACATGCATTTCCTGGAACTAACCTCATTGGTCCTAGGTTTTGGGGGCACACAGAGCTCCATATAGCCATGTGGAATGTATTCTTGATTGTAATCTACCAGTGTCTTTCTCATCAGCTGTCGACGGACGCACGAGTAGGCCCCGTCGCAGCCGAAGATAAGGTCTGCCTGTGCTTTCACCTCCTGGCCATTTTTGCTGAAGAAGCAGATGATTCATAGGGAAGAGATAAGAATGGCAAAAGGATTTATTTAAAGGGAAGGTAAACCCAAAGAGCAATGTGGATTGAGTGAAAGCAGCAACATTAGTAGAACACATCAGTGAAAGTTTGAAGAAAATCGGACAATCGATGCAAAAGTTATGAATTTTTAAATTTTTGGTGTTGGAACCGCTGGATGAGGAGACTACTAGAGGATATGACGTATGAGTGGACAACAATACAAAGAAAATATAAAGGATATTTAACAAAAATTCACTTTTCTGGAATTATGAAAGAGCAGTGGACCAATCGCTTTCAGAAAGCAGGGGGAATAATTGCTACCCTTAACATATGTCAATATCAAGTTGATGGAATTTGTAATTTTCATGAAAAATGGATTTTTGTAGTATTTTCTTTATATTTTCTTGATATTGTAGTCCACTCATACGTCATAACCGCTAGTAGTCTCCTCATCCAGCGGTTCCAACACCAAAACTTTAAAAATTCATAACTTTTGCATCGATTGTCCGATTTTCTTAAAACTTTCACTGATGTGTTCTACTAATGTTGCTGCTTTCACTCAATCCACATTAATCTTGGGGTTTATCTTCCCTTTAATGCAAAAGGAGCATACCACAGCATTGATTTCAGAAAGGATACAGAGTGTCAGTCTTTAGCTGCTAAAGACAGGATACAAAAACATCAACAAAACATTTCTTGAAACTTTTATAATTGGGCCTTTCAGGATGTATGCTAAACACGGCTAACTAGTGTATCTGCCATACATGTAGGTGACACTGTCCATTGCATTATGGACCTGTCACTGGCAAGTTCTCTAACAAAAGGGAAATAATCCACAGAAGTTACTTACATATGGGGGGTACATTGTACAGCGCACTGATCAAGAAACGATACAGAGTAAATGCATGCAAGTAGTACATCCTATGCACAGACTCACATGAAACTTTTCAAATGAACATACAGCAAATTTTAACAGTTGCTGACAAGAACTAGCATCCACAATGTATGCAAGCTGATGATGTGATCCATACAATGTACATTCATGATTTGCTGAATAATTTTAGAACTTTTTTTTTTCTGTGACAATGAATGAAATGCCACATGGCTCTGACATTGAGTACCCTTCCTTGCTACATAATATGTTTGTAGATCATTACACAACCCTTGATACGTGGAGTCTTTCCAAACTTTTTTTCGCTGTGGGCTGGATATTAAAGACAAGGCAAGTGCCAAATTGTGTCTCGCTCATTCGCGTACAAGGAATTAATATTTTTTATAACTCCCAGAAGTTACTTGACCTGCTTATGACCTTTGACCTTGTGGTGACCTTCAACACCCCAAGGGACATTTACCATCCAAGTTTGGTCACAAATGGACAAAGGGATCAAAAGTAATGAGCCATAATCGAAACGTGCCATAAAAACATAACATAGGGCCCTAAAAATTTGTTGACCTCTTTCTGTGACCTTTGACCTTGTGATGACCTTTAACTCCCCAAGGGACATCTACCATCCAAGTTTGGTCACAAACGGACAAAGAGATCAAAAGTTATGAGCCATAAATGAAATGCGCCCTAAAAACTTAACATTGGGCCCTAAAAGTTCGTTGACCCATCTGTAACCTTTGACCATGTGGTTACCTTCAACTTCCCAAGAGACATCTACTATCACCCAAGTTTGATTGCCATTATAGCAACATGTGCTGAGTTATGTGTGATAAGAGAGTCTTGCATGTAAACTTTAACGTATGACCTCAAATGACCTTTGACCTTATCCTGCGACCTCCAACGGCACCATAACATGAAGGTACCCCCAGTGCATCTATGACCCAAGTTAGGTTGTAATCCAAGCAACTTATGTGAAGTTATTTGTCAAAAGAGAGTCTTGCAGGTAAACTTTAACATAGACAAGAATAGACAAGTCTAGCGCTCATCTGAGTATCGCAAGTTCACCTTTCACGCAGTCGCTAATGTAAATTATTCACAGCTCTACTAAAATTTGACCAGGCATTCTCAAGTAGAACATGAAAATGTACAATAAGGGCCAAAATTTTTAAAGATTCCTTAATTTGGGGGGATTGGGGCCCCCTGGGGCCCACTGGGCGGGGCATGGTGCCCACTTTGATAAATTGAGATCCTGACCCCTAGGGATGCTACCTGCCAAGTTTGACGAAAATCCATCATGAGGTTTTTAGGAAGAAGATGAAAATGTACAATTCAGGCCCCCATTTGGACCTTCCTAACCCCATCCCCTGCTGCCAAGAGGGGCACCCCTGGATCTGCTATGAACAAACTTGAAACTACAGTCATTAATGTACTCACTCAGTATTATCTTAGCTCTATAACTTCTGATTCTAGAGAAGATTTTTAAAGATTCCTTCATTTTGGGGGGTTTGGGGCCCCCCCCCCCCCCCCCCCGGGGGCCCCCCTGGGTGGGGCATGGTGCCCATTTTAACAAAATGAGATCCTAACCCCCTAGGGATGTCTTGGGGTTTTCAAGAAGAAGATGAAAATGTAAAAAGTTTACGCACGACGGACGCCAGACGCCGGACGACGCACGACGCACGACGGACGCCGGACGAAGGGCGATCGCAATAGCTCACTTGAGCCTTTGGCTCAGGTGAGCTAAAAAGAGAGTCTTGCACATACTCTTTAATATATGACCTCAAATGACCTTTGACATCATCACATGACCTCCGACAACACCATAACATGAAGATACCCCTGGTGCTTCTATCACCCAATTTTGGCTGCCATTGCTGTAACAGTTGCCAAGCTATGCATCATAAGAGAGTCTTGCAGGTAAACTTTAACATTTGTGACGGACGACGGACGGACGAGGGACGGACGACGGACAGACGACGGACGGACGACATTTGGATCCCTTAGTCTCGCCTTCACCTCCGGTGGGCGAGACAAAAAATGGTGATGCAAGATTAGACTCACTCTGTAAAGAACATCAGCCCATCATCGAGGTCCATCCGTGTCAGTTTGTGCTCAAAGTGCAAGGTCACATTATCCTGTTTCTCAGCAGCTGAAGTGATGTACAAAGTACGGAATGACTTTACAATGATACCAAATTCTTCTGAAAATTGAAATCCATAAAGCAGTGCCTTACAGTACAAACTCTATTGATAATGCCAGAAGTCAAACCATGTTTGCTGTGGGTGTGTACAGTTCTGGTCGAGGTGAGGATTTAGCTTTTAACATTTTGCGAGATATTCAGAAACCACTCTATGAGATGTCAAAGAGCATGCAATTCTAAGGGGTATCAAACGTTTATTTGATAAAAATCGGTTTTGAAGTGGCCGAGATATCCAAAAACAAGGTGAAACAAAGAGATCCTAATAAAGTTGGGGCATGTAGTCTTTTATTATTATCACTTTTTTGGATATCTAAGCCATTTGAAAACCAATTTTCATCAAATAAACGTTGAATCCTTCTTAAGATTACATGCTCTTTCATATTTCATGAGAGGTTTCTCATGATCTCAATTAGGAATGTAAAAAAACATGAATCCCCACCTCAACCAGTACTGTACAGCCCCTTTAATGTTTGAGATGGGGCTTCAATCATGTTTCCAACTTTTTGTGAGATAATAAGAAAGAGCATACAATTCTTAGAGGAATTAAAAGTTTATTTTGAAGAAAACTGATTTTGAAATGGCTGAGATATTCAAAAACAAAGAGGTCCTGATAAAAGGTGGGACCTATATCAACCTTTCATTAGGACCACTTTGTTTTACTCTGTTCGTGGATATCTCAGCCATTTCAAAACTGATTTTCATCAACTTTGAATTCCTCTCAGAAGTGCATGCTCTTTAATCTCTCCTTAGTGGTTTCTAATTATTTTGCAAAAACTTAAAATCTGAATCCCCTATCTCAACAAAAACTATACCACCCCTTTAACATCAGGTATCAAGCATGCAATGTTTCACTTTGCAATCAACACTGTCGGAAGTACTGTAAACATCACATGGTACTATAATCACAGTAGATCATAATGATTCATTATGCACTCACAACAAACCACTGAAAATACAATACTCACAAATTGTGCCCACAGATTTATACAAACGAATGGATTTGCACAGATAGAATAAGCTGCTTCTACTTGCCACACTTTACTGATATATTACATCTTTGTACATGAAGGCAGCAGTAAATCTTACGACGAATTGTGATCTAGTATTCAAGTTTGACATCTTTCATATCATCTGGTACAAGGCCAAAGATAGTTAAATAACAAACAAACAAACAAACACAAAACTCTGCCATCCATCTCTCATGACATTCAAACTCATAAAATACCATCCCAACCCCCTCCTCTCAGACCTGGGTCTTATTGTCTGCGTTTCTACGTTGGTGGAACTCAGCAGTTTGAAATAAAAGAAATGCTACATCGTCCATGAAGGGTGCATACACATATGCACTACTGATTTCGAGTGTCTCCTGACACAGCCACTGGGTCTCCTACAATGGTCACGGTTCAGAAATCTGTCTGCGTTTCTACAAAAGAGACCAGTGAATTCCTCCTTTTGGCATGTGCATGGTAGAGGACATTATACTCACGCCCAGGCACAATTTGTTAAGATTCATAACGGCATAAAACCCTTTGGGAGAGATAATGGCCCTGTGGAGGAACAACAGAAGTAGGTTGGGAGATTGAACTCTTTGCTCTGGAGAGCTGGGTGTGCCCACTGATCTATGTAGAAAGTATCTAAAATACTAGTAATGAGTAGTAAAGCAGCATCCAACGGCTCAAATTTGGTTTCTGAAACTAGATGTGTTAACCCTAAAAGGGCGGGAGGGGGCAGAATCTGCCCCCCTCAACATCTTGCGCAATAACTCTGCACTTCCTCCATAAAATTTACACAGGCTCTTTTTCTTTTATATACACCTAAGAAAGAAAATGCAAAGGGAAAAAGATGATGATTAGATTTCCAACTCTCTCAAATGAAACTACGTATCACAGAAAGATGAATGATTCATAATATGCAGAGCCCATCAATGAAGTGCATTAACAGCTAGATGGTGACCCCTTCTTCTTACTGTATACGCCGAATATTTTGCAAGGTTTTTATTTTTGCAAATTTTGCCAGTCGGGTGCCATTTGCAAATTCAAAAACACGCAAAAACATCAATTTTGGTCCAAACATGAATGTGTGGTGCATACAAACATTTCTCCATTCAGTGACTGTACTTCACAATCATGAATTTAGCTACTAGCAAAACTGTCGGGAAGTCCTGATTCACAAAAAAAAATCAGACTCGCTATCAAAATATATGGCGTATGCAGTATTCAATGAAAATTCCAGTAGCAAGCGGTGCCAATGATTGCAATGCCTAGTTTTGCATCAAATTTTATACTTTTATAGATATGTAAAAGTCTACATAATGAAGATAACCACTCACCTGTCAAAAGAAGCTCATTCAACTTTCTCCTATCAACAGACAGAATTGCCTATTAATCAGTACAAAAAAAGAGTGGGGGGGGAGAAGATGGGGGGGGGGTGAGGAGAAAGAGGTGAAATTGAGATACAGAGGAGAAAACAACAACAAGAATATTATGGCATAATATCAATTAGCATCAAAATATGTTGAGATAATGAACCAAGATGTGTTTTTAACTAATCAGCATTCTTCATGACTTGGGACTTCAAATCCTTTTTAAACTTACAAAGCAATGTGCACACCCCAGATCACAATGTAATTTGCCTCTACTCCTAAAATTAGAGTCAACAAAAGAAACAATTTTGACTGTCATATAAAGAAAACCTCATCTCAAACTCTCTCATCACATTCACAACTCACATCAAAACATTATATTATCTTTCTTAAATGACCACTGAAAGAGAATCTGCACCTACATAGCCAATTTTCACTCTAAAACAGCAAATCTTTACATGGCAATGAGCATTAGTAATCTTTGGTAATAACAGTCACTTCTCACATAAAGAAGTAAAGATAATCAATGAGAAAAAAAAAAAATGTACTGACCTCCCCCTTCTTTCCATAAGGTTGAGCATTCTTCTTTCCATCAACATCATGGATGAGACGAGAATACATTGGGATTCCTGATCTGACAACCTGTCGACAGATAAAAAAAAAAGTAAGATTTTAGCATTTTCATTAAGTTTTTATGAGAGAAAAAAAAAACAACATCATATATTATCAGAGGTAGGGGATACCTTTTACAGACCTCCCAAAATGCAGCAAAACAATAAATATGAACCTCAGGGGACTTGTTTAGGCCACTGCTGAGAAATTTGGAAGTCAACAGTTATCTACAATTTGAATAATGCACAAAACTCAACTACCCAGTAGTTCTGTGTGTCAGCCACACTTAAGCCTTTTTGTTGCAGTCTTCTGTATTTTTTATCTATAAACACAAATCTAAAAGTATAAGAGCTGATGTAATAACATATAGAGTGTGTGGCAAGAATGTATATAGAAATGTTTGTAAGTTTTGATGAACTTTCTGCACAAAATATACATGATGGACACACATGCAGAGCATGGGTCTGCAAAGGTAGCCTAGTAATGTACTGGAATTTACGGTGAGCCCCGAAAAAAATTCAATTCAAAATCTAACGGTCAATAAAAATGTACTAAATGTTACCTTCCACTTTCAATACTTTATGGGAGTTTCTAAAATGATACTCTTCAACATACCACTGTATTTATACAACTCTTCACTTGAGGCATGCAAATGGGATTCCCTACCTTTAAAGCAAAGTAGTTGGCAACTCTGGTTAAAGGGGATGGCTAGAAACTGATCAGAGGGAATCAGTGGGAATGCTGGGGAATGATTGTTCCAATCCTTGTGGGATTAATTTAAGAGTACATTATGTATCTATTGTTGTGTGAAAATTATTTGCATCAGAATGGTCTC
This sequence comes from Diadema setosum, assembly GCF_964275005.1. Classification (NCBI taxonomy): domain Eukaryota; kingdom Metazoa; phylum Echinodermata; class Echinoidea; order Diadematoida; family Diadematidae; genus Diadema; species Diadema setosum. The sequence goes on from NC_092692.1 coordinate 20,065,111, forward strand.
ATATTCAAGTAATGTGCAGTTTGATGTTTCCAGGTTAGCATGCCTGTCCAGTGTCGGGCGATCGTTAACGGCCCATTAATGATCGCCCCAATCGTTAACGCATTAACGGGGCCATTAACGATCACCCCGACACTGTACAGGCATTGGGGGGGATGGGGAAGGAAAACCAACAATAAATGTAGTTTCTTAACAACAACAATGGAATTGTAAACAGACCTCATCTTCCAGCCCAATGTGGCGCAGTGCAGAGCGCCCCCTCACAGACAGGGCCAGGTTGATACTGCGGCCAACAACATGTTCTGCTTGCCGAATATCTGTGCAAAAAAGTGAAAAGCACACAGAAAAGAGAATAATTGCCATTTCATCTATGGATACACTTATCGGGTATGCACATGGAATTGCCACAAATATTTTTAAGTGTTTAAGCCTTAACTCATTGAGGACGGTTTTATTTTGCTGCATCACGCATTTCCAATAGACACCTGCCCAAGTATACAAATGTACTCAGGACTCTTCCTTAACAGGTTAAAAATTGGGCGAGGCCTTGAACAAAAACAGTAATAAAGGGCTACATTGCACAGCAGAAAACAAAATCTGTCTCAAGTAGATTTTCATAGAGAGAGGGAGACAGAGGAAAAAAGGATGGAAATATACATGTTCATATGAATCTTCATGAATGCATTTGATAAACACATTAATTAATTCTATAATTCTCTCATGAGGGGTCCATGATTTACAAGCCAAATTTTATAGCAGATCCCTAAATTTCCACTGTGATTACAGCACTGTATCATCTTGCACTACAGTTTAGTATTACATTTTGTCTCTGTTATTTGTAATTCATGAAAAGAATTCCCTGTTATGTTTGTAGTTTTTTCTTATGTAAATCATGTTGTTATAAGCATGTAAAAATACATATTTTTTGTTCTGTTGTTTCTGAGTGAATTGAAATAAATTCATCTATACATACACAGAGCAACATATTTCCATTTCTTCTAGCACATTGAAAGAAGACATGACTTACATGGGTCAATCCACGTCAAATCAACCAATGGTGTTAACCCGACCCCCTTCAATTTTCTTTAAACTCGCACCAAATGTGCCCCCAAGTGTCTGACGGAAGATTCTAAAATATTTTGCCCCAAGGTCAAACGGTTGCTAAGATATGGCCTCCCATAGCAACCAATGCGTGGCCAAACAACCGAGTTTAAATAAAATTTGCTATTTTTGATTGACTGCTGCAGTCAAGTTAGATGAGATACATTGCACATTTTCTGTAAACTTGAAGAACTTTATGATGCTAACATGCACAATATGTTACGGCACGGATCTGACATTCGGTTATTGCGCAAGAGGTCACCGAAAATGGTGTTAAGCGTCAACGTTAATGTTTTTGGGTGCATGTTTGGAAGCTGATAACTTCAAAATTCAATTAGCTTAGAACCCAATATTATGTATATATAGAGACTCTCACTTGCTCTACACACCTACCAAAAATCGGCCAAAAAGTATGCTCCGTTTTCTTGAAGGGCGCCCTCAAAGTTGGCGTTTTTCAAAAAGTTGCCAAGTGCAAGGTCACAAATCACCACTCGTCCCATCGAGGAGTGACACCAATTTTTGTCTATTGATAGACATTTACCTATATTTTCATGGGTTACCAAAAAAACTTTTGTAACTGGAATGTTTAATAGCTTTTTTATGCATTCGAAAGTGGTTGTAAACACCCAAATATCGACGTAAATTGACGTATAGGGTTTTCAGCATATTTGAAATGGTGATAAATCAGAGATGAAGTCCCAAGACACAATGGTATCTTCTGTGATGATAGTCTGTAACTAGTACCAAAAGGATATACATCACAAATTGTTTTGACATATTGGCAATGACCTTGAAAATGCAGCTTAAAATCACAAAAAACAGTAAATTGCTCAATTTTCCGTGACCATAATGGTGCTAAAGTGTGTTTACATCAATTTTTAGTTGTGTGCCATTTCAGTACTCATGGTGATCTTAAGCTGAAAACTGCTAATCATGTTCCATTTCTATTCTATTTCAAGCTACAAATAATATTTGAAGTCATCTCCAGATATTTTGACCTTGACATTGTTCTGAACACAGATGTAAATTCCTTAATATTAGCATTATTCCCAACACACAAGTGATTTACAACTTTGTACACCATTTTAAACTTGAATTTCTCTCAGACAGAATGCCTGATCATATTTATATTTACAGTACTGGTAGTCTGTAATGAGAATTTAGAGGATGTAGTATCAATTTATTTGTCTCAAAGACGTTGACCTTGAAAATACAGCTGAAAATCATAAAAATCAATAATCGTTCAAAATACTTTGCAATACACATTATTAGAGCCTGGTGTTTACAGTGACTCTGAATTGTGTATGATTTTTATATTGATGATGAGTTACAGCTGATAATTGCAAATGTAATTTTCCTTTTGTTCCATTTTGAGCCAAAAATGATATCAAAAATCATATGACCTTGACATTATTCTAAAAACAGTCATAAATGCCTTTGAGCATAAGAATATATTCACAACACACATAAGATACTACTCTACAACATTATTTCAAAATTGATTTTCTCGACAGAATGCCTAGTGTATGAAATTCAGAACCAGAAATTCAAAGTCAGTGACATTATTAGGATGGAAGTAGTCTTGAAATTTGTTCTTTTGATCATTCTATTTTTATGGCTAAAATGCTAATGGTGATTATGCATCCATTTTCTATAGGCATACAACTTGGATAAATTGGACACTACTGTAAGTGTGTGCACTGAGCATCATAGATCCTCAAAGTACCCATTACAGACTACCTTTAGTGCAAATATCAACATGACTAGGCATTCTGTCTATGAGAAAATCAATTTTGAAATGTGCTGTAGTGCTCAATGTGTGGTGAATATGCTCATTTTGAGGCATTATGGCTATTCTAAAATAAGGTCAAGGTCAAATGATATGTACATATGACTTTTGATATTATTTGCAGCTCAAGTGGAACAAAAGGGAAAATAACTAGCAATCTAATAGGCTGTAAAACACATCATTGATATTAACAATTACACACAATTCAAAGTCGCTGTAAACACCATTTTTAATTAAAGTGTGTATTGCAAATTTGAACGAATATTGATTTTATGATTTTAAGCTGTATTTTCAAGGTCAAAGTCTTTGAGACAAATAAGTTGATACTACATCCTCTAAATTCTCATTACAGACTACCAGTACTGTAAATATAAATATGATCAGGCATTCTGTCTGAGAGAAATTCAAGTTTGAAATGGTGTACAAAGTTGTAAATCACTTGTGTGTTGGAAATAATGCTAATATTAAGGAATTTACATACTGTGTTCAGAACAATGTCAAGTTCAAAATATCTGGAGATGACTTCAAATATTATTTGTAGCTTGAAATAGAATAGAAATGGAACATGATTAGCAGTTTTCAGCTTAAAGTCACCATGAGTACTGAAATGGCACACAACTAAAAATTGATGTAAACACACTTTAGCACCATTATGGTCACGGAAAATTGAGCAATTTACTGTTTTTTGTGATTTTCAGCTGCATTCTCAAGGTCATTGCCAATAAGACAAAACAATTTGTGATGTATGTCCTTTTAGTACTAGTTACAGACTATCATCACAGAAGATACCATTGTGTCTTGGCACTTCATCTCTGATTTATCACCATTTGAAATATGCTTAAAACCCTATATGTTAATTTACGTCGATTTTTGGGTGTTTACGACCATTTTCAAATGCATAAAAAAGCTATTAAACATTCTGGTTACAAAAGTTTTTTGGTAACCCATGAAAATATAGGTAAATGTCTATCAATACACAAAAATTGGTGTCACTCCTCGATGGGATGAGTGGTGATTTGTGACCTTGAACTTGGCAACTTTTTGAAAAAAGCCAACTTTGAGGGCGCCCTTCAAGAAAATGGAGCATACTTTTTGGCCGATTTTTGGTAGGTGTGTAGAGCAAGTGAGAGTCTCTATATACGCATAATATTGGGTTCTAAGCTAATTGAATTTTGAAGTTATCAGCTTCCAAACATGCACCCAAAAACATTAACGTTGACGCTTAACGCCATTTTCGGTGACCTCTTGCGCAATAACCGAATGTCAGATCCGTGCCGTAACATATTGTGCATGTTAGCATCATAATGTTCTTCAAGTTTACAGAAAATGAGCAATGTATCTCATCTAACTTGGCTGCAGCAGTCAATCAAAAATAGCAAATTTTATTTAAACTCGGTTATTTGGCCACGCATTGGTTGCTATGGGAGGCCGTATCTTAGCAACCGTTTGACCTTGGGGCAAAATATTTCAGAAACTTCCGTCAGACACTTAGGGGCACATTTGGTGCGAGTTTAAAGAAAATTGAAGGGGGTCGGGTTACAAATTGTCTGAAAATTGGTTGATTTGACGTGGATTGACCCACATTACAATCCATGATTGTACCTATTTCAGAAGTCAAGATGAATGATATCAACCTTTTCAAAAGTATGTCAGCATGAAGTTGACAAAAAGTGTATTTATAATGAAAGTGAAATCTAGAGGAATTCTCTATATTCTCCCTTACTGTCATTTCACTAACATTGTGGCATCTAAGTTGTTGTAGCTTTCCTACAATTGTATTCAGCACTGATGTCACATGGATTTAAAACTAAAACTTTCAGAATTCATTTAACTTCTGAATGACTGCTCAAACTTTCCTCAAACTTCATTGATAGTTTTGATAATTTTTCTGCATTCGCTGAATTCACATGTACTGCATATACCCCAATTTGATTGGAAAGCTGAGCTGCCTTGACTGTGAGAAAATAAAGTTACAATTCATTCTTGAAGAGATGACATAAGACAAATATGGTTTGTGAATGTAAAGCTCTGTTTTCAGCTTGGCACACACACAATAATAAAAAAATGGCCACAATTAAATTACCATAACACTCTTCCACGGATTTAAATTTAATCAGTCATGTACGATGTGTAACCACTCAGAACCTTCATTTGATACCTTGATCACAATAATGGAACAGTAGACTTACAGGTCTAGTGCTCATCTGCTGAACATTGCCTTTTCCTCCCTCCACCCCCCCCCCCCAAAAAAAAAAGCCATTCAAAAAGCCCCCGGTTTTCCACAAAAGAATAAATAGATGACATATCACAAATATTGGCTGATTGTGATTGGAAACATTTGGGCCCCACCAGTTTTCAAGTTGAACTATGTTAAAAACTGAACACATGCCAGATACCACAAGGTGAACAATTGCAAGATTTCACTTAAATACATGTAGTTCTCCCCTAAATGGCCCCTAGCCCCCCCCCCAAAAAAAAAAAGAAGAGAAAAGAACAATACACAAAATGCTGACGGCATTCAGACTGCAGTTTCTATCAGTTCCATTAAGTAAATAGGTTTATAGTGGAATTGCTTGCACCCAAAATTATATACAATGTACACCACCCTCACCTTTTCTTGTTTCAAAGAGATCCACTGTGTAGCCTCTCTGAGCCATATAGCATGCCTGCATTGCACCAACCTGCATAAAGAAGAATAAATTCACATGCTGAAATTTGATATAAAACAAAACACTAAACAAAAATGTATTGTGTCACAATGGATCCTCACAAACAACGGGCTGATTTTCGAGAGAAAGTGGTGTACAACGTTGTATATGCGTATGGACAAGAGGGTGGTTTCGATTTATTTGGCTGCATAATGCCACCCAAAAGTACACTTAGTAATATTAAGTACCAGGCAGCTTATTTTGTACTTTACTTCTGTTTGGAAACACATAGTAATTTATCCTGTTGAGGACGAGTCCGGAGTATATTCGCGCGAGTGTCTATGGGAAATCCATAAGTCTTTACATTGTCCAATCTTTTCAAGCTTGATTTTTCTGTTTACCTTTTCGTCATTTGCATTTATGTAGATCTTTACTCTGCTGTTTACCACTTCAGGGCCCTAGTATTGCATAAAAGTTGATCTCAAACATAATTTATAAGTCTCTGAATACTCAATTCTGACTGACTGATACCAAACTCACGCTTGATTTTTGTAACGTGTGTTTTGATTGCCTTTTTTCATGCAATCAGGGCCCAGGGCCCCGTTGCATTATACCTTAGATCACAAGTCAGAAAATCAAAAATAAGGCTCTGAATACTCAGTTCTGATTGGCTGATACCCAAGTTATGTTTGATTTTCTGACTTGGGTTTGACTGCATATTTCTATGCAACAGGGCCCAGGTATGAGGTAGGTCATAGATTCGTAACAAACAATGTGGGTCTGCAGACACTACCCTGAGGTACTCCACAAGTAAGGAATACGAAAGATTGCCATTTCGTGAAATCATATCTGCTAACGTGTGAAAACCAGATGATAATTTATTGTGAAATTCACATTTCTTCATCTTTTACTATAAAATTCATCCTCAGGAGGCCAAGTAGTTGAAGTTTTCAAATCTAAAATCCGACGAGCTCTGATGTACACCAGTCTACTAAAGACCCTCAAACAAGGCCACACAACAAAACTGTTGAAAATTTCTACATTCTTATCACACATTTTACGAATCACTCACGTGAACTGAAATGCTTCTTATGAGCATGGTATTATCAGTCCATAGTGAGCCCTTACGCTGTACACTGAGCAAAAAGTCCACTTTTAAACCGGAATGCTGATCATCGCTGGGCAATTCAAAATAAATCCTTTCCAGCTTTGAACGATGCAAATTGCACTGCTAGAGTTTGTACTGCCCGCACGGTCGACAGCACCCCCTAATATTGCCCACCATTTTGCAGTGCTGCGCTGACATTTCGAATCATGTCTGCTGTTTACGATAAGATTAAAAAAGGCTTCATTTTCGGTAAGTTGTGGAATCTGTATGTCAACATTGATAGCTAAAGACGGAAGCTTGGTTAATAGATAAAGTTTTCATCCTACATAGATCTAGTCTGAGTAACAAATATGGTGTAGTAAATTCAGAATAGTGTTGGCGCCCTGGAGTGTAAAAAGATTGCGTACGTGGCCTCCAGCAGGTACAGCCCTGTTGTGACACTTGTGTACAGCGACAGGGCTGTGTATAGTGTATGTGTATGTGTACTTGATACCTTGCCTAGGGTAGAACTCTCTGCCAAGTTCTACCAGGAAAGTGAGACCTCCCAATCCCTGGACCATGGACCCTGGTTCAGCAATTGCCAATGCCTACTCATTACATTAGAGTCATATGCATCGTGCATCATTCTGCCAGTAGGGCCTACAAGTCAATTGTAGAAAGTCGTGTCTCCTTCGATCAATCTAACAATAACGTCAGTAAATTTACAGTGGTTTACACACACTAAAATCACACTGTGTTCACGATGTCCGGCCTTTCAGGACCTTTGTTCATTTTCCATCTGAGAAGATGGCTGGTGGTGCCTGGATCGTGTGGATAGCCCACATTCAGCTGTGCTAAGCTGGTCTTCCGTGCATGCACGGGGTCCCAGGAGGCGGGACTCTTTGCGATGAATGAATGAAACGGGATCTTTTTTCACGTGCATGATGAGTTGTGACTCTCTCACACACGAGACCTTCGGCTCCATTTTACGTCCTATAAATCTATAAGACAATACTCAGAATGATGTCACTTACCAATCCACCGCCAACTATTGCGATGCGGGTGCTTTTGGGTCCATTTGTAGTCTCCATCATCAAAGAGAGTCTGTCTTTACATAGGGCCTACACTTATTTTAGGCAGTCGGAGCATGCAATACAGCGCTAGCTAGCTGCGAAGCGAGCGGCGCGGTTTGCTTACTAGCGGCTCAATAATGTATGAACTTGCGTCAGTTGCGTAACCCTAGCCTACGCTTGCCCCATCGTCGTGTGATGTAATGTAACGTACAGTACAGTGCACAGTGTGAATGGTCGGTCATTCCCGCGGTCATACATAAACACTGTACACGTTTCCGCAGCTTTGATGGTTTTCGTGGTGACCTGGGAGGAGAAAGGCACTCACACAGTGTACGAGTCTTTTGATGGCATTTCAAATTTTTACTTAGCCAACTTTTGTTGCTGTTGTTGTTGGTCTTGTTTTATGTTTTTTTTTTCTTCCCGTAATTTAGATGTATGAGCAACTCATGCTGAGACACTCAACAAGCGTCATATTATATTTCGATATAACTAAGCCTACTTTTCTTTAAATTGCTCGGATCCACCCATTCATTTCAAAGACATTAGAGTGAACTTTCCCTTGACTCAGCATGACATGCATGTTTCCCATGCAATGTCTTTTAAATCGTCAGTCATAATGTAAGGGCCCCTAACGTGGGAACATAATCATTACAAGTCATATGACAAAGGTCTTCTTTACCCAGGGAAGCCTCTTCAGCGTTGACACTCAGTGTTCTACCACATAGGCCCTACATGATTCCCCCCCCCCCCACAGGAAAAACAAAACAAAAACCTATATAAACAGTAGAACACATCGATCAACTACATGGAGCAGAAAAAATACAAACTAGTTATATCTTTGACAACATATTTAATTCGGATCATTCAACATCATTTTGAATAAACATTTCTTCGTATATAAACCTTTGTAGATACATAATCATTAACGACTGATTGTGGTGCTCTTAATACTTTCAAAAGTGCTGTCAAAAGTTTGAGTAGGCCTAGATATTAAATTTTTGGTGTTACCGAATGCATAAACTCTCTTGAAGCATCATAAACGCATGGTAATTCTATACTTTACTTCTTCCATGCGTGTTCTTTTCGTCTTTTTTTCACATCAGACAAGTTGATCAGAGATAGGAGAGGGATGCGGAAAAATGAGCCGTTAAGCTAAAGAAAAATATTATTAATATTAACCTATATGAGACCATTCCATTTGGTTTAGCCTACTTGTCATTCCCTCATCCAGTATACAATACAATAACGTTGGAACTGAACAATTTTTTGTTCCGACCAGAAATTGATCCACAACCCGAATGCGCTATTGGAAACCATTTTGGTTAGCTTTGATAAGTAACTAACACACAATAGTAATTATAATAACCAATAAGAAAAAAAAAAAGAAAAAGAAAAAAAGAATGGTGGAGCAGTTTCATCAAAATCTGACCTAAATCAAAAGTTATGGGAATTTAAAAATTCTATCATCACTTCTGTGCTAAATTTTAAATTAGTTGGCATGAAGTCACCAGGAAAGTCTTGTATCCTTCCCATGGTAATTCTAATCGTTTCGTTGCCCTATCCTAGTATTGTAGGCCTAATAGCGGCGTTGACTTTATGGAACGGTTTGGTTTATAGTTACTATGAATTTCAATCAAGGATTTTTTTTTTAGGTTATAACCATTGAGCGTAAACAATTTTGATCACTGGTTTGCGACCATTATCAATACTTTATGAAAATTAGAAACTTGTGCAATTTTGATAACTTTCTTCTTTTTTACGCTCCATTTCAGAGTGAATAATATTATATAATAAACGGGATATAAGTGCTGTATATACAGTCGTAGAAAAGATACAGGAAAGTATATAGTGGGATGAAGGAATGTACACTATATAAAAATTATTCCACAAGCTATAATTTTTCTTAAAATTGCAAATTCTTTCTACTTGTAAGTAATATAATGTTGATGGTAATAATCACCATTCAATTGCTTTATAATCTTAGTCAAGAAGATCTTTCATTATTCCATAAAAACATACAATTTTGGTCCACTATAATGCTGTGACATCATGAAGTCTTGTAGCCTTTTTAATATTGATGACGACACAACATAGATTTTACGAAAAATGAAAGAATATAGAAGTTTGGAACAAGTTACCTGATTTTTCTCAAAATTCACTGCATGCTGTGCTTTATTAATGTTCCTGTATTTGATAAATTTACTGTTTATATACAATAATGCATGATTATGGTGTAAATCTATTTGTAAAGAAATGGAATTGGGAAAGGTGGGAGATCGGTGACAGAGAGAGTACTTTCCAGGAAAATGTCGTCAGTGCCTTCAGCGCCTTCAGCGCAAGAAGTATATGGCTATGGACGAGGAGTCCGACGACTCTCTTAATCAAACTTAGCAAAAGAAAGAAAAAGGAGGAGAGCTACAGCGGAAGAAGAAAATGGTGGCGGAGAAGGCAATAATGATTTTCTCTGTAAGCTGTAATCAAATTCCGGGACCCCTTATTGTTTACTATTTTCGTAACAACCGTATGAAGGGTTTGTTCGCAAAAACCGATATGTCCATATTTGCCAAATGGAGATATTTGCGATTAAAGGTCAAGAAAAATAAAGAGAATAATAAAAAAAAATTTTGCTTCTTTTGACCATAACTTCAAAAATGTACCTTTATATGTAGTGACCAATATATCATTTAAAAGGTATTATTTTGTACTTTATGATAGAGACCGTACTTCAAAATCTTCAAAAATGGACTTATCGGTTTTTGCAAACAAACTCTTCATATATTGTCTTTGCGTTTTCATAATTTGCAGAGCATGCGATAGTCGATGGCATCAATGCCCGTTAAGGTTATGGACTTTGAATCAGGAGATGCGAAGATCCAGGAGCTCGAATCCAAACAAACAATCCAGACAAAATGCGTGATGTGATTAACAGTATAGATCCTATACACAATTTTCCTCCTCAGACAAATTCATCTTATACACTGGCAGGAGAAGGTCGATTCCTTGTTCAGGTTGTCTTCTATATTAGGGAAGTAGAAACAAACAAACAATATATAAACAGTCATAGTTTCATTAAGTATCGGACACAAAACTACAAGTAGAAAGCAGTGTAATCTGTTTTTAATGCTTTCCCGAAACATCAGCATTGGACAAAATCATGCAAAGCAAAATAAAGTTATTGTCACTGTCTCACGACAATGTCATTGGTTTGTGCACAAAGGCATAAAAAAAATTCTTGGTCATTAAGTACATAAATAGTTATACTATCACTGTCATTATTGCCATGTCGTTCCTATTCCAGAGCAGTTTGGGTGCACATTATTATCTTCTAAACTCTCCTTCAGGAGTTAAGGTCACTGAGACCATGACATTAACACAATGGTCATGTGATTTGAAGCTGTTCTGTCTGTCTAATTATCCCATTATGCAAATTACGACTGATTTTACTCTTTATATATACGTCTTTGTTCAAGGGTGTTAAGTTTAGATGCAAATCATTTTGCAAATATAGCAGAAAGTTAATGAAAAGTTAATGAATAGTGTATAATATAATACATAATATATATATATATATATATATATATATATATATATATATATATATATATATATATATAAACTACACTTGGGGGATGGGGCTGATCATGATTTGCTGAAATACTAACTTTTTATGAGGTTTTTCCTCGACAGATTCGAAGGCTACAAAAATGTCATTTCTCAGTGCATCCGTTCATTTTTTCCCTAACACAATAATTGGTCTAACTGACGTAATTAACAGATCAAAATGTTTATTCAGTATCACATTGAGTTAATTAAATGTAGTGATAAAAATGTACATCTATATGTATGATATTCATAGACTTTAGGAGGTGTTTTCATCCAAAGACTGTTTCCATGATCGTGTCATTTGTCTTTTTATAATGATGAAAGTAAAGATAATTGTAAAACAAAAATGATATGTAAACAAGGCTAGACACTAACTTTTTTTTTCGGTGGCTCGTTCGGAGAAATCATCAGAAATCTTTTTTTTTTTCTTCTTCTTTTTTTTTTGGTGAAAATGAAATTTAGTGGCCTGAAAAAAATAAAAGAAAACGTACGAAAGAATAAAACATTAGAATAACATTGGACAATGAAAACCATTTAAGGGAAATGTATAACGTAGAGCATAAATGCTTCAAGTACCACTTGCTGTATCTACTAAAAAATGATTAAACGTTCAAGTGAAATAACTTAAAACCATTAAAATAATCATAGTCCTTGATAATAATGTAAAGATTAGCAGGTCCAAGGGTTTTACTGGCCACGCGTATACTGTAACCATAGAGCTACTAACAGAGAGAGTATGTTAGTAGCTCCATGTAGCTCCATGCTGTAACTAAATTCACTAAGTCCAACATTTAATATTGAACTGAGGCATAAACAGGATGCTCCATGAGACACCTACTATTCATGGCATAATTATATTCAACATAATGTTCTTGGAGAGATGAAATATGGCAATATATAAGATTATATGAAACGAAATAGCTGAAGCGACTTTGGCCCTATTATAAAGTAGACTAAGTTCGGCCATGAAGACTTGCTGCGATATGACAACCCTGGTCGAGTCAACTAACTGAAATGCGTGTATTGAAAACTGAGCGGCGAATTATTCTCCCGGTTCTGGGTGATAAAACCACATGAAAAATATTAATACATTGAATAACATTGTGACTCGTAACGTGTTTTGCCACACGTGCCTGCTAAGTGACACACAATACATTTACACTGAGAAACCTGCATGCATCATTGTGAGACAACAGCTAGGGCTGACAAAATCAATATGAAACACTATGCTGAATTTGGTCTTTAGAAATTGCAAGGGATTTCTATTACAAAGCACAGAGTGTGCAATATTGATCAAAATAAATGAGATATAGGCCTACTTTTTATTCATAAATCTTATCTAAAAAGATACAGACAGAAATAGAACATCGATAGGTGAGAGGAATAGCAAGTGACTGTGAACGACAGCAACTAGGTCACATACGGAGTGAAAAAACAAACAAAACAACAAAATTCCTGGTATAAAGAGCGTTGTGAATAGCGTGTGTGCTCGTTACTTTTTTCTTTATTTTTTATTGAAGCACTACCTTGGTGAATACTACGACCACTATTACTATACTACTCTTACGTTTGATAGACAAACTTAAGGACAACTTATATACTTTCAGTCCACTTTATTTTCATTTTTCTATATACGTCATTTTGCTCTATCGAGATTTTCATTATGGATTACGGTCTTGAAACACCGACCATGTCAATCATCCATGAAGTAGAATAAAGATATAAGAACATTTTCAAAAAAAAAAAGAAAGAAAGAAAGAAATAAAAGAATGAGTTTTTTTTTCTTTGCTCTCATCTTTAATCATGATTATACTAGGACACGTTTATAACAAAAGACATTAAGCCTCAATGTATCATTTAATATCTGTGTACATAATTATTTCTTTTTTTTATCGTATTGTTACAGCAAATCCATACCCTCATGTCTTCTTATCTGATATAAAGTTTTTAACTTTGCGTACTTCTTGTAGTGACATTTATGTTAAAGTATACATACAATCACGTCATGCGGGAAATAAAATTTTGGAAACAAAATATATTCAAAATCAGCATCTACGACCGTTAGAATTTGTCAGTGGCGTAACATCGGTGAGGGATCATGGGATAGAAAGAAAAGCAGAAACCAAACACGAAGAAGTGAGAAATATATAGGTATATATATATATATATATATATATATATATATATATATATATATATATATATACATATTGATCCAAGACATGCAGCTGCAAGGATAAAGTGTGACGATCTTTGTTAAGTGTTGCTATTGTCGTTTTAAGAGTGCGACAGCAGAATCAGACTTTTTATGTGCGTTTCCTATTCACGAACTGCATGTCGGTCATCCTCTATACGCAACTTCCTTCAAGGCAACTGGTTAGGTGTAACACTGTGACAATCTTTAAGAATACGTTTTCTTATACGCCACTGCGGAAAGGTGTTTTCAAGTTACTTGCAATATCATGAGAAAATATATAAAACCTAACGCGGTCAATATAGAAAAAAGTAAGCAGCAGAAGGAAATCTATTCAGGTCGAGACCCACATCAAGGTATATAGTGTGCAATATTGATCGAAAGCCTTGCAAGCATTGCATGAGATACTTTCTTACTTCTTCGTTGAACGAGAGAATAGGTAGTGTTGAAAGGAAAGGAAAAGAGAGAGGGAGATAGAGGGAATTCCAAGAATGACTCAAGAGGACGTTTTAAGTTTCATTCTAGAATACCAGTAGAAAGTTATTTATACAGTTATTGAAACCTCTCTTCATATTGTTATTGGGTCTTTGAGCTCAATGGTAACGATCATTGGATGCAAGTTTCGCAGTATTCTAACCAATAGGACAGCGAGTCTCTCCTTGTTGAGGGCATCTCAAAGGAGAATGAAAATGCAACCCAGTTTAATGGCAGGTGGTTTTGTGACGTATAGTACCGATGTGACCAACAGGGTACAGCAGTGTACGTTACCATCTAACGAAGATTTTCGAATGGACTGGGTGGTATAAAACGCCAATGCAGATGATCAACCCGGCTTAGAAAGCGAACAGGCTCTCGTTGCATGAAAACGACAACAGCTGGAGGGAAGAATCATAAGGTACCTACATCGTTTTTGAACAGTTTTGAATTTTTGAAGCGAATCCCTCTTTCTCTCACTCTCTCAACACGTCTTGGCAAGATGAATACTTCCTCGGCTACAACGGGAGTTCAAATAGATTTATCTCGATCAACCTTTGTCATCTACATTTGTTTCGGCATCATCGGAGTTGCCGGCAACGGGATCGTGCTCTTCGTCATTGCCAGAGTCAAAGAGCTCCGCGATACCACCAACATTCTCATCGCCAACCAGTCCCTCATCGACTTCACGTCATCTGCCCTCCTTATGGCGTTGTTTGTGGCGCCGCTGCCGCCTCTGCCGAGACGCAACCAACCTCTAGCCCGCTTTCTCTGCGGATTCTGGTATACGCAGTATCCCTTCTGGGCCATGTTTCCCGCCTCTGGGATCAACCTGACGATTCTGACCACGGAGCGATATTTGGCGGTCGTCCATCCCTTGTACTATCGCAACAAGATGAGACCGCGTCTTGCTGTCATCATTTCATTAATCCCTTGGACATTTGGTATGTTGTACATGGGCTATCTTCCTTTCCTAACAACAGTTCGTGGGCAACTCTGCTTACAATTCTTATGGCCGAATGACATCATGCAGCCAGCCGTGGGTATAGCTACCATCGTCATAGTGTTCCTGTTGCCGTTTTTCGCAATGACGGCTATGTACGTTCAGATTGTGAGGGTGCTCCGAGCTCAAGATGCTAATCTGTCCGGCAAAAAGTTAGGAGCGGTGCATCAGGCCAGAGATTATCGGAATGTGGCGCGCAAAAACATGATCAAGACTACGCTACTCCTTTTCACCTCGTATGGCATTTGCTTGGCGCCGAACAACATCATCTACCTCTTTTACTGCCTCGGAGGCCATGTCGACTTCAATGGGGTACTCTATTACGTAACAGTCTGCGTCGCATTTATCAGCATCTGGACTAATCCGTTCATCTACACCCTTCAATACAGGAAATTTCAGCGTGGGCTGGCTGTTGCTTTCGGCTGCAAAAGAGCTGGATCCTCACCTCATGATGTCTCAGCAAGTGTCTTGACGGCATCGGAACAGATTAAATCTTTGTAAAACATTGGTCATCACCTTGGTAAGGAAAACAACTTTTAGAATTTTTGCAATTTTGTGAATTGTGTAATGAATTCGTTTCTATCTGTATCATACTACATTTTAGACATTTAAAAATATGTCTATAAAGTGATGAATAATATAATGCATTGTAGAGGTCTCGTTTCGAAGAGCATAATCGTATAAAGTTTGGGAAGATTTTCCCCCATATCCCCATATTCCTACGTAAAATGCGGATATGACTAATATAAAACGTGGCTTTCTGTACAAGTGCCTATGAAAGAAGCATAGGAAAAACAATAACAGCGACCTAATCTACAACTGTTGGGCCTGACTTTGCTAAGTGTCATAGTAACAAGACCCCCTTTTTTTTTTCCTGTGTTGCCTTTACCATGAAAAGTAGGAAAGCTGAGCAGGTTTCAAGAAAAATAAAGGAGAACAT
Source organism: Diadema setosum (assembly GCF_964275005.1). Classification (NCBI taxonomy): domain Eukaryota; kingdom Metazoa; phylum Echinodermata; class Echinoidea; order Diadematoida; family Diadematidae; genus Diadema; species Diadema setosum. Next base: position 20,081,020 of record NC_092692.1, read on the forward strand.
AAGGAACTAACTACAGTGCATTAAACACGAACGTTAACCATTAGAAAGATCCTTTTCAAAAAAAAAAAAGAAGAAAAAAAAAAGAGAAAATGACTGACATGTTCATTGCGGTTCACTCCACTACAGCTCTAATATCAAAGTCAAATATAATTTCGTGTACTATCAGCACTTAAATTTAGGATTTTCTGTTCTTCGATATAATCCCCCGCGGTAAATAACATAATGGAATATCATAGGACTCAATGATACTTTATTTTCATTTCATAGAACTCCAGGTTTTTAGAATTGTCATTATTCATCCAACTTTTTGTATGTTAAAAGTTACAAAATCATCTCGTTGGACACCTACATCTGTATTTCTTTAGATAAAAACCAAGCAACACTATTTGCTCATTTTCAGGTGCAGTGGCCAAAAGTACTGCAGGAGTTCTTCGCATTTTATTCCGATACATATTTAAGGAGAAATGGAGAAATGTGGTATCATGTATCTAAGGAAAAGCGAATTCAAAATCTAGTCATTTTAGTTTGAATCCACCTTCCGACACAAGCTCCACCAGGAGCCGACAGACTGAAGTAAAAAAACGCTCAAATTATCTGTTGTTTACCCCACAAACCTACTCTCGAAATTTTAAGTAACATACATTTACCTTAAGTATTGTGACCCAATGAATTTATCGTGACATTCAATTTGAGATTTTTTTTTTTTAAAATCACCTTTCGGATTATGACATTGGTTTGATGGTAGTAACTCCATGCTCCTTCAGGTGGAAATGCTATCGAAATGAAGTCCAGTACATTTATAGAAGAAACACTTGGGTGAAGGGGCTTCAATTCTCGCTCCGATTCTGTCTCTTGAATGGTACTTTATGGAGTTTCTGATTTTGTACTCATTTTATATTCCACTAAATCAATTCTAAAAATATCATTTATTTATTCTTATAAGTTCAACTTTTCTCCATCAGAATTTATTATCAGTTACGAATGATAATTGTTTAATTGACTGTCTTCGTCCAACGAGCATGTACGATTTGATATCAATCTGAATTCGACTTCAGAAACAAACAAAAATTCAATCCTTTGAAATCCAAATCAAGAGCTTGGAATCAATCAACAATAAGCTAATTGCTTTTGTAGAAGTTACGGAACAGAAATGATACGTCAGGCAATGAAATGACATCTTATCTAATTGTAATGAACAGCAGGCTTGCTACGCTGCAGGTTAGTCCTACAGTCACTGCACATGGTAATGATTATGGTACATTGTATAAATGCCAAAAATGTAAATGCATAGTTTAAACTCACATAAGTTCTTTCTGAGCATATGCGAAGAAGGGTAATCTACTTCGGTGGTAGAAAACTCATGCATCAGACACAATGTTTTAAGTGATGGAAAAAAATTAGGAGCAAAAGCAGACCGTTTGCCATTTTGATATTGAATCGGCGAATGCATTGGTCATTACTGGGGGGAAATACCCATACTAGATGTTCGATTTTGTTGATTTTGAAATCGTTATTATGGAACTGAATTTCTTCTTAATTAATATCATTCGTGTGCATATTTTGTCTCTTGGTGATGCTTGGCTATATACGTATTTACTAAAATTGATGACAACTATAAAGACAACTCAAAGTGGTGTAGATTTGAAAGTATGATCTTCACTTTAATCATATCACTTTTAATGTATCATGTGGCAATGTTTGTTTTGTTTGCTCGGATTTATTTCGCATTCAAGTAAATACAAATTAAATTCAAATATCAAGAAGCAGAGACAAAGAATATCAAGTGCAGAGATTACAATAACGATAACATAACATTACACAAATAGATGAATATTAACAATGGTATATTGTGCAGTAAATATATCCAAAACATGTAAATGAGATATATAGTATTTTCCAGTAAATATCAGAGATAACTAAATGCAGGAGACGACCATCGTGAGCGATTAAACTTGAAATGGATGGGGCCTTATTAATGTATTGAATGGGTATGACTAGCATTATCAAATGTATTCAAGTATTGTGCGTATTTTCGTCATTCATCGAATTGATCGAGGCTATTAAATCCAGATTTTATGAGGAAAACACTGTTATGTTCATAAGAATTTGGCCAATAATACTAAATAAAGATATTTAAAGCTGGTCTGTGTTCCAAGAGCTCACGTAAAACATTCTTATTGGTCTATGGAATCTTCTCATTTTCCGCAGAAAACGAAGAAGAAGAACCAATAGCTTACCACTATAAAGTGTTGAAGACACTCTAGGCGTTTTATTATTATGTTTTTGATAAAATATCAGAAAGAGTTTTCCTGAAAATGATTTCTACCATTCAGGGGTATACATAGAGATGAAATCCATTCATAGTCAAGGTGCATCTTTTATGCTATATATATATATATATATACTTATTCTTATCCTACTCTGAAATTCTTCTGTTGAATGAAACATGATTGGTGGCAAGTTTTGAAGAGCTCAGAGTGTTCGACAATGCTACAATGATGACAAAGGGAAATCGAAGTTATGCGTGATCAAAACCTACTCTTTACACTCGTTACACGCTGAGTGTAGCCGAGGTCAGCGAGTTTCAGTAATTGAAGATCCGCGGCGCTTTTTATCCTCTGCAAAATTTATTGGTGGCGTCTACCACTACCGTGTGGTGTAGAACGGAATTTCAAGCTCACGCACACACACGCACACACACACACAACACCACAAAAATCGTATATAAGCCTTGTGCACGCGAGGTTTCGTGTTTGCAGATGGACATTGACAGTTTCTGTTTTGGGTAGTAAATCGAAAAAATACCCGACTTCAAAATGAATACTACATTGCAGTACTCGATTGATGATGGAGGAGTCGAAATAGACCTATCGCGACCAACCTTCATCATCTATAGTTGCTTTGGCGTTATAGGTATTATCGGTAACGGGATCGTTCTCTTCGTCATCGCAAGAGTCAAGGAACTCCGCGATACCACCAACCTCCTCATCGCCAACCAATCCCTCATCGACTTCACGTCGTCTCTCCTGCTCTTGGCGTTGTTCGTGGCGCCGCTTCCTCCTCTGCCTAAAGACAACCAACTCCTGGCGCGCTTTCTCTGCGGCTTCTGGTACACGCAGTATCCCTTCTGGGCCTCATTTCCCGCATCTGGCACTAACCTGATGATCCTAACCGCAGAGCGGTACCTAGCTGTCGTTTATCCAATTCACTACCGCAACAAGATGAGACCGCGCACTGCCGTTTTTATCTTCGTCCTACCGTGGATGTGTGGCTTTTTGTACATGAGCTATCTTCCGTTCCTAACCAATGTGAACGGTAACATTTGTTTCCAGTTCCTCTGGCCGAGTGAGGCCATGCAGCCGGCTGTGGGTATTTGCACCTTCATCCTCTTCTTCTTTCTGCCCTTTGCCGTTATGACAGCCATGTACATCCACATTGTTAAAATTCTTCGCGGACACAACGGCATTTTAGCAGCCAAAGACGCGGGTGCGGTTCACCAAGTCCGGGATTATCGTGATGTCGCCCGCAGGAACATGGTCAAGACCATGCTCATCTTGTGTATCTCGTACGGAGTCTGCTGGGCGCCAAATCACATCATCTACCTCTTCTATTGCCTCGGGGGCGATGTCGATTTCAATGGGGTCATCTATTACGTAACAGTCTGCGTCGCCTTCATCAACATCTGGACCAATCCGTTCATCTACACCCTGCAGTACAGGAAGTTTCAAAGAGGGCTTGCAAGTGCTTTTGGCTGCAGGAAGAATGCTGCGTTGAACGTGGCAACCATTGATGGTGGACGGTGGAGCGGTCGACAAACGGCCCTAAAACAAACTTAGCCGAAGCTTCACATTCCACTACTTTTCACTTGGTAAGGAAAACATTTAATTGCAGCAATTCTACAATGTGCAGTTTAAACATTGAGAATCTTCGCACCAGTGAAATATTTATCAGATGGTTGTGTTTCTTAAAACAATCATAGAGCAAAGCCGAAGCAGAATTATAAAAATTCAAACAAACCAGGTTAAAAATAAATCTTACGCAAAGAACAGCTTTGAAAAAGGACTACATACTCAAGCAAAATTGAGTTTAAAAAATGACAGTGTAACTGTTGCAAGTCATGATTACTCGCGCTAACCCAAGCCTTTTAACGTTTGTTCAATGAATGTATCTATATCTTTGCATCTGGCAGCAACAGTTGCTTCAAACGACAAAAAGTAGAAAGTCGATCCGTTCTTTAAAGGGGGAATCCAGTCCAAATATAAGTTACTCTGATAAGAAAGAGTAAAATATTACGAGTTCAACGGTATAACTTTGATCGAAATCGGATGAAAAATAAGGAAGTTATGATATTTTGAAGTTTCGCTATTTGGTGGGAAACAGTTCTTGAATAGTCATTATTAATATGCAAATGACAAAATGAGCATGTCATTCCCTCACAACTTACCATAGAGTTTGTACATAAAATTTTAAAATTTCCAGTTTTTCATTTAAACGCAAATAAGCCCGAGGCTCAAATCCTCGTATATCTAATTGACCACTATTCTGAAATTATTCATCCAGGAATAACATCATGTTTCAGACTGCAATACAGAGACATTGAATTTTCTTCATTTTTTTTTTTTTTGTACACGATCAATGGAAAATTGTGAGGGTATGATACGGTTAGCTCATTCATTTGCATATTCATATCCACTGTACAAGATTTTTTTTTTTTTTTTTTTTTTTTACAGAAATTAGCAAAATTTCAAAATGTCATAACTTCCTTATTTTTTCATCCGATATCAGTCAAATTTTTATCGTTGAACTCGCAAAATTCTACTCTTTTTTTTTTCCAAACTTATATTTGTACTGGATTTCCTCTTTAAAATAAAATAAAATATAAAGGTTATATGTACATGACTATCTACCGCGATCTTGTGGCAGGAAATGAAATTACTCGAGTGTATAATTTGACCAACACATTCTGTAAAGCTTACGATACGTTATTAATTTTATTATTTTGATGTACAATTTGAGACTTAAACAATGATAGCATGGCAATGTATAGTTAAGTGTTTTAAGAAAATATCTTCGAACAGGGACATATCTGGTATAAAAATGCTGAATAAATACACGAAAAGAGACTATTCAACTGGATTATGGTATGCCAAGGTTTCTGGAATTGCTTTATACTAAGAGCAATTACTCTGAAAACATTATATGTAATTTAACTAGTGTCACAGCGCGGAACGATTTCAGCTCTTATTTCCATGATTTTGGAGCTTGAAGCTGCCCAGATCTTACATAAGTTGTATCCTTTTTCCTTTCTTTTTTGTGGGAGGATTCATCTATTAATCTGCCAACAATAGAAATCATATTTTGAAAGTGGTATGATGTGAATGATAATGGTTCATTTGATACGATTTTACCGCAATCGTATAAGGCATCAACGGAGAGTGCTATTTCTAGCAGCATCGAAAGAAAGTTTCTTCAAACTTTTGTTCATAACATTCTATGCACTTGAAAGGGAAAGGACTTTACAAAAGCCTATGTCTTGAAGAGTTTATGCAATGACTAACCATTGGAGTGGAAAAGGGACTTCCATCTCCCTGGGCTGATCGAACTGAATCAGGTGCAATGTACGATTGAGTTCATGCCTCACGGGTGTCCCAGAATATATTGATGCATTGTATGGCACAAAAACAGGCAATCTATCAATCAAAGTACAGGTCGAGCTGTTAATGGGAATCTATATAATTGCATGGTCAAGTTAATGGTAATACTACAGTTAAAATGTGTTCCTTATTTAATATTTAACCACCCACATTAAAATGAAACGAAAATTAAATGGCCAAGAAAGTGTTATTAGCTCTCTCATATGGCTCTGTTGTTTGTACATTGTACTTGTTTATATAATAATATTTTTGTTTTAACATGCTTGAAACAAGTGTCATTGAACAGAACTGTACTGCACTGCCTGAGCAATCATAGCAATGTTCTAAAGTTCGCTTTTCATCTATTTTGAAGGGGAACGTCATGGTTAGATTAATTACACAAAACTGAAATATATACAAATTATTTTTTTTTTTGTTGCCAAAATGATATTGTCATGCTGTCTTGTTTTAAGTCTATGTCCTATTTTCCGTTTAGATCACAATAATTCCAAAGTACAGATTCTTGTGACCGTGCGTCTTCCCTTTTAAGCTAACTTATACTACTAAGGGTAATGTTCAATTGGCAATACTAAACACGAGGCTAAGGCTCAAGAAGTTCTTATTTTCACATTTGTAGAAAGTATCACAGTTCCTTTTAAATTCCATAACTTCCTCTTCACTCTTCAATTTTCAGTTGATTTGAATGTGAAGCGGAACTGGTAACTCCTTAACTTTAATGATCGTTTGCAGGTGGACATAGTCTTCAAATATCGTTCTTTAAACATCGTGTAAACTTTAGACGCATGATGATGAGGAAAATAAGACCCTGGTCTGCCCAGAATCACAGACGTTTTCTTTTTTCAAGCAAGTTTATAACCAAGCAAAATTACCATAAATCGTTAAAAAAATAAATAAATAAATGAGTATTTAGCCACACCAGAGTGCTATTAAGGATGACAAGGACTTTATGTATACGAAGTACACGGTGAACTAGCGCCACCTACTGATATTTTTCCCTCTGTCTTCAGACGAAAATACATTTATTTTATTCAAGGCACGCCGCAGGAACCAATTCCAGAATCATATACTCTTTATAATGCGTTTGAAGTGTGGGGAAAGGTCATTGCTTGAAAAAGTATATGAGGTGTGGCGGATTGGCACAAAGTCCGACAACTCACGAAAAATAGAAAAATAATTAGTTTAAGCCATGTTGAACTCGCCGCAGGACGAGGACGGAGTGTTTGCACCACACAACCTGAATGTTTTCACATAAATTATTACTATCACTGGAATGGGATGGGAACACAATTGCATCGCAGAATTTTTCAGCTAAAAAGAAAGAAATATATATATATATTTTAATTCGAGGTCCATTGCATGCTAATCTTTTACTCGAATAAAGTGTGCGTCTTCATGAGAGACTAAAGTGCTAAATAGAATTGAACAATTAGAAACAAACTATCTACTGATTTACATTGTACAGTATGTCCCCCCAAAAATTACAACGGGGCCCTCCGCAATGATATCTTAAAAAACATTGCACCAATCTAAATATAAATTCAGGGTATGAAACTATAACTCATTGGCCACATCTTACAGAAGACCCCACTCGATTTGCTTCAGTGGTCAAAGAGAAATACGGAATTTTGTAAAGGATATCGGGAATCTCTTCCGTCCAAGTTCTGCCTATTATTCACACACTAGATCATCGAAGTGCTAAACTCGGAAGAATCCGATTCATGACATGCTTTACAACAATCCACATTTCTCTGTGACCGCTTAACCAAATCGAATGGGGATTTCTTCAAAATAGAGCTAAAATGTTATATTTTAAGACCCTGAAGTAGCATTTAAAAAATTTAATCATATTGGGTGTTATCAATGCGAAAATCTGATTGTAATTTTTTAGGGGACATACTGCAATAAGTCGCCCCAAAAATTACAATCAGATTTTCGAATTGACAACACCCAATACGAACAACCAGTCTAAGTGCTACTTCAGGGTCTTAGAATATAATATCTTAGCTCTATTTTGCAGAAAACTCCATTCAATTTGGTTAAGCGGTCACAGAGAAATGTGGATTGTTGTAAAGCATGTCATGAGTCTGATTCTTCCAATTTTAGCACTTCGATGATCTTGTGTGTGAATAATAGGCAGAACTTGGACGGAAGAGATTCCCGACATCCTCTAAAAAAATTCCTCATTTCTCTTTGACCACTGAAGCAAATCGAGTGGGGTTTTCTGCAAGATGTGGGCAATGAGTTATAGTTTCATACCCTGAATTTGTACTTGGATTGATTCACTATATTTAAAGATATCATTGCGGAGGGCCCCGTTGTAATTTTTTTTTGGACATACTGTATGTACAAATACGGTGGATAATGCTTTGATATTGGTTGAGAAATATACGATACAGCAAGAAAAGGCGGCAATGCTCGTCGAGTAGGCAATCTCAGACCGTGTGCATGGCGTTTACAAGTTGGTAAAGCTTTAAAGAGGAAATCCACCCACAAAATAGATACATTTCAAATGAAAGAGAAAATGTTGCCTACAGAACGATACAAAAATCACAGAAACTGTATAAGGAATCACATTTTTTTTTTGAAAACATTCCTTGACTAGTCCTCATAAATAATAAAATCAGCAATTTTAAAATGGCGTGATATCACAATTTCTTATTGATTTCATATAAAGAAACGAAAAAATATCGTATTTCAGCCATACTAATATAAAACTTGTCTTAAAAACTAAACAAAAAAGTAGAAAAAGAACAAAAAATTGTCTCTGATATATCTTGGTATGGGAACACACTTTACTTGCATTGTCTGTCATGAGATGTGTATAAGGACTATAACCGGGTGTATATGTGTGTGTGTGTGTGAAGATTTTCTGTGATGGGGCTCTACAAATACTCGTGTTTTGTTTTGTTTTTAATATCCAACAATTTAAGAAACTTCAATTCAATTTTATGTAGATTAATATATATATATATATATATATATATTGTATATATACGTATAATAAATATGTATGTGTTATTGGGGAAAGTTGAACAGTTGTTTAAGTGAATGCGGGCACAGTGGGTGTATGTAGATAGGTACATGGATTAGTTGGTATATAATGTATATCAGGAAAAGTGTTAATTTGCAGAAATTGTACTTACAAAATTCATAATATATACATATATGTATATACATATACACGTATATATATATATATATACATATATATATGTATATATATATATCTATATATATATATATATATATATATATATATACAGAATATGCACACACTATAACATAATTCAATGATAACTACAAAGTTTTCATACCTTCATATAATAATTATCAAATATAATAACTATCTCAGGGTTGAACATTTGCGGTGTCCCGGTGGTCAGCAGAGATTAAGACTTGATGTCGCGCCATCATATTTCCTAAAAGGCTATCTTCTGGTGGCCAGATCGGGCAGCTAAAATTCAACATGAATTTCAATAATTTCCTTTTATTTCCGTCCACTACAATTCTTTTTAGGGACACTAAAACGTCATATTCAAAGATTTCAGTGGCCCAAACGGGCTACGCGAGAAAACGAAAATGAAGTATCGAGCCCTGACTAACTTGTAACAAGAACTCAACCTTGATTTAGACGCTGGATTTTCCTTTTTATTTTCTTCGTAGCGTTAAGAGCCATTATTATGTTATCCTGAAACCATTGTTTCGGGATAACATTAAACTTCTATCCTGACAAGTTCAAATGAGATATAGCATGTTCGACCTGGGTTCTCAAAGCGTTTGCCCGAGAAAGAAAACAGCAAATTACTAGTAGCTGACACTGTGCCTACCTGCATGATATCGGTGAGCCACAAATGCCTCTGTGTGTGTGTGTGTGTGTGTGTGTGTGTGTGTGTGTGTGTGTGTGTGTGTGTGTAAGGGGTATAATCTCCCTCTTTGAATCTTTTTGCATAAGTTTGAAATATGTTTCATCGTCACTATCAGTTCAATTGCACTTTATAGATAGTATCATATCATCAATCAATCATTCATATACAGAAGGTAGAGAAGTATCATTTTTAATAACCACCTGTAAAAAGTGTCGCTGCAGAGTCACAACGTAGATAGTTACATTAATTGACCAATGAGGTATGCTACACAGGCGAGCCTATAGTACCTTCTTGGACTGACAGTCACATTATACTCTACAAATACATTTTGAATCAGCTCACAAAAGTCTGCAACAACTCGCTGTAATTAAACTGTTTGGACACTGCACAAATGTCGTGTTGAAACTCTGCTATTCCAAGATAATGCCACAACGTCTCATACTAACTCCAGGAATACAAACCAAGAATACACTGGAGGTATGTTTCAAACAGGTAATACTTGTATCAATCACTGCTCATGACGTTTTTTCTTGAATGAGAGATGTACCATGTTTCCAACAGGAAGATGCTTAGCCCTTATTATATCTATGTAAAAAACAACAGTTAACAATACTATCTTTTTTTTAGCAGAGTGAACAGCAACTGCATTGTTTATTTTCTACTAAATATACTGCTTACTGATAGAATTTTATGTATTTTCTCATTCTCTACTTGCCGGACACCAAAATACATCTTTTTTTCTTCTTTTTTTCTTCTTTTTTTTTTGGGGGGGGGGGGTTGCGTCACACATGACTGCATGATTTCTCACGTTAATAATGAGTTTTGATTTTCTGGATGTCATCACACAAGAACTTCGATTGTTAATTCTTGTTTAAGAAACATTACTATATTTCGTTTGATATTCCATTAAATATTCTGAAAATCATTCATACTACTGTGTATGTACTGTGTATTCATACTGCTCCATTATACTCCAACCATACTTCACCCAGCAGTGACTTGCATCTCATCTCCAAACCAGCAACACAGCGCCTGCACTATTTCAACGGCAATGAAGGTCACCAAACAAGGATAACCTCAGATGACTTGATCGATAACGAAAACAGCGCGTTGTGTGGATTTGATCAACCTTCTAATTCTTCCCTTTTTCACCAACGTGGAAGGAGAAAAAAGTCACGTATTATCCATGTGTTGTCAACTATAACCAGGTATAGATATAACTTAAACCAGGTGTCATCAACAACAACGGAAATTGAAGGGATCATGCACATAATCCTCTCAGTCAGAAATAATAAACTGTAATCATAGTAATTCAGACAATTCAAAGAACTACTGTGGGCTAATAATGCTAAAATGTTTTCTTCCTCCGCCTCCTCCTCAAAATATTCTTGAAATGAATCTTGTTTATTTTATTTTCTCTTTTTTTTGTGTGTGACAAAATTACACTCTAAATATGGTTAAAAAAATCATTATTCTGGAATGATATGATCAAACGCGATCAAATTTGCGTGGATATCACAGTGTTGTAGATAAAGGAGAATCAACTTCATACCAATTATCCGCTCTTTGTTCGCTAATAATATTCTTTGAAGGTAAAGAAAAAGAAACTACAAGCATTACACATCAAATTGATGTAAAAGTATATCTCTACAAACAAAGAATGTATTGTATTAATGATAAAACAAGAGCGGAGAGTTTGCAGGTTTCATCAGTTTATATATATATATATATATATATATATATATATATATATATATATATATGTATACAGAAACATTATATGTGTGTACGTGTGTATGTATTCATTATTTTTCATTTTCCAGTACCAAAGGCTCGTTTAAATCTTGTATTCCTCCAAAACCTGTTGACATTCATCTTCAGTCAGAGGAACGTATAATAGCCTATTAAAATGCCAAGTGCAAAGCTACCTCCGGGATGTTACATTCAACAATTATTGAACGTTTGATCAATGACATATTAGAGCCATTTATGATAATTATTATCCGAGATTCAATAGAGAATAGGCGATTGATGAAGTCCTATAGAAAGAGAGAGAGAAAAAAAAATCTCTACTCTACAAACGAAAAATCTTGCAACTTATCGGGCTTTTTCATCAACTCATTTTCCCCTTCCAAAGTCGTTATTATATAAAAATTAGATAGTGGTTGCTCTGAACGATTTTCAAGGACACTTCTACTGTGAACAATAACTTTCAACCTTCGCGCGGCTTTAGGAGGTTACCGACTTTTTGAAATGCCAACAAACACAACCATTTCACCTTCAGTACGTCCAATGCTTGCAAATAAGACATCCAGTTATCTTTTTCATTCGTCTTTTTTTTTTCATTGAATGCTTGTGATTTTTTTTTTCTTCGACACTTGGGTACTTTAGCCATGACGTGACCCATATCTCTCATTATACTTCTGAAGTTGAGGAAAATGAAAATGTATTGTTATGAAAAGAAAAAGTACTTTGAATCGGGATTGTACCTAAGTATATTATCAGCTGTAATGGAAATCCTGCAAACTTTCTTGGATGAATATGAAGAGCGTCCTTTCAAATCCCATGCCTTTCAATCCAGCCATAGCATTTCTCATCCAGCATATCAAAACATCATGCATTCCAAGACATCATTGTGAAGAAAAAAAAATCAATATTATAGCCAGCATCGATTTAGTTATGAGATTTAATGGGCATTCAAAAGACGGCGTATCGCAGCATGTCATCAAAGAGTGGTTGGAGCTTTTAGGTTTTATCTGAATTATTGATTAAGAAACTGCCTCCACCATTGACGTTCCCTCAAAGACGGTTTTAGATTCATAAGGGCGTAGTGACGTCCGGCACAGACAATTTGTATCAATTCTTGCTCGTTCCGCGTCTCTTCATAAACCATCACAAATACCCTCTTTTCATTGCTTCCCAGAATTCCACAGACAGCGCACTGAAATCATTCAGGTATCTATGTTTCCGGATTCATCTGACATTTCGCTATCTTATACGAATTTTCCTTGGTTGTAAAAGTTTACTTTTTCTTATCACACACGCTCGGTGAACAGAAACTCTCCCTTACACGTACACAAATAAACGCACACATGCACACGCACACACACACACACACACACACACACACACACACACGCATAATTATATGCCTTCATATACCTTAAGCTTTGAAAGTATTCTCACCAGACTTAATTTCGAAAACAGCTTGCAAGTGTCCGTGGTTGTTAATACGCCACAACTATCACTGACTACAGGACTTTAATGAAACTTATCTCTTGACGCTGTTACGTGCCATTGAACCTTTTCCAATTTTTATGGTGATTTGTGTCGGACATTGATAATTTCGAATCGTTTAATATTATAGCAAAACTTGTTCCAGAGTCCAGAGATACAAACATTTTGATGTAGAGAGCTATTTCATTTTCCACTCTTCACAATATACTCTTTTTAATGTCGTGAGCACTATCATAACATCGTCAATGTAAATTATATCATCATTTGATATGAATGTACAAAATATCACCAAAGAACACTGCCATCAAGCTGAAGTATTTGGGGCAGTATACGTTACATGCAGTGTCTGTTGTTAAACATTGTAAAACCTGGAAACGGTCCGCCCCCACGCATTCTGGGAAATGACTGGACCATTAGACTTGTGTTCCTTTTTTTAAACTGTTTATAGGTTAGATGTATGAGTGGCATCAATATCGACACAATGCCTCTATTAATAGTGAACAATGATATTCATTACAGAGTACACAGTATCGCACGCTATAAATTGTGGCTGAATATCCCTCGTCTCGACTCATAAAGTATTCTTCCAACAACGAAAACTATCGATGGAAGCACGTACCTGTATCTTCCATAGCAGCAACCAATCAGCTTTCAGGTTCACTAGGATTCCGTTTTCTTGTCATGCATGGAGACGATACCTTGCTACTATACGCTGAATCATGTGCAAAGGGATCCAAGGCTCGATTGTTGAGATCATGTGTATGTATACTTAAAGACACGAAGAGTGAAATGTGTTCAGCCAGAAATGAACGATCTGGAAGGTATCAATCACGTAAAGTGACATTGTATAGGGTGAAATAAAACCTTACGCCAAACAATGGAATGTCAAGTGTTAGGAGCGTGTAACCTCATAAAATTAGATCCATTGTTTAATTTACTCTGATGGTATAATGCAGCCATCGCCTCACACATGCTATCTTTTTTTAAGGGAAAGAACAAAACGTATACATCTAAATGCATGATGCAAAGCACAAGACTCTTCTATTACAATAATCTCTCTGTCTTTGTCTGTTTGTCTGTCTCTGTGTCTGTCTGTCTGTCTGTCTCTCTCTCTCTCTCTCTCTCTATCTCTCTCTCTCTATATATATAATATTATATATATAATGTATATATATATATATATATATATATAATTATATATATATATATGTGCGTGCGTGAGTGTGCGTGTGTATGCGTGTGTGTTTTGTATGTGTTTCTAAGCACATTTAAAGCTTAAAATTAGCATACGTCATATACTTTCATTTTGACACATCAACATAAAAGAAATGCAGTCATACGCAGAAAATATGAAAAATACAAAAATACAAAATAAATGTTATAACACAGCGCAGTAGAGTATACATATTTGCTGCGCTATTCATTTTTTTGGGGGTAATTATTGTCATTATTGTTATTCTAAACACATAAAACACACAGAAAAAAGTGACGGCGCCACTGTTAAGGAGCCCTTGCCACTCAATTTCTTTTCAAAGGGGCATATGAGGTGAAATAAATGCAATCTATAGAAATGCATTGTCTGAAAAGTCCCCTCTCTCATCAACAAACCTTCAAAGTGTCATGAATAGAAGTCAAAACTGCTGTTGGTCGAAATATAGTTTAACAGATATCTTCAAGCACAAGCTCAAGATCACATCTAAAGGCGACGAGGTGATACATTAGTTGAAAAAAAAATAGAGTTGGCTCAGTAAATACTCTTGATTCTAGATAATGTACTTGTTGAAGTTTGAGATAGAAAGGACACTTAAAATGCTGAAATAGCATACTAGATCTTATTTTTCCCTTCAACGGTAGCTACTCTTACTGCTTCTAGTACTAATAATTCCACTACTACTACTACTGCTGCTACTACTTCTTCTACTACTACTACTACTACTACTACTACTACTACTACTACTACTACTACTACTATACTACTATTACTACTACTTCTACTACTACCATATACTACTACGACTACTACTTTTACTACTATTACTACTACTACTACCACGACTACTACTACTACTACTACTACTATACTATTACTACTACTATTACTACTACTACAACTACTACTACTACTACTACTACTATACACTACTACATTGTACTACTATACTACTACTACTACTACTACTACTACTACTGCTACTACTACGACTTGACAGATGCATTTGAGATCGAGTGCAAATTGCCTTGCCAAATATATCTGTGCATTTTTTTTCTTGTACAATACATAATGAATGCAAAGAGTGTAACCCCTTTTGCTCCCACCACTTTTTTACCCCGGAAGAGTGGCGCCAGAAAAAAAAAAAGATAGACTGTGGTTAAGCTTTTGATTTGTTTTTTTCTTTTTGCCAGCCGATGAAACATTGACGTGGCAGCGCGGGTAAAGCCTTCTCTTCTGTTTTTTTTTTTTTTTTTTTTTCAAGTGACACCATAAAGTTGCTCTGAGGGCCTTTTTTTATTATTTTTTTTTTTGCTTGTTAGCACCAGAAATATAAGCTGCGCTCCCCCCCCCCCCCCCACTTTAAGAAAAACGGGGCGCCGGCCGTGCGACTGCCAGATGGGGTGCAGTCTTTTCCATTCATTGGGTTGCTTGAGTCGCTCGAGTTTTGCTAGTCATGAGCCCTTCATGGAGCAGACACATATGAACCTAGATGTTTAAAATCATTTTCCTCATCTACACATCGCAAAAACACGATATTATGCTAATGAGTATATACCTATTTCTAACCGCGGAGAGCATGCAGGTGCTACCAATAATTTTTCCCATTAAGTATTCATACTTTCCCTAGGGATATGGCCGCCTAATGTGCCACGTTATGAAGCAACATAGATTACTTTAAATTTCTCACTCAAATGGTGCCAGAGCACATCAAGGCCTTCCTGGACAATCTGCTGGATGCAAAATAGTAAATTGGTTCTTTCTGTCATTATGAAGAAAGTATGTCTCCCAATTTCATATTGCTCTAGATCGTTGTATACTGAAGCCACTGGTGTGCATAGGAGAGAGATATGACATTCAGCGAAATAATGTGACACAGCCCAGATGTTGGGTTAAGCAATATATCACGAAAATTGTGGTTAAATTCAATACAACACTATGTCTCGAACAGAGAAAAAGTCGAGCATATCGCACGAGCTATTTGTTCATTATTCACGAACCTATCATATAAACCTATTATATAATACATTGTGTAATCATATAAAGAATATACTATCCTTGGGTAGTGGTGACCCCTTTTGCGCTTGTTTAGTCTCTTTTCCAATAACACAGCTATTTTATTCAAACAGTTTGATGTAGGCTTTGCATTTGCTCATTTTTCTTTTTCGCTTTTGAATGTATACGTATGTTCATATATTATGTGTTACAATAAATTGAAATTTTTAACTAAATTTTATCATATCGGAAAGAATTTGGGATACTGAAAATTTGAAATTTGAGATTTGGAAATTTTAATGGAATGGGAAATGTTATTATCAAATAAATTATGCTCTAATACCCCATCACAGACCCTGAAAAGACAAAACTGATTATGCCGCCTATCTATGATAACTCTCTCCGTGATGAGAGTTGATAAGTTTTGGCTTTATGTTATATAATAGATGTTACGGTTTCGTGTTTCTTTTTTTCATACCAGCATTTTAGTCCAAACGTCACCATAATTTCAAGTTGTCTATAGTGTAAGGTTCATTTTTCCGGACCAAAATTCGAAGACATATCGATAAACAATTGATTAGATTGATTAGGCCATTTTCGTCAACAGCCTGTATTCTATTTCTCTTGGTGTCCCTTAATGTAATGTCAAATGTGACTTGGTTGTACTTCTTCAGATCCTGAAGAGTTGACATTCTGCATCTACTCTTTTGCCCCCTTTCAGCCGCGCCCCTTGACTCGCTTTCGGGTATATATACGTATGTCAGCGGTAGAAATGTGAGTGGTAAAAACATCAGGGAGAAAATGTCAGAGGTAATAATTTAAGGAGAAATGACAGGAGTAAAAATGTTACAGTGTAAAAGTGTCAGGCGTAGAAATACCACAGATTTAAAAAAAAAAAATATCGCGGTAAAAATCTCAGGATGAAAAATACGATAAGAATAAGTTTATAGTATCACCGCCGGGTCAACATTTTATCTCCATATTTGGCACATCCATCTCTGCTATTTCATCTTCCAAGTCTTCTTACATTTGCGCCATGCATTATCATTGCTGGGGGGTTTTTTGCCTCTGATATTTTGCCTTTTACATATCTATTGCTGACACTTTTACCCCTGACATTCATCCCCTGACATTTTTACCCTTGACATTTTCGCCCTGACATTTCTACCCGTGACATATTTACCCCTGACATATGCCTGAGACGTTGATACAACTGAAGTTTTTATCCCTGACAATTTTACTCCTGACGGTTTTACCGATGACATTTTGGTCATGACATTTTTCCCTTAACAGTTTTACCGCTGACATTTTACCTGCCATTCTATACCCACCATGAAGGCCGCCCGAACTATTTGAACAATTTTTATGTTTCCGCACACCTAAGATGATTACTGTCAAGTCTGGTGAATGTCTGATCATGAAGTTTAAATCAGGAAAGAAAAAGCAGAAGATATAAATCTTTTCTACTGTGTCATTACTGCGTGGAAACTTAATGCATTAAAGGTAAAGAAATATACATTGCAATAATTGTATACAAGAGTTTTAAAAGCTTATATTGTAGGTTTGATCGTTTATTATGTGCCATGTTTGAACGAACATGTTTCTACAGATTGAATGTTTCTACATTGGAATGTTTCTACATTTAAATGTTTCTACAGATAAATGGCGCTATATAAATGCTGTTTTATCATCATCATCATCATCATCATCATCATCATCACCATGTTTTAATTAAACTGTTTTAGGTACAATCATTTGTTATCAGATTGCGATGTTGGGTTTTTCTATGCCGCTTTCAACACTTGGTTAAATGTATTATTTATTTCAACTGGGCATCTTGCTTCTTCAGTTTTGTTTTGGTTTCATATTTATGAAATGTGATGTACAGGACCTTGACGTGAAACAGCATTCATTTGCTGATCTTTTTATCCTGCCAAAAATATGTTGAAATATGAGGGCCCCCAATAGGTAGTTAAATCGCAGTTGATGACTGTCAACAAACTGTCATCAAAGGGAAGTGGTTGCATCAAGGTTGAATTATTCTGAAAGCTCAGGTGATCATCAAACCCCTCCCCCGGCTTTTCTTATAACCACACATTCTCCAGCATATGGCAAACCTTTATACTGATGTGAAAGTGATGAAGTGACTCATAATGCACCATTAAGACTGAACGCCTAGTAATTGCAGATGGCATATTTTTTTTTCTTTTGTTAGCGATGCTGGAAGATGTGTCTCTGAATGGCCTTTGACACCGGAGCCATCAAAAACATGTATAACGTGAAGCTGTCACGTGATCATGGGTAACTGAATATCAGAATATAAATATAGTTGATCACGTTCTAATCACTCAACATTTCCCACCCAGATCTAAGACTTCTTTCACTAGGTGGTTCAGCTGTCAACCATTCAATACGACGATTTTTCTACGATCAGCAGGATTTTTGTTGTAATGTTCTTTACATAAAAAAAGGACCTTCAATTGGTGTATCGTGACTTGGAAGCGCAAAAGGCAGTTTGGCTGACGGGACAAGTTTCCATATTTCTAGTGCTAGATATTGTTTTATCCGACAGCGAGCAGAAACCGTTTTACTCTGCGCACAAAGTTTGTGAGAAAGGAAATTACAAATTGGTGAGTTGACCTGGTCTTCATTCTCTGAAGGCTTACAAAATGACTGATAGAATAATTATGAGGTAGCCATCTATCGCGTTAGGTCAATTGTCAGGAAATGAAATTACGTTTGGACTTCTCAGTTTACCTTCAACTCAAACGAAATCCTAGCACTTAAACACGAACACACGAATTCTTAATTGTAGCGGAGTTCATGTGCTAAACCATCTGCTTACTAGTGTTTCAAATCCCTGCCTTAATCCACATCTTGTCCCCCACTTCTTCGTACTCCCAGGAAAAAAGGGAAAGAAATTAACATTTATTTGTCTACTGACGTATACTTTGATTGATTCCCGATTTCCAGTGTAGAAATGCACGAGTCTAAACATTTCTTTTGTTTGCTAAACGTTATCCTATTTGTAGGATTATGAAATTATGCAATTGTGAATTTAGCGATAAATTGAACAGTGTTGAATGAAATAGAACGAAGTGTTTTGTTAAAGGCAAAAATCAGATAAGTCAACTTATCGTTGACTCAGTATTCATTCATAGTAGTATAAAGTCCAACTCCAATGATTTTATTTTATTTTATATTTCATACTGATGTACACTTATCGAGTTGAGAAATCATTGTTCACACGCTCTGAAAAAACGTGGTATCTATTTACAAGTAAATCCTTTGTTTTTATGCATTGGCGGAACATATTTCTTTTGTCAGATAAAATGACATACAAAGTGTTCGTAAGAATACATATTGTTTAGATACTAGCATACAAAAAGATGCTTTCAAAATTGTGGGTTTTTTTTTTCGTTTAATTTTCTCTGACGAAAAGAAGAGGAAACGAAGGCTGATTAATTTAAACCAGTATGAAAGGATAAAAGAGTATATGCATATTTAAGTAACTATATATATATATATATATATATATATATATATATGTATATGTCGAAAGTTGTTATTTTATCAGTACTAGCAGAAATTCAGTCGCCTTAGATACATTAATGTCTTACAAAGATTCAATAATTTGTCTTAGTTGTGACTTCGTTCCACCGACTGATATTTTTACCAGTTCATACCTTCGTTTTATTTTCTCTCCTGAACTAGTGCGTTGAATATGTCAATTAAAAGTTAATGTGACAATTTCAATAAACAATAATACGTAATACCATATAGCAATCTGGAATTGTCACAAGGTTGCACACATGCATATGCTTCGCATAGGTTATGCTTTTAAACTTATTAAGATGGATGTATTTATGACTTTCGATACTTTTAAAAGTTAGTTTCAAATGCATCATAATTTCCTATCTGGGATGAATTCAAGGCATTGGCGTCGATGGGGGGGGGGGCAGTTTGTTTCCCCCATGAAAATATTTGGGGAGAAGCATATCATTTTGCCCCCCCCCCCTTAATTCCCGACATGTGCAAATTTTCTTGTTTTTCTTAATAGAAAACTGTGTGGGTGTGGGAGACACCCCTCCCACACCCTACGTCGTTCGGTCCTTTTCCCATAGACGTAACACTTCTAGACTGACAGATTTCAAAATGTTTCATCAAAAGTGTGCACCAGATCTTAAGCAAAAGTTCCGTCGGATGGGAGGAGATATCTCTTTTCTTATTGACCCTTTTGGTTTCCCTCCATAGATTTAGTACACTTTGGGGATTGACAGCTTCCCAAATTCCATCAAAAAGGTGTTTACGAGTTATTTCCATTTGAATTCTACAAATGCTAGGGTAAGCTCCCTCTTATCCTGGAGGACAAGATGTCATTTTGTCCCCCATTGATTCCCAAAATGTGGAATTTTTTTTTTTTTTTTTTTGGGGGGGGGGGTTTGATAGGACACTTGTCCAAATATTTCACCCATTGTGCACCAGATCGCTGAATTTCAGTTCTGAAAATGCAAAACCTCCCTCGCGTGGGAGGGTTCCCCTCCCACACCCTCCCCCGTTAGGTCCCCTTCCATACACTTAGTACACTTGGGAGGTTGACTGAAGTGAATGAAAATAGTATTTCATCAAAAAAGTGTGCATCAGATCTGTCAATTCAATTCAAATAAATTCAAAAGTTCCCTCATCCTCTTTTTAAATGCTTTACCTTCCCCCGTTCGGTTCCTAGCCATAGATTTAGATTTCCGAATATTCCACGAAAGTGTGCATCAGATCGTTCTATTTCAATCCTAAAAAATGCAATTAAGCTCCGTCGTGTGGGAAGGGGCTACGGGGTCATCCCACCCCCCCCCCCTGTCAACTTTCATATATCACTCAGCAGGGCCTAGGGCTGCATGCACAGTGATGCCGCACACGCGGAACAAGAGCTGAGATATCGCGAATTAGTTGTTCAATTATCTGTGAATATTTATTTTTCTTACTTTTTTGATAGAAAAGAAAATCAAAACATTTCACCAGATCACTGAATTTCAATTTATGGTCTGAAAATTCAAAATCTCCCTCGTGTGGATGGGGGATCACACCCTGCCCCGTTCGGTCGCTCCGCTCCCTCGCACTGATATTCCAACTACAAGTTTTGCCCCCCCCCCCCCCGAAAAAAAAAATCGTCAAAACGGACCGACGCCGCTGTTGCAAGGGGAGTAGAAAGTTCACCCTTTCCCTGACTTTAATCCCTGGAAGATTCTTATCAAATTGGCATCCCATTTAAGGATATTGTTTTCCTGTTACACGTGGCGTGTTTTGCCATTCGTGAAAGTTGTCTTCTTCAGCTTCGTTCAGCGATAAATAGCGATAACTTGAAAAAGGACATGATGGTAATAGGAAACGATGGCAGCTTCTTCCTGAGGGGAAATAAAGAGAGGAACTCCCCCTCTTCACTGATGGCGTTTGATACTAAGGTTTATAAGTGGAGAAGTACACTTTAATTAGAAATCATAAAGGTGAACCTTACTCCGTTGTGTGTGACAATGTTTGTAGCTGTAGAATATGCCTGTAACATGCATCTTCATGCCTGCATAATAATGTTTTACTGTTTCTTCAAGTTTTATTTTTGAATATGCTTTCATCTTCCGTTTCTATTCTCTTCCTCGAAAGGTTTGTCTTAACATGGAACACGCCATGAATTTTACGTCTCAACATGAAAAAGCAGGCTCAGGGATCGATCTCCAAACTTCTGTCGTTTACATCACGTTTGCTTTAATGGGGACATGTGGGAACGGTCTGGTCCTCTTTGTCGTGGCTAGTGTCCGGGAGCTCCGGGATATTACAAACATCCTCATAGCAAACCAGTCACTAATTGATTTCACCTCCTCGGTCCTACTCGTAGTCATTTTTGTGGTGCCATTGCCGCCTCTTCCAACGAACATGATATTGGCACGGGTTCTGTGTGGGTTCTGGTACACACAATATCCGTACTGGGTGACCTATGCGGCTTCAATGGCGAACCTGACGATCATGACTTTCGAGCGCTACCTGGCGGTAGTTCATCCGATTCGGTACAGGCGACGAAGCTCAAGTCGTATCACCAATATCTTGGTACTAATACCTTGGATCTTTGGTTGCCTGCAAATGGGTTACCTCATCCCCATAACAGAAGTGGAAGAAGGAGCCTGCTACAGATTTTTGTGGCTGACAAAGATGATGCAACCAGCGATAGGTATCTACACTTTCTTCATTCTCCTCGCTTTTCCATTCAGTCTGATGACCGTTTTGTACTGCGCAATCATAAAAACTCTTCGGAGGGGACTGGCCCCTGAAGACGACAAGATGAGCGCTGTTCACCACAAAGCCAACTACCGGAATCGCGCTCGGAGGAATATCATTCGTACGATGATTACCCTCAGCGTTTGCTACTTCCTCTGCTACGGACCAAATATTACTATCTACATGATTTACTGTCTGGGAGCCAACATCGACCTCAACGGGGTTGAGTTTTACGTCACCGTTTGCATCGCTTTCATCAATATTTGGATCAACCCTTTCGTTTATGCCTTGCAGTATCGCAAGTTTCAGCGAGGACTAAAACAAGTTTTTGGCTGCTCCAAGCCTAAAGATTAGAGTAGAATAAATGGTGAGAAATTGAGAAAATGTTCGAACGCTCCTCGTAATCCACAGGTTGTGGTTCCATGGTTCACACAATTAAAGTACCAAGAATGACGCCAATTATTCTCAAATTTGGTCTTCACCTCGTGCCTCCCAATCGTCAGAAGAGTAATTGCCTTTGCAAATACAGCTTACGGTAACAGTCACATGACGATTTATTATGATAATACCAAGATTTTAGTACTGCTAAAGTACAAAACCGAGGTCGCTCATGTTCACATTAAGAATAGTACAAATGTACAAATGCATATATGTCTATATTACATACTTATTCATTCTCTTCGCCTTTTCAGTGATAAATAACAATGAAACTAAATCAATTATTATACCACAATGTATTCTTATGTAAGATAAAAATAAGTATGTAAAATATATGCTTGCATAGCTGTAAGAACCTCGTATATCATTGTATTCTCATAAAAGATTTTCATGTTATTGTATCTTACCCTATGTAATTTCATGTTATCATATTCACATATGTATGTTGTTCATAAACTCAACTCAACTGAACTCAGCTCAACAAGAATAGTATACAAATAGTGAATGGTCACGAGTGCAATGGTACGAGATTTCGCACGAGGTGAAAGATAGAGGAGCTCTATTCAACGAGGCGAAGCCGAGTTGAATAGTGCGCCTCATCTTTCACCGAGTGCGAAATCTCGTTCCATTGCACGAGTAAAGACCATACACTATTTGATTTATACAACGTCCAAGTAGATCTTTTTGGTCTTAAGTAGGCCTAGAAGTCTATATATGTATGAAAAATATAGCTATATTTACATGTGGATCCACTGCGATTCTCTTTCTAGCTTGTGCAATCAGTGTAGATACAGGTCACAGCTATACTAGCGCTCATACACGTACACAAGCACTACGTAGGCCTACGTACGCGCATGCATGTACCGCACACGTACCTGCGCTAGCTGCATGCGATCCTCAATATGCAACACACAGTACCCGCAGTACCGTACAATTTCTCGAACCGTGGAATAGAACGAAAAAATCGAACCAAGTTGCACGCAAAAATAGAACCAAAATTGCACGGCGCGTTGAATGGAGTACTTATTTAATATCACGTCACCAACAATCCTCCAATCATATTACAAGGATCTACTTGGACGTTGTATAATACAAAATAACTAATGTCTTTTCTAAATTCATATGACTTGTCTCTCGTTGCGTATAAAGATGTTGATATACCATAGTGAATTCTGATAAGAATTAAATACAGACTGATTATAATTATTATTTGTATAGGTACGAAGGCATAGTCATATATTACGATGTATTGTCCACGTTTCCAGGAACAGTTTCACAAAGACCACTGTCAAATAGAAACTGTAGGCTCCATGTGATGTTTTCTATTCTACACGAAGAGATGCATTTATTGAATTCACGCTCACAGTACCAAATTGATTCATTGTAAGTAAAAGGATCACATTCGTACAGACTATGAATCTGAATCCGCACAAAACGATACTCTGTGAAAAACGTTCAGTAGAATTTTACAATTTAATGTTAAACCATATACTACTTATGACAAATCACAATGTTAATTTAGGATAATTACACTAGACTATTGCTATTTTTCATGCTTTTTAGTCTTCATCAGACATTTCTTCCCATTGATAACTATATATATTTGTAACTGTATGACAAAATATAACCGATGTATCATTTTTTATATTCATCTGTAAGTTGAACTTTCCGGGTACAGTTTGTTATTTCGAAGGTATATGACATCTAAATTTTGTTGATTCTACACTTCGTTATTCTGTAAGTTCCATTGTCCGAAAATGGAAAAAAAGTTTGTTAATCCGAAAAATATAAAGTGTACAACTAATCCAAAAGTGAAAAACATTAGGTATTACCAAAATGAAAAAAAAAGGTTCACTAATCTGAAAATTAATCAGGAATCGTCAATCTATATATATATATATATATATATATATATATATATATATATATATATATATATTTCCTCATCGGAAAATGTATAACATTGTTCGTTTATCCGAAAATGATATCAGGCTCGTTAAAGTCCGAAAGGAAAGTGATTGATTGATTGATTGATTTCATCACGGATAAAAGCCCGCTTTCAGCTGTTAGCTGGTTTTCAGAAAAGGAAATAGGTTTCGTAATTCTGGAAAAGCTGCTGAAAGTGAAACATACGGCGCACTTATTCAAAATCTTAGGATATGACACATTTATTTTCGTATTGTCTAAAGGGGAAGGATGATACAGGTGTGCATTCTGGGGCAATGCGTATACAGAGTACCAAAGTACTGGCGTTTATAAATTAAAGATTCAGGAAGGATGTTGATTCTCATCTAGGCAATTCTCTTCTCCTTTTTCGTCATTGTTTATAGGCTAGACCAGGGCCCTATTTTATGGAGAGTTATAATTGATTATATAGTTAATTTGTATCATAAGTCTATGGCAGCCTGTGTGGTAAGGGAAATTATAATCGATTATCTTTTGATAAAACGGGCCCCAGATGTGATGTCGAAATGATTCCAAGAGGACACCCAAAGCCCCAAATACTATGTATTTTTGGTAACAAATATAATAATATCGAGCCCTGTTTTTTGTTTGGGCTCACTTAAGAATCTTTATATTTTATTTTTTGACTAACGTACCCCGTTTCATTTTCATACCTTATGATAAACCTGATTCAATTTCAGGTTAACAAAGAGATCACAATCAATGTAGACAGTCCTCTGCAATCATGACTCACTCTAGAGTCAGTATTGAACTGAATAGTATTTGTAATGTAATCATAACATCTAAACCGTCCAATATGAGAACAAACATGACTTTGACATGTTTTGGCAGCTCTTCTTGTCATGGCATCCAAAGTATGACATCCGAAGTATAATGTAAGTGGAAGTCTCTATAAGAGTACTATCAAAATCCCATTTTCATATTGAACAATAGTAGTGTAGACACGATGGTAACCTAGAAGTCATACTAGCAGTAACTAAATAAGTGTATCGAATAATTAACGTCATTGCTCTCAAGCATATTTCATTGTTTGCAATAAATTTAGCAGATGGCAGAATATACCTCACTTGCAGTGCTTTATTCAATTTCAGAACCGCAATACGCCAACGCCAGCACAAACAATTGTGAGAACCACACACAAACACACGCATATACATGTAAGTATATATATATATATATATATATATATATATATATATATATATATATGTATATCCATCCTTTCAATGTCAATTCATATGATACACCCTTTATAGTTTTCATATCATGGATGAGAAAGTCAATAATATTCCCCCTCAAAAAAAGAAAAAAAAATCTGCATGATGAGTGAATGAATTAGATAACATGGTTACATTACATATCCAATATATCATTGAAAAGATAATACTGGGATTGCACCCAAAGTTGCAGTATTTAAGGCTTACGTTGGCAGCTATCATGTTCTGTTCGACAAATTAATATAGCAAGTAAATATTTAGCGTGTAATATGATTTCCTTTTTCATTGCAACTCGTTTTATTCAGTATCCCTGCTTGTGTGTGTTTGTAGAAAATTGCTTGGTAGCAGTAACAACCGAACGATCTCAGCGTATGTCCTTGTTATTTCAGCAGACAATAATTATTTCATAAAAGAGTTTGAAAGTTTACACTGTTTGTTCGACATTAAAAGCGACTAAACATTATTGGATTTCTCTAGCTTCTTCTAGCTTTGTTTTTTCCTATTACATTGCGCAAACTGAACTAATAGGAGGGCAAGTTCTATAATTTCAGTAAAAAATTATTATGACACATCCTTTTCAAATTTATTTAGACGCAATGCGTGATCACACACACAAACAAACATACACAAAATGCACATTCACATACACACAGAAATGCTCATACTCATACGCTTTCTAATCCTTCGTTATATCATTGGTGCATATTACATATTCACGAGTCTTTGGCTAGTATTGCCAAAAAGACTGCTATTTTTAGTTGCTGTCCGCTTTGAATGTCTTAAATGTCTGCCGCTGTGTGCCATACTAATACTCGAAATTTTGAGCAGTTGTCAGCTGAAAATAAGCTCTTACTTCATGTGATCTGTAATGCTGTGTTCATTTTTTTTTTTTTAAGATTCCGTCTTACATTCCTTGACAAGTGCCTCGGCTTATCTTTGAAAGACTACTTCTGTAAGGACGATCGATCACGTGGTAACTGGCATATTCATATATAAATTGACTTGATCTGTGAGAAACACACTTTCAAAGATTTCAGCATCTAGCATCTAGCTTTCTGGAACAAACGCAACCAGCATAATCACGGATAATCTTGTACCAATTCAGTTCATGACTTTGTTTTCAGAGTATCGCGATAAATCTGAACATTCCTCATAAAAAACAAAAAACAAAAAGATATAGTAGATTCTGGAGTTGGTGACTAACCAAATCAAGCATTACGGCGGGCAATTATGGCATTTTGTTATATTTTGTAGAACAAACTGCCGTGTGGGGAGAAAACTCGCTACAAACGACTACGTGATTTTATAGCTAATGAAATTCTTTAGTGCGTTGGTAACAAAGCACCTATATCTTCAATATATTTCCTCATCCATCCTTGATATATTTCCTCAACATTTGTAAAAACTTCTGTTCCGGCTCTGTGATTAAGCTACGAGGTGCCGACTGGTCACCATCCTTCCCCACGTCTGCACAGAGGTGAGTAGCTATCTGAATCATTATAACCTCAGTCAATGTTTCCTTCAATGCCTTTACTTGTTTGCAACGTACTACTGATACCTTTTTATCATGTGGCTTCTCTTTGTCTTCTATAGTAACATTTTTGTTTGTCTCTAAATCATATTTGCTTGATCTAGACAGATTTCGGTGCTCCATAGTTTTCCCTATCTAATTTTATCCTGTGACCCAGGACTGAACAAACTTGCTTTTATATACGTAGGCCCATCATATTGCTCGTATTTTAAATATAGTCCATTATTACAATACTGTAAACAGACCTTTGTGTTCATTGAGACAGTTTGCATTTAGGTGGAGTTTCACGTAATTTGTATCATTTTTGACATTTTCATAAGAAAAGGAATATGAAAACAAACTGAAAATGAAAACTGAAGTAAACATACATCTTTGTGGATGCCTAACACTTATTTCGATGGACTATAATTGCAGCCCCAGAACACTATGACACTTATGACACTAAAATTGCAGCCCCAGAACGCAATTCTTCTTTGAAATGTTAATAAAAACTGATATTTTATTCAAACTTTAAACAAAATATTTTAAAAAGGCGGGACATAGAACTATTTCAATTTGAAAGAATTTTTCATATTTCATCTTTTATAAAACATGACAAAAATGACAAATGATCTTGAGTACACAATAGTTGTCTGCATGATGAAATCAGAGGTAATCAATGAAGTGAAAGCATGATACATACTTTAAAACGAAACTTGTAACATTATTTATATGCTCTGAGAAAAGAAAATTAGGGGTCCACTAAAATGCAGTGCTTGCATACTGTGGACGACTCATGCAATCGACGCAAAAAAAAAAAAAAAAACACCTCCAAAAGGAAAATATAAAGTAGTTCAATAGTTCGAAAGAGCTGATAAATGGAGAGCCATGATATTTTGTTACGAGAGTCCTTTGCCCTTGAGTATTCGTTTATACCTGCCATATTTCCAACTCTTAGATGGTAGATTTTAGCAGTTTGTTTTTAGCTTTTTTTATCACGTTAATAACGCACGATTATATAGGATGACATATAAACTCAGCCAGGATATACAGGAAATGGGTTTAAATGCGCATAATTAGTGTCATCAAATAACACGAATTAGAAACAGCTGAACATTGTCTTCCTCATATTCATCTCATACACAAACGTTTCAATGTAATTAGATAACTGAGATTCCCTAATTTTGGTGAAATCATGCATGAGGAATAATGCTTAGGTATAATTCAAATGTAAGAGTTGATGATGTACGGTTCGCCACTTTCACCATGTTCACCTGTCGTGGCCATGGAGTGGTGTGTTCATCGACCTCTGATCTTCCCTTCTTCTCTCTTTCTCTCTGCATGCTCCTATATACGTTCTCCTTGTTCTTTGCTATGCTGTAATGCCATTCTGTACTTTGTATGTATTGTTGTCTTGTCACCATATTTTCCTGGTACACGCTACTCAATAAATGTCTCTACCGTAACATAAGTTTATATTGTATACTTCAACAAAAAAGTACTTGCTATGATAAGCTTTACATCATTATGCATCATGTATATCAATTACCAAATTTTTAACGATACATAATATTTGGATAACATATATAATGTTATTGGTTTATTGTTTGCCCTTTTTTGAGCGATCCACGTTTCAAAAGTTTGAAGTATCTTTATTATATATATATATATATATATATATATATATATATATATATATATATATAATACATGGTCTGCGTTTGTTCAGGGACAAGGAAACTCCCTATAGGAATAATTCATACAAACAGACATCCCAATGAAAGTTTTTTTTTTCATTTTTTTTTTTTGATAATGTATGTCCCCTTATGCAGAGTAAGGGGCGGAGGAAAATTCTCATTATCTTTTTTTTTTTTTATCTCTATAGTCACAAAAAAGATACAGCATATAATAAAGCTTATCCAATCACATGCAGCTTTTTGATCTGACAGTTACTTCGTACGAAATATTTGCACCTTCAAATAGTAAAACTTCTGAACCCATGTACCTCCCTAACTCATATTGAATAGAACCGTTTGAAAAGATGGCATGTCAAACATAGGATATTGTTTTCTAGTCACGATTACCAGTTCGAGTGCACAAGAGATGGTCGTTTTCTTGTTCTCTCTTCGTCAACGTCATGGGGTCATATTTTTTTTTTAATAGTCGAAAGCACAACTTGAAACAGGACAAGATGACATAGAAAATAACTCCTTTTTTTTTCTTGTTTTATAAGAGAGCAATTTATGAACGAGAGGTCTGCAGAGAAACCAACTCTTATGACATGATGTTTGGTACGAAGGTTGCGCTGAGGGAGAAATACCGTTGGTGTGACACACTTTAAAGACGTGACAATGAGTGGTGCTGCGATGTGTAGGTAATACGCTTTAGTTATGCATTCCCATACCCGTGTGCTTTTTTTTTTGTTTATTTTGTGTAGTCTCTGAATCTGTTGCACTCTATTTCCGTTTCCTTTCAGGGGTTTTCCTTAACTCAGATCACGTCATGAACTTCACATCTAACCAAGAGGAAGGAGGATCAGGAATAGACTTGTCACTGGAAACTACGATCGTCTATATCACGTTTGCAATAATGGGGACATGTGGGAACGGTCTCGTCCTCTTTGTCATAGCCAGTGTCCGGGAGCTACGTGATATTACAAACATTCTCATTGCAAACCAGTCACTAATCGATTTCACCTCCTCGGTCCTACTCGTAGTCATTTTTGTGGTGCCGTTACCGCCACTTCCAGCAAATGTGATACTGGCAAGGGTTCTGTGTGGGTTCTGGTACACACAATATCCGTACTGGGTGACCTATGCGGCTTCAATGGCGAACCTGACGATAATGACTTTCGAGCGCTACCTGGCAGTTGTTCATCCGATTCAGCACAGGCGACGAAGCTCAAATAGAACGGCCAATATCTTGGTGCTGATACCTTGGATCTTTGGTTGCGTTCACATGGTTTATCTCATTCCTATAACGAAAGTGGCAGACGGGACCTGCTACAGATTTTTATGGCCGACAGAACTGATGCAACCAGCTATAGGTATCTACACTTTTTTCATTCTCTTTGCCTGTCCTTTCGGCCTGATGACCGTCCAGTACGGCGTGATTGTAAAAACTCTGCTGAAAGAACCGGCCTATCAAGATGATAAAATGAGCGCCATTCACCACAAAGCTGACTACCGGAATCGCGCTCGGAGGAATATCATTCGTACAATGATTACCCTCAGCGTTTGCTACTTCCTCTGCTACGCGCCGAACAATATTTTCTACATGATTTACTGTCTGGGAGCCAATGTCGATCTCAACGGGCTTGCGTACTACGTTAGCGTCTGTATCGCCTTCATCAATATTTGGATCAACCCGTTCGTGTATGCCTTGCAGTATCGCAAATTTCAACGGGGACTAAAAAAGGTGTTTGGTTGCTCCAATCCATGAACTTAAACACGAACATAGATCTATACTGTGCAACCGAGCACATTGGCGAACGCCTTTCGTCATCATATAGCGCGCGGTTACCACATAGTGCTATACAATTGAGTCAGTTAGTTAAACTATTACTATCAACTACTTTTTCATCTCGTGGCTCCCAATCACCACAATACTTATGCGGAAAGACAATATAGCTATCATGGCCTGTACCGGGTAATGCTTGCTATTCCGAGGCTTCGTTCTTAAAGGTAGGGAATCTCATTTGCGTGCCTTAAATGAAGAGTTGTATAAATACAGTGGTATGTTGAAGAGAGTATCATTTTAGAAACTCCCATAAAGTATTGAAAGTGGAAGGTAACATTTAGTACATTTTTATTGACCGTTAGATTTTGAACTGAATTTTTTTCGGGGCTCATCGTAAATTCCAGTACATTGCTAGGCTACCTTTGCAGACCCATGCACTGCATGTGTGTCCATCATGTATATTTTGTGAAGAAAGTTCATCAAAACTTACAAACATTTCTATATACATTCTTGCCACACACTCTATTATGTTATTACATCAGGGTCCCGTTGCATAAAACTTTTTTTAGCAACCTTAAAAAATTCAGGTTGGGATTTGCCCAACCTGAATTTTTTAAGGTTGCTAACCTAAGAATGTAAAATCTGTTGCATAAAAACTGTGGTTGGGAGCTTCCAACCGGAATTTTGTGATTTCAACCGGAAAAAAATCTGGTTGGAGTTTTATGCAACGGGCCCCAGCTCTCATACTTTTAGATTTGTGTTTATAGATTAAAAAAAAAAATACAGAAGACTGCAACAAAAAGGCTTAAGTGTGGCTGACACACAGAACTACTGAGTAGTTGAGTTTTGTGCATTATTCAAATTGTAGATAACTGTTGACTTCCAAATTTCTCAGCAGCGGCCTAAACAAGTCCCCTGAGGTTCATATTCATTGTTTTGCTGCATTTTGGGAGGTCTGTAAAAGGTATCCCCTATATACCTTTAAAGGCATTATTTACCATTATTTTGCAGATGAAACAAAAACCCAGCTTTAGTGCTTCAATCTAGTTCTAAAATGTGAGTTTGGGATAGAAACAACCAATGTAAACATTTTAAGCAGTACAATCGATATTAAATATTGTGAAATATACAAAATGCGAACGATGGTTATAATGAGATTGGTTCTAGAATAAACCGTCTACAGATGGTTTATTAAAAAAATTAGTGATATCTAGTTATATTTCAGTCTTCATTGCAATTTTTGTTTTATATGGTAGGATATTTCGTGATACACCTGACCTACACATACTGCATCAAATGTGCTAACTGGAGTATCTTTTTTTTTTTAATATCACGGGGCCCAATTATGGTTGACAATAACTTTTATCCGAAAATGATATAAAGTTCGTTAAATCGAATATGAAATAAGATTTGCTGATCCGAAAATGCACAGATTAACGAACCTTTGGAATAACAAACCGTATTTCGTTTTCGGATTACCGAAGCTTCGGAATAACGCAACTCTTTTCATTTTAGGATTAACGAACCTTCGGAAACATGAAGCTATAATATTATTTCATTTTCGGTTAAAAGAACCTTCGAAATCTCAAAACTTATTTAATTTTCGGAATAACGAACTGTTAACCATCTGTACCATTTGGGTTGTCACTCTTACATTACAACTCACTATAGAAAGCACCAAATATTGTGATGTACTGTGACAGTGTTATTCAAAATCACAGGTGATGCTTTGTGTTGTATAAGTAGAGATATATTTTATTAACTCGCAGTATCACTTTCTTTCATTCTATAAATTGGTGCATAAATGTAACTGATGATCACATTCGTTTGGACGTTGATATGTGAAATAGAAATTGCATCGGGCGTGTGTTCTATTTACTTGAATTGACTTTATGAGAAAACGTGACATCGTTGACATCAAAATTTACGATCTTGTGTCAAAGCCGCATCCTCTGTCAAAAATAATGCAGTGCAGAATAATCATTTAAGTGTCAACCCACTATTGCTCTTTACTCTGTGGTGTTCCTTGATATCGGTCATTTTTTTTTCAAAGTGATATGAGCCGCATTGATTCATTATAAGTAGTAAAAAGTATCATGATCATTAAATAATGATTTTAATGTGGCAATTTTATGAGCATTAGATTAAAACATGAAGTATAGTTATGACAAAGCGTGATGATGTGAGATTTATAACAAAGCGTGATGATATGAGATTTTTGCGAACGTTGCGTTTAAGCTTCTAACAGAAGCTATTCGCTGCTGGAGAAAGTTATTTTTCAGCACAATGTGATACATGTGATAAGGAAGAATGACAAGGCTCAATGTCGTCATAAAAAGGTAAATTACTCCATTATGATGACCAGTCCTCATAACTTCAATGACAGCAACACCCTCGTCACCTGTCTAAGATATCGGTGCAGCAAATTGTTTCCGTCACAAGTGCAATCAAGATTTGCTAAATATGCCGACCCTAACCATTTTATTGCCTGTGATGATGTACTTCTCTACTACCTGATATCAATTACCTGAAGTGAGATTATTGATATGACTTGTACACTGTCATTGTCCCCAAAATGGCTCCATTTGTGATTCATGATCAATCCTTGATGTTGTTCGTTTCGTACTTGATAACTTGTACTAAAGTCATTGTGAGATCTTCATTAGGCTGGGAATATCCATTTAAATTCTTGTTCCTATGTAAAACATGATATTGAAAGCCACCTTATTT
The DNA here is from genome assembly GCF_964275005.1 of Diadema setosum. Classification (NCBI taxonomy): domain Eukaryota; kingdom Metazoa; phylum Echinodermata; class Echinoidea; order Diadematoida; family Diadematidae; genus Diadema; species Diadema setosum. The sequence continues at coordinate 20,114,562 of NC_092692.1, forward strand.
TAGTCCTGCAAAAAGTCATGTTTTATAGCAACGTACCATACTCGTGTGCAGATCAAGAGGATCTTACCCTTCGTCGAACCCCGCCCATTCCTTTTAAAATAACCGATGTCACTTCGAAAGCAGAATAAAGTATATTTAGCAAGATTATGTGAACTCGTTGACCTAAGTTACAGGTTATCCTGTCAAAGGAAAATGTATCTTTAAATTTCTTGAATGAAAGCAGGATAAATTTATAACCAAATCTACAAATGGAATAAAAGAAAAACAAGTTTTAAGTTATTTTGTGTTACGTGTAAAGATGCATTCCATGGGGCGCCTTTGCACTATAATGGTAGATGTGGAACGACATGTAACATAAAAACAAAGTCTATTGACAAGTGTTGTACTGTATTCTCTCTGTAAAATACATATTATACATACACTGACGCACACTCACATGTGTGTATACAGAGAGAGAGAGAAAGAGTCAAGTTTGTACTTATGCCCCTCAAAAACTTCGACAATAAAGTGTGATTTAATGTTCATGCAATCGTGGAATGCATAGCAAGGGCAAATACTCTAATGTTGCCAATTTCGTTCTTTTGAACAATAACTTTCCCTTGGTTTAATTGGTGAACTAAATGGGAGTAATCTTGATGTGGTGATGTGTAATAACGCAATGCATTCCTGACATATTTTCTCCTTACATTTTTCACCCCTCACATCTTTACCTTTGACCCCCACATTTTTGACCCCTCAAATCTTTACCTCAGACATCTTTACTGCTGCTATTTTTTTCTCCGTCAAATTTTACGTTGGACATTATCCCTGACATCTTATCCGTGACATTTCTACCAGTGATATTTTTGCCTTTATTTTTTTTTTCTTCTTGAGAAGTTTTTCGGTCAACTTTTTTCCCCGGCACGGGAAACACACTTTCTCTCCAGCACTATTAAAACAAACAAAAAAAAAAAAGGACAGCAATCCAAATTTAAATATAATAGTTACGTTCAGACGACAAGCCCTAACCTCGAGGTTAAGCTCTTGCCCCCTAACTTCGCCGTGTGTCCACACGACGAAGCTTAACCTTGAGGTTAGGAAACCTCGAGGTTAAACTCCTGCCCCTTTGAGTTCATTGATTTTTGTGTCCACACGGTGCTTAACTACTAGTGGGACCCCCCCCCCCCCCCCGGGTCGTGGTTAGAACGCTAGATATCTCGTGGCTCTTAACATCGAGCTAACCTCAAGGTTAGCTAACTACGAGTGCTTCTACACGGTCCCTAACTCAGATATTGACCTCGAGGTTTCCTAACCTCGAGGTTAAGGCTTGTCGTCTGAACGTAACTATTAGTTATTACAGAACAATGACGACGCACATTAATTTGTTTTATTTTCCCTCTTCTTTTCATGAGAAGTGCAGTTACATTTCATTACGGCGGCTAATCCCTGTTATTATCAACAAGCACTGTCCAATATCCCTTCCTTCTCTTCGTCAAAGATTAATGTTAAAGGCCCTGTCACACCTTTCCGGATAAGCTACGCGGGCAGAATTATCTGCTGGCGGACAAGGATGTTGGTGAGTTCCGTACTTGCATCTTACCTGCTAGATACGTGCTGCTTACCTGCTACTTGCGTGTATTCCGTGTGACCTGCGTGGGAGCTTCGAAACCGATCCGTTTTCAGTTACGAGCGACATACGGGGATTGCGAAGTACCTTCGTTACAGCTGCTAAGTACCTGCGTGGGAGTTGCCTACGAGGTGCTACCGCTAAGAGTCTCCAACGGGGCAAACCCCGCGACTCACCCGGAACAAGTTTTAAGCATGCCCCGGTAAGGCCTTGTCAAACCGTGTCTGGGGAAGCCTTGCGGGTTGACTTGTGGGGGATGTGCTACCCTGAGCTCCCAGCAGTTGGCCCGCACCTGAGTTGCCCGGAGGTGCGCACGCTAGTCCGATTTACCCGCAGCCAAGTTTTGAGCATGACCAAAACTTTTTCCGGGTGAGTCGCGGGGACTGCCCGCAGTGGTCCTCGCAAAACATAAGTAGAAGGCCCGTAGCTGCCGCAAGTCACAAGCAGTTGACCCGTTTGAAGTACGTAAGTTGCCCGTGGATCTATGCCTATGCGCCGGAAGCAAATTGCGTGCATGCTGAGGGTCAGTAACTGCTTTTCTGCTGGTTAGTTGAGAGTCGACTGCGGCCAAGATAATGACATTCTGTGGGACTTCTGCCATATCAAATTCCTTCAGAGGGATTCCTTCACCGAGTTGTCAGGCCTCACTCGCCATCCATGCGCCTGACACGCAGGTCACACGCAATGCACGTAAGTAGGACGTAAGTAGCACGAGTCTAGCAGGTAAAAACGCATGTGGAACTCCACAAAATCCTTGTCCGCCCTCAAAATTTGTCCTGGAAAGTCCCCATACGCAACAAGCCAGCGTAGCTTGCCCGGAAAGGTGTGACAGGGCCTAAACATGGCTACGGGTAAATAGGACTTGCGTGCGCAAATCTGGGTAACTACGGGCGAGATATGTGTTAGGTACTGTCATCTGCGGGTCATCTGCGGTGACCTCCGGGTAGCAAAAATTGTTCTTCGCAAGTCGCACGCAAGGCTTGCCGGGAAAGATGTGATAGGACCTTAACGCAGGTCTGGTGATGTCGTTTAATCTGTCACTTTCTGCCTGACATTTTTCATTTTATCCTAATTTTTTTTTTTTTTTTTTAATGTAAAGAACAGTACAGCAGCTATACGAACATTTCATGCACTTTCATCCTAGCACCATTCAAAAGTTATTGTATCATTTCATTTTTGACTTTATCTTTACGCAGGAGCACAGCACATTATGTCACAATAATGTCCTGGCAAATATAATACATGTATATCTACAATGTATTGCAATGGTAAATAAACGAGCTTGTTTTAAATGAACATTTTTTTTTTTCATGTATCTGTAAGGAAAACATGGAAATATATCGTCCCTGAAAGTAACTTAAATTACATTTGTTGGAGGACTTTATATTCGATACTTTGGGCCCTAATTGTAGTGTCTTTGGTGCGAATTTACACTTGCTCATATATTTACCTAATAGTACCATCAAAATGACTAAAGAAATTAGTTGAGTTCGCTTATGAATATGCAGCTTGTGTATTGACTGCGATCAACCTTTAGGCGTATACGAAGAGCTTGAGCAGACTATTTGATCAGCTCTATCTAGCTCTTTATGCTGGTGATATTTTTAAGAGCGCTTCCGTATTGAGTTGCCTATTTTGCATCGCCTAATTTGTAAAGGTTGCTCATTCCAAGCTGATCACGTGATATCTGTCGTCTGCACATGATATATAAACTGACCAGATATGGCACGGTCACACGTTAAAAGCCTTCTCATCTATAGCGTGTGGGGCTATCAGCAACTTTCTGGAGCAAACGCAATCTGCATAGAGCGTCCAGTCAGCCTCTTTTGTATATACACAATATTAGAATACGCAAGAAACTTGAACTTTTCTCTGGAAAGAAATAAAACTTCACTTTGTACGACTCTAGAGGAAGTTACATCTTGAATATTTCAGTCTATTACCTTTCTAAATATTATACAACGATTCATAGTGAGTTTTATCCTAAGCATTTCCGTCAGTGTGGCTGTAATCAGAATAATCATCGTGATTAGACCGCCGCATCATTTAACAAACGGCTGCCCGGGTGTGTGATACAACGAAAAGGTACCGGCGACGAAAATCCTGCTGGTGACGAAAATCCTGCTCGAAGTGTTTAAATTGGTGAGTTCCACTTAATTGAAAATGAGATTTGAATTGTTGTGTCGACACGTCTTATTTCGGTGCAACGAATGTCGGTAATAATTATGCGGTGTGAGAGACCCTTCATTCAAAAGACATTTAAGTAATTTGATTTTTAACAAGGAATCTACAAGAGAACAAATAGTATCGATCAGCGGTGATAGTAAATGGAAATGAATTATGGCATAATTATTACAATCATTTTTGTACACTTTTAATGAGCATGATTTGCGTAATCTCTGATCCTTTCTCTTTTAAAATAATTTCAGAGTATACTTTCATAATCATGTTTCTGACACAAACATACAAAACGTTAAGTATTGCACGCTGTGTTGAATGATGTATAAACATGATAAACAAGGACCTCCTTGGAACAACGAAAATATATGTTTTTGCACTGATCTACACTACAAGTTTGTACATGGACTATCATAATACAGTCTTTTTACCGTGGGAATCGGCTGCTTTAAACCTGTTGAATTCTTTCGAAACTTGTAACGGCGGAATAAGTTCTAGTGATATTAACGGCCAAATCCGTTGTTGACGAGGTAATCGACTGAATGATCATTGTCATGGCAAAGACCTCCAAAAGTGTATTTCATTTTTTCTAGTATAATGAAAGAAATAGTTTTTGTCATAAACTGTGAACTTACGTTCAATGATTATATGCACACAATCAAAAACAGGAACAGACGCAATCCAAATTCTCATGTATATATATACATGTATATATATTATGTATAATATTACATATATATATATATATGAGCATGCATCATGCACAAAACAAACAAAACGTCGCACCCCTTGATTTTATGTGAGGACTAAGAACGGTGAAATGGGTCAACTGAGTCAATCTTGAGTTTTTCATATTTTCTGAAAGAGTTATCCTTCTACATTATTCTTTAGTATGGGATCATATCATGAATCGGAAAGTGTGTTTTCAGCAGTTCTACAACTTTTTATGGAGGAAGAGTAGAATGATCAGGTATTGTATGTCTCAGCACGAGGCTCCTTTTCTCTTCTTAAAATCCTTTGCATACTCTTCATTTTCACGTCTAATAACTTTTGAAAGGATAATCCTACTGCTTTGAAAGTTGGTGTCAATCGTGGAAATAATGTGTTAATAAAGCCAACTCAATTTCAGCTTAATCTGATTATCCCTTCATTGTTGTGACTTCAGTGGTTTACATCTTGTGTTTTGTCCCTTTCATCACACAGCTCGCACGGCTTGTAAAGATAAAGCGCTTGAATAGACCCTGTACTTCAGAGCCTCTTTTCTCAGTTCACACTTTTGCAGAGTGTGTGCTTTCTTTCCAGTATTTAGTTAGGTTAGTGGAGTCCATTTGAATTGAGTTATAAATCTTTTTAAAGCTTAGAGTCTGCTTTTTCAAAATCTGCCCTTAACTAAAAATCCATGTCTGGCGAATTTTTGTTGGTTTTGTGATGCAGGGTCACATATACTTTTCCCCGAGCCACTATACGGCCACTATAGGGTGCATTTTTGGATCTAATGTCTGTAATCTCACTGGCATTTAATTGTTAATAGGTCTATATCTTAAAAGGGTTGTGGCATTCATCATTGTCATATTCTAAGAGTATTTTGTTAGAAATCTCAGCGAAATTATTTTTGCTGGGCGCTTTCAGTGTGGTAGTGTTCACATCCATCATTGTCCATGTTTTGAGTTGCATGTGTTTATCCGTGTAATACCAAAGTGGCGGTTGTAAGTTTGGGCTCTCTTAGACATAATGTGTACTTGCTCGCACTGTCATAAGACAGCTAGAATATTGAGCGAAATTACATACTAAGGGACCATATTCGTAATTTAGATGTGGATTTTTGATCAATATAAAAGCAACAAAACATGGAAAATGAGCAAAAGGGAAACAAAGAGCTATCTATAAGATTTGAAAAGAGAGAGAAAGGAAAGATCTACATTTGAAGTTAAAACAAACTTAAATGAGAAAGTTGATTGAAAACATGAAGACTGAAACTGAATTAGTGGGTGCATCATAACTCGCAGGAAACAAAATTTTTAAGATGACTTTATAATCATATTATCCAGATTACATAATTTGTTTGTTGTGTCAAGGTGTCAATCCGTATGATCAAGTGATCCGATTCTCCAACACGTTCCCCTCCAGATAGACGACTGCACCTTTCACAATGACGAAGAACTCAACATCTTCAGAAGACAACGGATTTGAAATAGATTTGTCGGTTGTCTCAACCGTAATATACATCCTGTTTGGCCTGCTTGGAACTTTTGGCAACGGACTCGTGCTTCTTGTCATCGCCAAGGTGAGAGAACTTCGTGATATCACAAATATCCTCATCGCAAACCAATCCCTGATCGACTTTACCTCCTCGGTCCTACTCATAGCGTCCTATGTTGTGCCATTGCCTCCACTTTCAAGTAATACTACATTAGCTAGATTCATTTGCGCGTTCTGGTACACCCAGTACCCATATTGGGCTACTTATGCCGCTTCAGTCATAAACCTTACCATCCTGACATTAGAAAGGTACCTAGCAATAGTCCATCCAATTCATTATAGAAGGAGAGCTTCATCTCGCCCAGCAAGAGCTTGTATACTCTTCCCGTGGTTGTCTGGGTTCGTGTATATGTCCTACCTTATCAAACTTTCCAAAGTGGAAGACGGAATATGCTACCGATTTCTCTGGAAGAATGACACCATGCAACGAGCGGTTGGAATTGCTACTTTCGTAATTCTATTCCTCTGTCCATTAGTATTCATGGCCATGATGTATGTCCCCATCTTATGGGCTCTCCGAAAAGAAACAAAATTTAACAAAGATAAACTTAGTTCCATTCACCAGAAAATCAACTATCGTGATCGCGCCCGAAGAAATGTGATCAGGACAATGATGTCTGTAAGCATCTCCTTTTGTATTTGCTTCTCACCAAACTGCATCCTGTACTTTGTCTATTGCCTCGGCGTGCCCGTGGATCTCGAGGGTGTGTTCTACTATGTCACGGTCTGCATTGCCTTCATCAACATTTGGATCAACCCGTTCGTGTATGCCTTGCAGTATCGCAAGTTTCAACGTGGGTTTGTAGAGGTCTTCGGTTGTTCAAATGCAAAAGGTCGTCGAGGTTCCGATACACAAGCTACCGATGCAGGAAAAGACTCGACTGTTTTGACTGTCTCTTGAATGATGAGGAAAATTCAGAACATGGAATGTATAGTACAAAGCACACATTGACTGAACCTTTATGCCCCTTTGTTTTCTCAGTCAATCCAAAAATGCGGCATAATGATTAATGAAAAAGGCTCCGTATTTTGAAACAAGAGTCGAATTGATCCAGTACACTAATCTTTTGACTCTTTCGCGTTTATTATTCTGCAGAATATGTGATTGTCAATGTGAATAAAAAATTGTAATGGGGGGGGGGGGGGGGGAACGGAACTACCTCACAAAATTTTATCGCATTGTTCCTTAATTGGTCTTATAAACTTGCATGGGCATGCTATACCTCTGAGATTATTGTGCAAGCCTGTATGAATGAGACCACTGAAACCTCCCAAAAGTGAGACATTTTTAAAGGCTTCGCCAAAAGAAATTGCATAGATCTCTTTTCCCATCTTTATGGATTAATCTTTTATAGTCATTGATTAAAAAAAAAAAACCGGAAAGTAAATGCAGCTATACCCCATTCGTACGTTAAAAGTTATAGATATTGATTTTTCAACCTTTTGAATTAAATGTACAGGACTACATGCCTACTTCAGTACTTGTATGCAATACCATGCCACTGTCTGCATCGTTTCGTCTATAATATTTGGATCAACTAGTTTGTTTGTAACTTCTATGCATCGGATGTAAGATGTTATCAGATGTACTGCAAAAGAGAGAAAAGTAACGGATAGTAGTAATGTACAGCTTACCGTTATATCCTAAGACTTACGTGCAATTGTTGGATACTCTGATAGTGTAGTTGAAATCAATGACATTTTTCTTTTTATTGCGTGCTGAAAATAATGAAATACAGTACAAGATTACATAGTGTGTATATTACAGTCCTCTCCATTGCCTGTCTGTGGTTATTCTGTAATATTGAAACCGGCAGCCATCCGGATAAGTGATACTAATATAGACATTTGATTAGTAACTATTAAACATATACCTTTATCTTAAAATGATATGTATAATATTGTTTGATATACTGTATGAAATTGTAGTTGAAAGCAATAATATTTGCTTTTTATTGCTGTGCTGAAATAATGAAATAAGGTTCTTTATTCCGAAGGCTCATTGTTCCAAAACAAGGAAATTCCGTATACCTAGATGTTCGTTAGTCCGACAATGAAAAAAAAAAAGCAAATCCAACATTTTATCACTTAAGTTCATTATTTTCATGATTCCTTAGTGCAAAAATGGAATAAGGCTCGTTAATCAGAAAGGAAAAAAGTTTGTACTTAATGGACCTTCGGAATTACGAACCGTATTTTTTCGGATAACGAGCCTTCCGCATAACGATATTCATTTTTTTTTTTCAGACTAACAAACCCAATTCGGAATAACTACCCTTATTAAATCTTCGGATTAACCAATCTGCAAAATCACGAACCTTCGGAATAACGGACTGTAACCAGTTTTCCAGTCATGTTGGGACCAGTAGTCATCCGGACAAGTCATACACAGATTGAGTCTCTCAAACATTTTATTATAAAGAGTCGTTTGGGGGCAACATAAGCCATCGACAATTGAGTGTAACTAAAATTGACTTCAAAGTATTTGCATGTTTCATAATTCGCATAATATGGAAAGAAATTCACGTAAAACAATACCAGTTTTTGTGCGTTTAACTTCTGGTTTATTTGCAAGTAAAAAAGTTAACTCTTGGAGGTGTCGTTCGATCTCTCAGTCTCTCTCTTTCATTTCTAATACATGTAATAAAGTTGTAGTAATGGCGTGAACGCCATGACAAAAAATATGATAATCTTAAGGGTTGTTCTTGTATAAAAAGTGATAGAAGCCACGTTCTGCGAGAGCTGGAAAGGTCACGTTTGAGGTTAGCCTGAAATGTTTGTGTACAGATTAGGATCATTCTCCTCTAGACCCTCATGCCCCCTCTTGTTTGTGCATTATGATCGAATACTAATACATGTATATATATTATATGTGCATGCATAAATAAATATGTTGATGAATAAATGAATAAATACAAATATTTAGGTGAACAATAAAGTTGTGTCTGATCAGCAAAGAAAGTATGCGATGTTAATTTTTCCTTCCGATAATTAGAAGTGTAAAATCTATTGGAGTTCAACTGTGTCTGCATCCCATACCACTAGATCAATCATTTATCAATACAGTTTACATTAGGGATTAAAAAGTATTTTTACAGTTTTCATCTGAAAGAAACGCTCTTTCACTCATTCAAGTGCCTAAAAATTCTGCACCAGGTCTTAAATGCGTCATATAAAAATTAGCTACTATTATAACTATCATTAATTATCATTAAGGAGGATATAATATCACTCCTCAAACTTAAATAGCAAACGTTCTTGAGGGGCATCTTTGGCAGATGTGTGATATCGTGTAAGTCAATTCCACTGGTGCTTCTTATTTACTACACTGTACCGGAATATATCGTGCAATATTCCCTTAAGGATGTGCAATTCGAAGAGCTAGAGCATAATTATTATTGTAATATCAAAATATAGGCGGAATTTCTGTGAGCCAGTAGCAGCTGTCAATTTTCAACGAGCGCTTTCGTCTTGGATGCCCTGCCAATTGCATCGCTTACTCTGTAAAGGCTAAAAATATCAAGCTGATCACGTGACATCTATCATCTGCACATGATACTAGTATATAAACTGACCAGATATGGCACGGTCGCACGTTCAAAGCTTTCTCATCTTGCGTGTTGGGCCATCAGCAACTTCCTGGAGCAAACGCAATCTTCATAGAGCTTCTGAACAGTAAAGTGTTGATATACACATTACTTTCTTTTTCCAAGAAATCACAAAACTGGACTTTTCAATTGAAAATCTAAATTATCTTATATTCGATGTTACAGGTAGTCGGATCTCGCGCTATAGATATTCCGACCTACTTTTTAAACGATACACGACTTTGGGATTTTTATATACTTATCATGACTGTCGGCGCGTCAGTATAGCAGCATTCATCCTGGATAGACCTCCACAACATATAACAAACGTCAGTCCAGGGTCTGTGATACAGCGAAAAAGGTGCCAAGGGAAAACACTCTTACTCAAGAAGTTCAAAAAGGTGAGTGTTAACCTAAATTTACTTTGTACTATTGTGCCTATCACATACTTCGGTAAAACGTAATTCGGTAAAATGCATTGTTACAGAAATGTTCTTAATTGAATCTGATTGAAATGCTTTGAATTTGGATTTTATGTTTTCAACAAGGGATCTTCAAGACAAGATCAAGTGGAATAGTTGAGCAGGCATAATCAAAACTATACCATTCATCACTTTTGAACATAATTTATCATAATACATGAACGAATTCCTTTTAAAAATAATTTTAGGCTATTTATGTGGGGTTTTTTTTTGTATTGTTCCAATTTTGTGATCCTTTCACAACTGAGTCATGCATCCGTTGGGCAACAATGTAAGGAATAGTTGATTTTGCGCTGACCTGTACCTCATTTGATACCAGTGGTATCCAAAGTCGAGAGGCCTGACATTGAGGGAGTGTGTTGCAATGGATCTTATGGAGTCGTTCAAGACCTGTACATGAAGGGGTTATTATCGTGGTGATACATTCCAGCGTTGATGGAGTAATTCAATAAAAAATGACATGGTAATAATTGTGTCAAAGACCTCAGAAAAATGAAACAAATCAAGTTCTTGAACCATAATACTTTCCTCCTGTCAATGTAAGTTATGTCATAATAATAATTGTAAATAACTTATCTTCACTTTATGTTTGTGCAGACACACGGAAGACTATCTATACATACACGTGCATTTTAGTATCCACTGTGTATTCACATTGGCATTGAAAATGGGTCTTTATTACAAATCTATATAACATTCAATATACTCTTATCTTTGTGAGATGTGAAGTTCCTGGATAACACTGTCTTGTTCTTGATAGAAATCCAAGCGATAAAGAATTTTCGATTACACTTTTTGCGATTTCGAAGGTTCATTCCGAAGGCTCAATAATCCGAAAAAGGAGAAGGGTTCGCAATTCCGAGTATGCACTTTTTTTCCTTTTCAGATTACCTAACTTCATTTCGTTTTCGCACTAACGAATCTTCGAAATATCGAACGTTACGTTTTCTGATTAAAGAACCTTCGAAATCATACGAATTGTCCTATATTTTTGGATAAAGAAATCTTTGAAACACGAAAAGTATTTCACTTTCTGTTAAACAAACCTTCGGAATAACGAACCTTATTTCATTTTCGGACTTTAAGTAAGTCTTTAGAATATCGAACCTTCGGAATGAAGCCAAAAATATTCGGGTTTGGGACCTAATTTCATTTTAAGACTAACAAACAATTTTTTTTTTGTATGTGTGTGTGTGTTTTTAATGAAGAAACTTCCGAATAACGAACATCTTCCGAATTTTACGGATAGTTTCGTGAATTTGTAGTGTTCACATTTTTTTTATTAATTGGGACTGTGGGTGCTTAATTGTATCAGAGCGGATGATAAATGTGGGCTTTCTAAAACATGTGTGTTTAACTGTAATGAAACTGCTTAATATGAGCGAAAATACAAACAATCTCATTTTTTTTTTTTGGCGTAAGATCCCGATTAATTTCCAGGAAAAGTATACAAAAGAAACAAAAAATGAAATAAAGGGCAATATAGAACCTGAAAGGAGAGAGACAAAAGACATAGGGCCTACATTTTCCTTTTTTCGGCGTAAGATCAAGACATGATCAATTTCCGGGAAAAGAATACAAAACAAACAAAAAGTATAAAAAAAAAGGGCATTCTAGAACATGAAAGGAGAGAGACAAAAGACATGGGGCCTACATTTTCATTATATAGAAGCATATAGATGAAAGAACTAAGAAGCTCGAAGACCTAAATTGAATAAGTGGTTGCATTGTAAGTCATCGAAAATTTGATTTTTTTTTTTCAATCGTGGATTTCACTTTAATACAATTTTTTCATCATACCTATTCATAGATTGCAAAATGTTTTTGTCTGTCAAGTGTAGATCTTTATGATATAAACTGAATCATTTTCCTACACTATTACCTCCAGATACAAAAGTGCTCCTTTCACGATGGCAATGAATTCAACGTCTTCAGACGAGAGCGGATTTGACATAAATTTGTCTGATGTCTCGACCGTAATATACATCCTATTTGGCCTGCTTGGAACTTGTGGCAACGGTCTCGTGCTTCTTGTCATCGCTAAGGTGAAAGAACTTCGTGACATCACAAATATCCTCATCGCAAACCAATCCCTGATCGACCTCACCTCCTCGGTCCTACTCATAGCTCTCTATGTTGTGCCACTACCTCCACTTTCGGGTAATGTTACTTTAGCTAGATTCATTTGCGCTTTCTGGTACTCCACCTACCCGTATTGGGCTACTTACATCGCTTCGGTGATGAACCTCACCATCCTGACATTGGAAAGGTACTTAGCCATAGTTCATCCAATTTATTATAGAAGGAGAGCTCTATCTAGCCCAGCAAGAGTCTGCATACTGTTCCCATGGGTCTCGGGGTTAGTGTTTATGTCCTACCTTTTCACAATTTCAAATGTTGAAAACAGAATGTGCTACCGACTTCTCTGGAAGAGTGACACCATGCAACGGGCTGTTGGGATTGCTACTGCCGTGATAATATTCATATGTCCATTAGCATTGATGGTCCTGATGTATATCCCAATATTATGGGTTCTTCGTAAGGAAACACAATTCAATAAAGATAAGCTTAGTTCCATTCACCAGAAAATCAACTATCGCGATCGCGCCAGAAGGAATGTGATCAGAACAATGGTATCTGTAAGCATCTCATTTTGCATTTGCTTCTCACCAAACTGCATCCTGTACTTTCTCTATTGCCTCGGTGTGCCCGTGGATCTGGAGGGTGTATTCTACTATGTCACGGTTTGCATCGCCTTCATCAATATTTGGATCAACCCGTTCGTGTATGCCTTGCAGTATCGCAAGTTCCAGCGTGGGTTGGTAGAGGTCTTCGGTTGCTCCAATACTCGTGGTCGTAAAGGTTCCGATACTCAGTCTACTGAAGTAGGAAAAGACTTGAGTGCTGTGAATGACTCTTGAATGGTACATAATAATAATGGGTTAAGCTCGTGGTACACATACATTATTATATACATTCAAGTGCAAAGTACTCATCACTTTTCATAGATTCATCGGTACTTTTACGTCTTGTACGGTTTTTTTTTCTGTCGATGTATGGTGGATAATGCTCTATACTGTCAGACATTCGATTCATGGTCGAAACCCAAGCCAATGCATTCATCTTCTGACCCTATATTGTCCTCTTTTACCCTCTGCGGATTTTGTGATTGTTACACGAGAATTTTGTATTGCAAAATTTACAAAACTCACTGTTCTTCGGTTATTTTTGTTTGTTTTTGTTTGTTTGCCAGGTCGGAGATAATTGTGCTAATCCTTGATAAACTGTATTGCATAGTTAAGGAAACCACTTTTTACAGTATCACAGATCTGGAGAAAATTGTCCACGAGAAAGTTGAGACCGCAAAAGAATAGAAGAAATAAATGAATATGCTAAAACGTTTACGGTTACAATTCATGTTTCGTTGAAAATGCTTTCTTTTCCTCAATTCACATAGTTCATATACCTGAAGATATCTTCTTATCTTCCTGCATTACTTTTTGGTATTTAGGCTTGATGAAATTGAAAACGGGGATACAATCTTTGTTGTATATGACATTATAATTATGCTTTTTGCATGTTCAATCCTGTGAATATCTAAGCCTATTTGAAGCGTCAATATGGTAAAAAACTATTGTAAAAGTCCCCATTTCAAAAAATGCCTTATGTTGCGTGTAAATTTAAGAAGAAAGAATCTTACGCATAGTAATAAATGCATAGCTAAGTTTGTACGTTAGGAAATAATCATGTTCAAAAATGTAATATCGTAATATTATATACGTGTAAAATATGTGTGACAATCTGGTACAGTAGTGTAGTTGAAATCAATTACATTTGCTCTTCATTTCTGTACTGAAATCATGAAAATAAGGAAATAGTGTTTTATTCTAAAACGTCGCAGTACAGGATTATGTAGACACAATCCTGGGGGGTGTTTCATAAAGCTGTTCGTAAAGTTACGAACGACTTACGAGCGACTGGTGATCAGTTCTGATGTGCTATACTTATCAGAATTTCAATAATTCAGCACAAGAACTGATCACCAGTCTCTCATAAGTCGTTCGTAACTTTACGAACAGCTTTATGAAACAGGGCCTAGTCCTCAGTGATCCGGTATAGTGTCGTTCCCGGCAGCCATCCGGATAAAGTGAGCCGCACGAGCGAGTTATGTTCAAGCATGACATGATAGCAGCTAGTGTTGGAACTATATACAAGTCATTGTCAATCATGCCGTAACTGCGATTCTATCAACATGATAGTTGCATGTTTCATGATTTAAATGATGTTCAAAAATGAGATGTTCTTGTGCTTCCCGTTTATTTGAATTTGCTGACAAGAAGAGATGATTATCTTGGAGAGAAATATCGTTGTGATTTTTTTCTTTTTTTTTCTCAATCGTGATGTCAGACTATCGTCATATCGAATACTGATCAAGATGTGAATTTAATTTCCCTTTTTTCATGTTGTATGTTTTTTTCACAGAGTTGTTATGTGTTTGGTTCTCCTACGATTTTGTCATAAAACGTTCAGACAACTGCGCGTCAGCTATGATACCTAGATATTTATACCCAAAAGGAATATACAAACGTAAATATCCGGAAAAGTGATGGCCGGAGATAGTTCCCGGTTACTTCTGTAACCCGAATGTTACACTCCCGAATTCATAAATAAAGAATATCACACCAGGGATTAAGTTTTGACAAAATAATCCAATGACAAACTTTATCAGCTTGTTTGTCGTTCAACAAAGCGCATCATTCATTTCAATTCGTTCACAGACTCAATAATTGTAACCTTTGTTACATTAGCATAACAAAATATTTGCCAGTGTATGACGATGATTCGACTCGTTGCTATCTCTTTCTCTCTCGCCGGCTATCCTGTTGACGAGCCCAGAGTAGTTGCAAACCAGTCGTACACGGTAGCTGATGCAATGTTCAGTAGCCGTCAGTCACGCTGAACTAAGCAAAGGCTGGCCAAAGCTCTCGTCCAAATATGTATCTAGTCAAAAGAGTTTGCAAGACACAGGACTTTCCTAATATAGTGTCTTTCTGATCAATAATATTTCTTCAGGAGTATGGAAGTCCACTCCAAAATCTGATCTGGTACATTGTCTTTACATACTTGCCTCATAAACTATATGAGCGCATTAGACAATACAGATACAAATTTCAGTCACATACACTCAAATATTTGCCAATTCACTTTGACATACATAATAATTATACAAGTACTTATACGGTCAGTGTAGCTCCTCTTCAGTTCTACATTTTCAACGTTCTGAATTATATGCAACACTGCTGCCCAAACAAAGCTTTGATCTATCTGATCGACCTGGCAATATAATTGCTTCATTTGGGGTCGCCAAATATTTGTGACTCCCAATCAAGTCTCACAGTTTGAGTGGCAATAATGCTCCACGCACACAATAATTACACTGAGCAGTTGTACACTTTACCACGCATGTACAGTTAACATGTCTACATTATAAAGAGCATGAATATATAACTTTCATATATTCACAATCGCACAACTATTCCTCACACAATTCTTTGCAAGGTTCTTCACATCTAGTGACTAGTCCTCCCCTCTAGAGTTAAACATTCCACATTCCAATAGTGCAGTGACCTCTGCCACTCACAGCGAACGGTCAGTGGACATAAATCTGTCAGTCCAGACGAGGGGGGGGGGGGTGCTGCAAATAATTGTAGACCTCAATATTTACGAGCATAGCCTCACCTTCTCTGAGCGTGAGGGTCTACAGGGCATCTCGATATATATGTATGCAAACAAACATCTCACTTCTAATTCCAAGTCAGCTTCCCAATTTTGTCTGTCTAATAATGAACTTGAGTGTATGCATAATCGTGTCCATTCATAAAACATTCAGAGCGCAATTACATTGTAGTGCATCGTAATATCACATCTTCAAACAATACACAAGCATCAATCATCGATCATACTCACATATACTGACTTCGGAAATTGTATACATGATATCTGAGTCTTCTTAACATGCAATCTCCAAATCAAATAAGGATAGTTTTGGATAATTCTAAATGCTATGCGATATTCGTCCCTCGGGGACACATAAAAAAAAAAAAAACCAGGATATTGACATAAATCAAGCAATTTGAAACTGCAAGGAAGATGATTAGAAACACTATAAATCACTTGGGGAAACTATAGCATTTGCGGTAGTTGTTATCAACCTGATTTACTTGAATAAGGTTTTGATGTGATTCTGGAGTCATATTCATAATATGCGATCTCAAAAGAATGCTTTGATTTGTTTAATATGACACAATGCATGTTCATCGAACGGTTGGTTAATGCTTCATTTTTGTTTTAATAGGGGAACTTGCAGTATTGCACTTCTTGTTACTGCTTAAAGCACGAGAATTCTTTGTGTCATTCGGACCACAGAACGATAACTAATCATGATCAAACTATATTACACAATATGTTTGATGAATCAATGATTTCTGAAGACAAAATCATGTTATCATTGGATCGAATTTACTGTATTTGTTACGATCCGTTGTTGGAATGCAAGTATAACCTCTCAAACTTTGGATACATTTTCATCAAACTAAAAATTTTTGCGAGGGTGATGAACAAACAAGGAAAGATCTAACAATCTATGCGCCCAAGAAGAGAGGGTGCGTGTGAGCTAGTCAGTGACGTTCATGTTGACACATACTGTAATATCCGAATCATAATGTGTGCAAATATGATTTTGATATGTAACTTGTGAAGATGAGAAAGCGTCTGAAAGGCACTGAGTCATAGAATGTTATTAATGACAGTTAAGTTATTGGTCTTGCTCGCAAAACTAGTGAAATTCAATTTCAGTTCCAAATCATTTTCATATTTCTCTGGAAAATGTAAACAAACAACAGAATTATATAATACACGCATTACAAGTACAAATCATACGAAACATGATTGTCTACATATTATAGTATAGTGGAATAAAATTACAGAATTTATAAAGTAGGACAATTATAATAGTGCCCACATAAAATCACGCTTGTTCAGTCGTAGGTCCTAGAATAGAATCACGTTTATAGGGGAAATGTAGAGCACGGATATCTACAATATACAGTGACAGACCATAATGTCATTTAAGGGGGAAAAGATTAAATCAAACTAATGTTACTATAGACTCAGAGAAGTCACATGATATAACAGTATCAGCAGCACATTTCTCTCGAGTTAAAGACAACTTGTATTCTTTTATCCATTTTTTTCATATTCAAGCAAAGTAATACAAAGAACATCGTGTGAAAAAAAAAGATCTTAATATACAAGGCAAACAAAGACAACACATATGAAAAGAGAACGATTACACATGAATACGATGGGATTTCCCATTCAGGTGTATCAACAAGGATATATTGCTGTTTTGTCATAATCCCGTGAGAATAGACACTACAAAAGATATCCACATGAATAATTAACTCAATAAAAAATACATACATAAAAGTGACTTATATGCACCATTAAGACATCTGAAATGATGGATAAGAAGAAATCGGGGGAAAATGCAACTTAAGATTTTCCAAAGGATGAAAAAGATAGCAAATAGCTTTACTTTTGGAGGAAGACCATTGAACTAACCTTGGCTCAGCATTATTTTAATATTCGTAGAACCGATTCGACGAGATCTCTCTATATTGCTGATGCATGGTTATCTCACTGGGATTTTGAGAACCTTGCTCATTATGTGACACACATAATCGCCATACAGTATTTTCTCCGTTGGACTTCTGCGTCTTGAATATTGTTTTTGGCATTCCTTTGCAGGCTCCGTCACAACTTTTTGTTCACGTTCAACGGCCCTCTTAATATAGTTTGGCGATTTCGGATGACTGGTTTTCAATGCGTTTCTCTATAGATTCATTACCCTGGCTTCACTCTTTTCATTTCAGCCGCCTCTGATACATGGGCAGCATTACAGATTAGTTGAAGGAAAGGAGGACTTTTAACAAAAGGCTGCAATGCCTCGTCAATAATGGCTCGGACCTTGTCTTGGCTCATTGCACTCATGATCATGATGGCAATCAAAATGGTAATAATATGAAGTGTATGGAAAAGCATGTCAGCAAGAGTCGTTGACGATTTATACTACATTGCCTTACCTTATACACATTACATTGAATGAAACTCCTAGAGACGATGTTGCTGTCAGCCCATCAAAAATTCTCACAAAGAATAAATTTGACATAAGAATAAAATAAGACGTGTTATTGAGATCAAATTTTAGACCTGCCGTTGAGATGCAGCGAAGTATACTGCATTTTTTTTTATAACACGCTGTACACCGTACGCAAACGTACGCACACGCAGTTGATTATTACTTGTGTATATACATATACTGTGCTGTCAAATTCTCCATACTTTCATTAATTTGTACAAAAAAAATATTCTATAGGTAAAAGGACAAATATGAATGCTTTTTGTTTCCTTAAGGATATCCCATTAGTGTATTTTCATGCAATCTGCAGGTACGAAAAGCTTGAGTAGATTGCCAGTTCAAAATAATCTTTACTAATAATGCGGCTGTCATTTTGAAGATTGACAGCGTAATATAGATTCCCATTACATTTGTATCGCTCAATCTTTATGGGGATTACACGTGCAAGAGCTGATCACGTGACATCTGTCATCTGCACATATATAAACCGACTAATTCTGTAGGGGTAGTCATGCCACGTTCAGTTTTCTTGTTCCTCGCATTAGGGTTTCACATATATATATTTCTGGACTAAAGCAAGAGCAGACAGCTTCTAACGATCCAGTTTCTTCTCGTATTGCTTTAACTTCAACATCATCGGCGCATTCACAAGAAATCTGGGAGTATTCTCTCTCTTTTGAATAAAAATCAGGATTATATATAATCTTATTCGATTGTAGTGAAAGTGACATGATTTAGATAGAGTATTTAAGCACTGGGTAGGCAGATAAGCATTTAAAGCACGACTGTTGTGTGAGGAAAAAATAAAACACATTTGTTCATATTCGACTTAGAGATTTTAATGCTGATTATGACATTGTGTCCGGGCACAGCATCCTGAATAGTACATGAAACAAACATCTCTTTCGGCTCTTTGAACCAGCGAAAAGTTGTCGACGGATCACAACTCCTACTGGACTTCTCCAAGGGGTAAGTTGCTGTTTGAAACTGAATATGATTCGTTAGGTAAATCACTCCACACAAATTAGTGCACGAAACAGACTGCCAAGTATGTACCTTCTTTGTCAATTGGTCAAGGTATATGCTCTCAATGAAATTGTTCTGTCTTCGCGCTTTTATTAAAAAATAAACAGGGCGCAAGAAGAAAATAGATATGAACTTCTGTCAAGGCGTGTTCAAACGGTGAAAAGAAATCGTGTGTAATGACATCAGCTATTCAACTTAAGTATAGCTCCTGTGAATTCATAATGATTTTGGG
This sequence comes from Diadema setosum, assembly GCF_964275005.1. Lineage (NCBI taxonomy): Eukaryota > Metazoa > Echinodermata > Echinoidea > Diadematoida > Diadematidae > Diadema > Diadema setosum. The sequence goes on from NC_092692.1 coordinate 20,134,132, forward strand.
GTTGTTGTTTTGTTTGTTTGTTTTTTGTTGTTGTTGTTTTTTGTTAGTTGAACGCTGTGGTTTACATGGCATTTAGTTAATTGAATAATCAGAAAAATGGCTTAAAACGAAGGCTATGATTATGCTGGAATGTTACGAGAGTGTTGCTTCTGTTTTTCAAATATTTCAAATGTTTTTGAACAAAACTAATACGAATACAAACGATCCATTTTTGGTGGTGAAACTGAGCACACAATATCAATGTGTCAAAGAATGTGAATTTGATTTTAAAAAAGAATAATTGCTACAGGTACAAATTCAATTCGCAAAAGGGGAGTTGATGACTTCATGTGCGTACTGTGAAAAAATGAAAAATAAAAAATTGGCGTATCGCAGATCATGTGCTCCAATCTTTGCAGTATTCATCAACAGTTTTCCTCCCAGGCTGCGATCAGGAGATTGTTACAACCAGTTTTGTTATTTGTTTTTTAAAAGAGAGGATACGCGCTCTACTTATATATTTGATTTGCTTTCCAAGAGCAAACGCCTTCCTAGTTTTGACGTATGTTATCACACACATACACACACACACACACACACACACATATGTATATGTATATATATGTATATATATAGCTAAACACATTGTAGTTGCTCCGCGTATTGGCAGTACTAGAAATAGCAATAATAATGTCACAACAGAGGAATGCATTAAATGCCAATCTTGATTTTAATTAAAAATCCGAATTTTCGGGGGTCCTCCCCTATTTCGTCAGGGATGACAGTGCGAAGGGATTTTTATTAAAATCAAGATTGGCATTTAATGTATTCCTCTGTTGTGACATTATTATTGCTATGTATATATATATATATATATATATATATATATATATATATATATATACATACATATATATATACATATAGATGGATAGATAGATTCTTGTACTAATGAAAAAAAAAAAAAGTACGATCTCACCACCGGCAAAATGACCGAAAACACTGCAAAAACATCGGTGTTGAATCTAACACCGACCAAGTGTCAATAGAGGACCACACCCACAGGTGTAGAAAGTATGTTGTGATGGTGTTGAAAAGTGTTCACCTGGCACTTCATGGTGTTAATTTGACACTGCAACTGGTGATATTTCTGACACTGCGCTGGTGTTAATTCAACAATGACACCGCATGGTGTTGATTTGATATTGCTGGTGTTAATGTCAATGGTATAACACCTGCCCAGCTTCAATAGGAGACCACACCAACTGGTGTTACTGCGGTGTAAATGTGTTCTCTCCTTTTTAAAAAAAAAAAAATCAAATACTTTATCGGAAATTCTTGATCTTCTTGTTGAAGTTCAAAATCAACAAGAAAAACAGTAACTAAGAAACTATTAAAAAAACAATTTCATATTTTGAAGTGACACCCGGAGATGTTGATCTAACAACACAAATGAGCACAGAAAATTTAACACCAGCTCAGTGTTCATATTTAACGCCGGACTTTTTGCAGTGAAGATGTATATAAAATTCTTTTCTATTGTGAATGTCTCACTTCACACCAATTCATCATAATGAGATTGAGTGATTCATCAACTTTTAAATTTCAGGATGATCCTTACCAATAAAAGTACACACTGCTTGAAATTGACTCTTTACTCTTGTTCGTAAATCTAAAGAGAGAGATAGAGAGAGAAAAAAGAATGTGTTGATGAATACCAAGCCATCTAGCACGTTTTACAGAAGTCGGATGCAACGACACTACACTACACTACAAACTCATCTTTATATTGCGATGTAACCGGAGCAATGAGGACACAAGATAAACATGTTTATCCGCGAAGTATTCGTATTTAACTTGGTGTCAATATTAATGAACGCTATGTATAACGAGTCTCCTTTTCTCTCACTCTCAGACACAAATCGCTTCTACTTTATCATAATGAACTCGACGCTACCAAGCGGGGATGGGCTGGACATCGATTTGTCGTTAGCGACTACCATTATCTACATCACCTTTGGCCTATTGGGAATCGGAGGTAACGGTCTCGTGCTTCTTGTCATTGCCAAGGTGAGAGAACTTCGTGACATCACAAATATCCTCATCGCAAACCAATCCCTGATCGACTTTACCTCCTCAGTCCTACTCATAGCGTCTTACACCGTGCCGTTGCCGCCTCTGCCCAATGAAGTTTCCTTAGCCAGATTCATTTGCGCGTTCTGGTACACCCAGTACCCTTATTGGGCTACTTATGCTGCTTCAGTCATAAACCTTACCATCCTTACATTGGAAAGGTACCTGGCCATAGTCCATCCAATTCATTATAGAAGGAGAGCTCTATCTCGCCCAGCTAGGGTCTGCATACTCTTCCCGTGGTTATCGGGGTTCGTGTACATGTCTTATCATTTCAAAATTTCCAAAGTGGAAGACGGAGTGTGCTACCGATTTCTTTGGAAGAGTGACACCATGCAACGAGCTGTTGGGATTGCTACTTTCGTAATTCTATTTCTCTGTCCATTAGTACTGATGGCCCTGATGTATGTCCCCATCTTATGGGCTCTCCGAAAAGAAACAAAATTTAACAAAGATAAACTTAGTTCCATTCACCAGAAAATCAACTATCGTGATCGCGCCCGAAGAAATGTGATCAGGACAATGATGTCTGTAAGCATCTCCTTCTGTATTTGCTTCTCACCAAACTGCATCCTGTATTTTGTTTATTGCCTCGGTGTGCCAGTAGATTTCGAGGGTGTGTTTTACTATGTCACGGTCTGTATCGCCTTCATCAACATTTGGATCAACCCATTCGTGTATGCCTTGCAGTATCGCAAGTTTCAACATGGGTTTGTAGAGGTCTTCGGTTGCTCCAGTGCGCTTGGTCGTAAAGGTCCCGTTCATACTCCAGCTACTGATGTGGGCAAAGACTTGACTGTAGTATTTGACTCTTGAAGGATGAAAAAACAATCAGCTTGTGGGACATGTTATATAAAGTTGAGTACATCATAAAATTATGGCAAACATCATATTGCACGGACTCATCTGTACCATTAGTCCTGTCGACCCAGAAAGTATATCTGGTATAATGGATAAGGCTCTATCCTTTCAAACAGGGGAGTCTAGACCCAAATCCGATCCAGTGTTATTATCCTCTAACCCTTTAGTGTTCCTTATGAACGCCTGGGTTGCATTTTGATGTTATGGTTTCCTCACTATATGCTAGGTTGAAAACCCAATTATTTCGGCGTGGGTTGAACCCCCCCCCCCACTTTATTATAATCATCGTCGTCATTACCATTATAAGCGTCCCCCCCCCCCAAAAAAAGAGAAGAATCTGTCGAAGGAAAGATCGTTGATGTCGCCATAGGTCACCGAGCGGATATAATATGGTACTAACCCTGTTTCATTGTCCAAAGGGATACATAAACGGCTTAGTGATGAAAACTATTAAGCCATACGAACAATATTAAGCTGTACTATAACAAGAGAAGTGTGTGTCTCATGTCGCAGAACCCATATGCATGATTGGGAGCAACCGTCTTACAACGCTCCCCATCCCCCCCCCCCCCAAAAAAAAAAAAAAATCTATGTAAGTGTAATATTTTTCAATTCAATTCAATTCAATTCATTTATTTTTCATTCTTCTTTTTCCAACAAAACATAACACATAATAAATTTGGAATTACATCATAAACATAAACATTCGACTTTGCAAAAGATAAATGATACAGATAAACGAAAGAACACATACTGGAAAAAAGTACAAAGTTATGCTTCAGTTGAGAAAAAAAAAAGAACTGAGAGGTCCACTAAAAAGCAAGCTTGTATGTTGTGAACCACTCAAAAAATGAACAAACTTATGAATTACTTATTTACAAATACTTATCACACTACGACAGAACAGAACAAGACAGGAGAAATACAAAAGACATGACACGACTTGACAAAAAAGACGGAAAGAATGGAGAGAGAGAAAGGAAAAGAAAAAAGAGAGAATGCCTACACGCTGAACTAGGGAAATGGAACAGGGGGTGATTGAAAATGTGCTTCAGAGGGCTGGTACTGGACGCAGCTGTGCAAGGATTTGATGGCTATTACATAACAAAACACGTAATCAATTACGCAATAATGAAGCCAGTGATCGAAAGATTGGTGGATGGATGATGAACCCTGAGGTTGATGAGATCTATACACACACATAGGCCCTATATATACACACATAGGCCCTATATATACACACATAGGCCCTATATAATTATGGATCCAGCTTTAGAGAGCCATTTTATGCTCATAATTACTATATTAGGAGACACACGACCTCACGGAGACAATTTGTGTCTCCTTAACGTTTTCCACCATATCAAATTCTATTCAATTGCATGCTTTACTGCTGACATTGCTTATCTACACAATGTCTCCCTAAAGCGAGATCCAATGTATATAATTATATAATCATATATATATATATATATATATATATATATATATATATGTGTGTGTGTGTGTGTGTGTGTGTGTGTGTTGTGCGTCATATTGGTTTCAAATGATCTTAACTGTCAGTGATAATATGTAAAAATGAATTTATAGAAATATGACTGAAATTGATGACATAATGATTCATAAATGTGAAAAAAACTGGACTTATACCTTTCTCAATTGTTCCACTGGGAGTAATGGGAGGAGGGTAACCCGTTAAGTGAACAACCACTATCATGGTGAAATTTTATCAAAGATTCCCCTGTTGTCATTCCATAATTTTCAAAAATTTTCATTCGTTTCAGTGGTGTTTGTGTCATCGAATTAAATGTCATATAATCCTGAGTTTATGTTCCAAAGTTCAACTGATATTTTCAATGAAGCAAAAACCATGCTCAACTATACCCAATCAGCATGACCAGTCCAGCAAAGTTCGGCAAAATGAACACTGTCGAAAACCCAAGGGCAAAATTAATATTAGAGCAACTTTGGAATGTTTAATCAAAACTAATGATTTTCATTGACATTATATTGATCTATTGATCTATTGATCTATTTATTAAAAATGCCCTCTTCATAATGCAAAACATTACAATAGTGTTCTCACCGGCGACAGGAAGCTTTAATTTTCTAAATATCCTTGTTAAAAAAGAAGCTTTTCTCCTCTCAAGTTCTTTAACAAAATTCAGTATTTATACAGTAAAAGTAAAGTGGAAAAAATATTGTTATATTGGAATAGTTTTCAACGGGGACCATAAAGCTACAGTTTTCAAAATATCCCTGTTCAAAAAAAAAATAAAATAAAGAAGCTTTTCCTCCACTTCTTTGATAAAACTACCCTCTTTACAAGGCCAATGAATAAAATCAACGATTGTGACAATAGAGATAAATTTCTAACGGGGAACATGAAGTTGAAAAATTTCAAAATATGGCCGTTCAATGAAGAAAAGAAAAGATAAGATAGGAAAGAAATAAATAAACGACGGTTTTCTTCGCTTCTTTCTCTTTGACACGTGGCGTTAGACCGGTGTGGGGTATTTGTGCAGGCATCAGTGGATGAGAACATTAAAATAACATAGACGTGGGAAGTTTGCCAAAAACATTGTACAAAGTAAACTTTTAACAAGTCACTTTTTACAAAGTGACTGGAAATTAGTCTTTTGTGTCTCCACATGTCTTAAGAAAGCAACCAGAGCTAACAATAGTAGTAACAATAATGATGATGATGGTAATAATGATAATAATGATAATAATAATAATGATAATAATAATAATAATAATAATAATATGTTCATGGTGATAATAATAATTGATCAAAGTTATAAACTTCAAATCCGTTTAAAAGTAGCAAAATGTGTACTGAGCTATCCCTCTTTCAGAAATGTTCTTCTCTCACGCATTCGGCATTAACGTTGGAGTATGTACGTCTAACTTTGAAACCTCTTGTAGCGCTGCGCCAATTACTGATAGCTATAAACATTAGCATTTTATTTCAAGCATATCGCTGCACACACAGAGAAAGGAAGCAATCTGTGCCATGCAACCAAAATGCAGGCTTACCGTGTGGTAGTTTAATTATATGTTAAAAAAAAACTGAACATTTTTCAACTTTATGTTAAAATGAGTATCTATTTAATGCCTTATAGCTTTCGTGGTGACTGGTTCAAAGAAAAAACAAAATATTTGATAGACTGAAAAGCCTGTAACTTTGAAGAAAGTATTTCTTAATTTGGGCTACGTTATGTTCGAATGTATAGTAGTGGATCTGAATGTTTTCAATTTGTAAAGTTGTGTTTTAGTTAGACGCACTGATATTGTAAATTAGAACAATTAGATATCTACCCTAGGACTCTCAAATGTCTTGCTAAAATAAAGTAAATAAAATAAATGAGATATGTTTAATTATCACAGTGTATGAGTTTAGAGTGCAAATTACTCCTTTCAACCATTTGCACTTCAGTTCAGTCAATTTTTATAAGTGTTTGTGTTTGTGTGTGTGTGTGCGATAGCTGTAGTTAATCAATTTTAGCAAAAGTTATTTTGGAAAAAAAAAATGATTAGCAACTTCTTGAGGAATCTCACACTCACAATTTGCAAAAACCCCCACAAAATACCAAACAACAACAACATACGATTTGCGTACCAAGGACAGGTCACCAAGACTGTAATATTGACATTATTAGCATCCTCGGCAAAAGTATCATTGTAATGATGATAAGAGCATTTTGAAGACATCTCGTATAAAATGGGAGGGGGGGGGGGAACACACACACACACCATAAATTGATTGTACAGTAGTGGTTGAGGTGGGGATTCAGGTTTATAACATTCCTTAGTGAGATAATGAGGAACCTCCTATGAAATATGAAAGAGCATGTAATTTTAAGAAGGATTCAACGTTTATTTGATGAAAATTGGCTGAGATATCAAAAAAAAAGTGATAATAATAAGAGGTGACAGGGCACGCCTTTTATTAGGATCTCTTTGTTTCACCTTGTTTTTGGATATCTCAGCCACTTCAAAACCGATTTTCATCAAATAAACTTTTGATACCCATTAGAATTGCATGCTCTTTGACATCTCATAGAGTGGTTTCTGAATATCTCGCAAAATGTTAAAAGCTAAATTCTCACCTCAACCAGAACTGTACAGTCCCTATAACCCTTATAGTGCTCAAGGTAGTCAATTAGTAAATTTTACGGGTGTAATACTCGAATCCTGAATTTCAGAACTGCTTTTTATTTGCTTCAATCACTGTCAATTAAATTCTTGAAGATGATTAGACGATTTTCAGGTGGACTCGTATTTTATTCACCATGCAAATCCCAATCCAAACTTAATTAGAGTGTTACGTTCATATAGACCGATATTTGGATGTAGGGCCAACTCCATTTTATTGAACTTACGCAGATGCAAGTAAGTTAGATTACTAGTATTACTCTTAAACAGAAACTAAGATGCAGGCCTGACACAATATACGGAAATGCGTATGCATTTAAAGGGATGATATAGTATTGATGGAGATGAAGATTGAACTTTTAACTTTTTTGCAAGATACTAAAAAAAAAAAAAAAAAAAAAAAAAAAAAAACTTATGAAATGTTCCAGAGCATACCATTCTTGGAGGAATTCAAAGTTTACCTGATGAAAATTGGTTTTGTAATGGCTGAGATATCCAAAAACCAAGTGAAACATAGTGATCTTGATAAAAGGTAACACCTTTTTTTTTTTTTTTTTTTGTTAGTAGTATCCCTTTGTTTGGATATCTCAGCTATTTCAAAACCAATTTTCATCAAACAAAATTCATGTTGAATTCTTCTTGGAATTAGGCTCCCCTACATGCTCTTTCGTATTTCATAAGAGGTTTCTCATTATCTCACCAAAAAACGTCAGAACTCTACCATTCCTTTACTTACATGCCTGGACAAGATACTTCATAGTCATGTGCATACGTCACAATTGCATGCTCAGAAACAAGCTTACAAGAAAAAAGAAGGAGACACACCAAGAAGTTTGTAATGGATCAAACTTCATGTGAACTTTATCCGATGTTTCATTCTAGCTTTCATTTTCTCACACACTGTTACAACATGGAACAACTTGGCTCAATCACCCGTGTCTCAAAATGATCCCCCAAGTTTAAGCATGCTCTCCTTGAGGATCCCTCCTTCTCATCCCTGGACTAAAATTCCACTCTCCCTCAACCGTGTCTATACGTAACCTCCTGTTAAAACTCCGTAAGAGATGCTTGGGAGGTCAACTTATCCAATATACAGGAACAACGCCGTAGCCTGTGTCACGTATACACCAGAAAAATAAACATAATATTCACTGTATAGTATTAGGGCATTCCACACTTCACAACAATTAAGGGCATTTGATACATTAATGGGCACGTTGTAAAACAGATGATCATCGATATCTATGCGTCAACAAACTTCATGCACACCCGCGCCGTCACGTTTAATACCGGAGCTTGAATTGCACCTCACGTGATTGCAGTGAGTGACAGGTTTATAGGACTGATGGTGATGTGTGTGTGTGTGTGTGTGTGTGTGTGTGTGTGTGTGTGTGTGTGTGTGGAGGGGGGATAGGGGATGATAAAATCCGAGGCGTGTTTAAAACCGGACCTTTATAAGAAGAGAGGGTTGGAAGGACAGCACTAAAATCGAAGGACAGACCCATTGTTCTGTCAGAACAGAAACAAAACAAAATTAGCTGATCGCTGTGCAATTGCTGTGTGAGCTGATAAGAAGCAGCTTTGAAGACATAAAATAACGACAGAAAGTATATCTATCACATGGTGTTAAAAATCATTGTGCAGAATACATACATACATACATTGGTCACGTGATGACATGGAGGCGTGATAGTGTCCCTTCGCATCTTAGGACTAAAGGCACAAAAAGTCCCAACCAGGTAAAGACAAGTCTTCCTTTTCACATTATTTCGCATATGGACCAGCAGAGCATGGAAACCAATCAGCAATTTGTCTTTATTCTACAGGTGTAACAGTTTCAGCAAGTGTTGTTCATATGGAACTTCGGTTCCAAATTGAAGAAGAAAAGGAGCGAGCGCATGCCCAATTTGTGTTATATTCAAGCAAAGCAGTCACTGGTCAGATGAACTGGAATTTCTGAGGCATTATGCAGTAAACATGTACCAAACGTTTACATGCAAAGTGGATCGTTAACGTTTAAAAAGACGGAACAACGGAAGCAATAATCCTGTACCAGACGTTCCTACCACGTGCTACCAAGGGGTGTTTGTGCCCTCGACAATTCTCGCCCAATGACAGAAGCAAACAAGAAAGAAAAGACGTGAGAAGACACAAAAAAGAGGACCTGGAACGAAAACAAGTGCAAACGAATGTAAATAGTCGGTGAGTTGCCAATTTCGAATTATTGTCATTCTATCAGAAAGTGCCTTTTACATGTTGTCTTTTAGCAAGATACATTCTCATTGGGTGGATGCGAGCAATGCCTGTTCGCAGTGGAAAGAATCTTGTAGTTATAGTATAGTCTGTTACTCATAATAGCGTATGGACTACCTAATCCCTAAGGCTGCCTAATGTATTTCTTTGTGTGATATATAAATACGTCTAGGTTCTTAGCCACGATATATTACTGTCTAATTTCTAGAAGTTATCTTTTAGCTCATTAACACATGTAAATCTATATCATGCAGCATCTTGCAAAATGATTGCTTTTTTACTCCGAACGTAGTAGGGATTATCACTGAGGAAAGTTTAAAGGGTTAAAAACAACTACCTTGTCAAAGGATAAGTCTTCCATTAAATCGACCGCGTTTACCTTCCAACGAGAGATGAAGGAAATTTAAGTAATACTTTCTTCCACCTCTTTGAATGCTTATTTAATAACCTGAACTTAAACATTCGTATTATAACCACAATAACGTGATGTCCTTTCCCACGACGTTTAGTTGAAATGTATTTGCCTCGGAGGAACATGGTTTTTAAGGGAAAATAATAGGGTCATGTCTTGTATCATTTATTCGGGCAAACAATGAAGAATTATTACTGTAAAATGTCAACACCGAAACAGCACGTAAATATCTTTTTGACTCTTTAACGAAATAAAGAGTGGAGAAATATAGTCTCGAGTGGTGAGGTCTAGAGAGTTCACCATAATTGTTAATCATCAACGGTGAGACCCAATTTCAAGATGGTTTTTCTTGTATAATTTTTTTTTCATCACAGATAATATCACCAGTTTAATTTTCCTTCTGATTAATTCTTTAATTCTAAGATTCTGAAGTCCCAATCGACTTTGCCAGTGGGTTCATTGACTTACAGAACCATGCACAGACAGGGCCTACTTGACCCTTACCATCGAATCTATTGTGTCAGGAAGTTTCGCTGCCGACGATGAGCTATTCATAATTATTTGTTATCTTTTGACGCCCATTTCAAATTTGTCATCGCAGTACTTGCATTAACTGTTAGAGAGCTTTTCTTCTCTAAAGCAATTACATATTTCTCATTTTTACTTCAGACCTCAAATATTGAAAAATGGAAATGAACTCAACGATGTTGTCTGACGAGAGTGGATTCGAAATGAATCTTTCGGTTGTATCAATAATAGTCTTCTCCATATTTGGCCTGTTGGGAATTGGAGGCAACGGACTCGTACTCCTTGTCATTGCCAAGGTGAGAGAACTTCGTGACATCACAAATATCCTCATCGCAAACCAATCCCTGATCGACTTCACCTCCTCGGTCCTACTCATAACTAATTTCGTTGTGCCGTTACCGCCTCTTTCTGACAACGTTGTGTTAGCCAGATTCATCTGTGGATTCTGGTACACCCAGTACAGTTTTTGGTCCACCTATGCTGGCTCGGTGCTGAACCTGACCATGCTGACAACAGAGCGGTATCTAGCCATTGTTCATGCAATCCAGTACAGAAGGAACGCATCCTCTCGTCCAGCAAGACTTTGTGTGCTACTGCCATGGATGGCGGGATTCATGTACATGTCCTATGTACCCTCGATTACAAAAGTTGAAGACGGTATGTGCTACCGATTTCTCTGGAAGAGTGACATTATGCAACGGGCCCTTGGGATCACCACTTTCATAACTTTATTTGTTTCTCCGTTAACACTTATGACTCTCATGTACGTTGCCATATTACGAGTTCTTCGGGAGCAGACAAAATTGTATGCAGATGGACTCAGTTCGATTCACCAGAAAACCAACTACCGAGACCGCGCCCGAAGGAATGTGATCAGAACGATGATGTGTCTCTCCGTCTCCTTTTGTATTTGCTTCTCACCAAACAGCATCCTGTACTTTGTTTATTGCCTCGGTGTGCCAGTGGATCTCGAGGGTGTGTTCTACTATGTCACGGTTTGCATCGCCTTCATCAATATTTGGATCAACCCGTTCGTGTATGCCTTACAGTATCGCAAGTTTCAACGAGGACTTAAACAGGTGTTTGGTTGTTCCCCTCCAGAAAACCAAGAAAGTACAAACATGCCTACTGTAACTGCTAATATGGAAACTTTGTCGTCATAAGTTTATCACTTCTTTGCCAATAATGCTCTGATTAATGCGAATCCATGCCATGTTTTTCAAGAAATCAACTAATGATATTTACTCATATATCTCGAATGAGATAAAGCATATAGGCGTGAAAAAAAATCTATGCATTGCAATCTGTCATCGAATGAATTGTTATTTTTCTTCTGAAATGATTTCTTTAAAACAAACAAATTGCTCTTCACACAAGGCTATTGTTAAGTAAATGACGGAACTGAGGCTCAGGTCCATTGCGATTAAGGATATTAAATAAATCAAATAATGATAAATTAAAATCCAAACACCTACAAACAATGTTATGGGGATGTTGTCCCTGGAATCAATCTGGTACAAGAAACCACATATTCGTCGTCTGTGGCTCTGTTACTTTTTTTTTTCATTTTTTTTCTATTCAGTATAATATAAGGGGTAGAAGCCTTTGTATACAGTACATTTATGATTATTTGATATGTTCGGTTGCAGAATTTATGAATAACTTCACATCTCCTCAAGATACAACCTTTTCGGCAAAATATGAAAATGACCCAGAAACGTATTCTCCAAGAAAGAGAACGTTAATTAATTTGATTATTATTTATTGCTTTTTGTGCATTTGGGTTTTCAACAATGTTGTTACGACCATAACATACGCCACATAGCGCAATCCTTTTAGGGTCGGGCCACGACATATAGGCGGAAACAGAACAAAGTAGTACGTTATGTAATTTGTAACTTTTACATTAATCATACAATTCCTGGACAGATCGAGACAGTATAAAGATCGATGAAAGCAACGTCTTCATTCATTTCTTGAGCTATATGCATGTGTACATGTGCATACATTCCCACTTCGCATAAGTATGCTCAAAGGTGCATGGACATCCGTCGATAGAAATGTGTTCGTTTGATTTAGTCAAAGCCAGTGCAAGAACAATTTAAAAGAAGATTCTGATACATAAAAACATGACGATCCGAAATATGTGCTGGACATAATATTCTGTTTGAGACAATAACCTCTGTTCTTTTTTTTATCATTAAATCAAATCCCAATGATTAAGGGATAAATATCTGTTGAACATTCTAATATATACCTCTGTGATCAGGGATAAATAATAAACGGGTATGTATATCTGTTGAATATTGTAGTATCATTCTATGATTAAGACCCCGTTACATAAAACTTCTTATCAGTGACAAGTTGTTATAGTTGTGACAAGCGACTGAAATCCTTGCATCTAATTGGCTGAGAGCAAATTTGGCATAGAAATGTGGCCGTTGTCACTGATAACAAGTTTTATGAAATGGGCCCCAGAAGTGATCGTTTTGTGTTATATTTCTGTAAAGTATTATGCAGGCAACATCGCATGCATGCGAATGTATATAGAATTATGTGTATTTATTTCGTACTTCATTATATTTATTACAATGTATTGTATAATTTATCCTAACATGCAATGAGATATGCACCAGTAAAGAGATCTTTCCTGTTACTTGTCCCATTATTCATGTTTTATTTCACAGTGTAATACAGGAAAAAATAGATGTTGCATGAGAGCTTTGATGAATCACCATCATGTGCTGAAAAAAAGTAACACTTTAACAAAAAAGCCTTTTACAGTTGCTTGCAACAGTAACCTCCAGTTTCCATTTATCTGATTGGCATTTGAATGACAAACATCGTGGTACATTCATTAAGGTTCTCATTGTTCTGTGTTCAGTTGGTGGTAAGCCACTTTTCATGTCATTTCTTTTTATTCATTTCTCTCCTTCCTCTTCCTGGCTTCATGCTTCTCTTTAATCAAACATGCATTTCATCTTATATTTCAGTGTTACAAAATGTCAAGACCGATTCTTTAAATCCGGCGAGGACGAGATTTTGCATTGAATTGAGTGCATACCCGAGTTCTAAGTAATGGGAAACGCAAGCTACTTTTCTGACTATATACAAAGTGTGTATTAAGGTATATCGCGTCACGTTGTGGGGGGGGGGGGAGGGGTGAAGAGATTGCTAAGCAATCTGGTTTCTTTGATTAGTTGCCTCAGAGGGTTTTATTACATTAGTGGCGGATAAGTTTTGAATACTCCATTCCCCTTCACATTTCCCTTTATCATACATTATACATAGGAACCATTTTTCCGAAATCGATATCTTGAATGAAAACCCGTAAAGCTACCTCCGCAGAGTTCTCATATAGCTTCATCACTTCTTATTTATCTTTGTATTTGATGGGGGAAATTGAGGGGAAAAAACTTCATGAAGGCACCCTCAACTATAAAAGATTCTTCGCAATGCACGAACAAAGGAGCACAATAATACACGTTGGAGATCTTTATCTTCCGCTGAACAAGAAGGCATTTATCCTTGTCAATCTGCTTGACAAGAAATGAAGTTAACATCCTTCTGACAAGATTGTCAAATGACGATGTTTCTCATTGAATTCGTAACTTCATTGAAGGAGCAGGATGCTATTTATAGGACTATGAAGAGGCATTGACATTTTTTTTTTCAGTTGGACGCAATGTGACAAACCATGTTAAATATAAAAATGTAATGTCAGAATAGACGGGACAAGGGATTAAATAAAAAAAAATTCGAGATATTCGAATGGTGGTAAAGGCAGTCTTACTGACAGACCGAGTATCGTGTCGCTGTGATCAATAAGGCGAGTGATGGTAGCGGCATTAAACTAAAACACTATATCATCTGACTACAGTAGGTCTATCAAGGATGACTCCATAATATACAACAACTGTACAAGAAGCAATGCCGAGGGAAGATTTTTAAAAAAGAGAGAAAAGGGAGGAAGGAATATTATTGAAATGTCAGGAATGTGTATCATGAAAAATGGGTTTCACTCGATTTTGTTCATAGTTTCTTTCCGATCACAAGCACGACAAGAGGGGAAAATCGATTCATGAGAGATCTGTGAGAAAATAGACCAGTTAAACAAGTTGAACATAATTCATGTTTAATGAGCAATCAATTCTAACAATTTCACTGCTTACGAAAGACATCTTTAGAGTTATGTTATTGTTATGCCTATAGACATCGGTAGTTTTTCTTTTTATTGCATGATATAATGGTATTTCCACTCAAACTTATGTATCGAACTCTTCCTATATGCCGAAGCTGCTAATAAACACTATTCTACAGTTGCTGTTTGATTTACACCACATAGGTTATTTGTGTTTCATTCAATCTTGACCAGAAATTATCAAACTGTGTCACTTTTTTTCTCATTCCGCTGTCTAATACTCAAACAGTATAGGGTGAGGCCTTGTTCTCTACATTTTATGTTTGAAAAAACAACGACAGCAACAGTTGATACCAAATCGTCCACAAGAGGTGCTTTAAACCACCTATAATAAATTATTATCACGCCCCTCACTATAGACAATGCTGATGACGCAAGTACACACTCAGAGAAAGAGTTCTGCGGTACGTTATATAGCACAAAGTCAAAAGCCTTGCAAATATCGATTGTACAACCATCAGAAGCTTTATCAAACTCTACCGTTACTAAAGACTGAAGGGATTTTTTTTTCAACATCTTCGCGTCACTTCCATGAACTGGTTTCAGCTCTGAGGTAAGGTCGCTACCTTGTGACGTGGGTAGTTCCTTCTTTTCACTCATAACACACATTGAGTACACAATCTTATTTACGCAGAGCAACTTAAGACAAAAAAAAAAAAAAAAACTCCAGCTACAACAACAAACATTAATTGACCATTACTCTAATTGAGCAAGGAATAGCGTTTCGTGCAAGGAAAAACTCTGTGGTCACGTTGTACTGTAGAACGTGAACACGCAGTAAACTGTTGCGAAAATCAAACAGTTGTCATTGACATCAAAATTTACACAGCAGTTCTCTTTGTTTATATCCGTTAAAATATGCTAATACTAACTCCACTAACTTCAAAATTTTATCATTATAACCCAAAATTAGCATAGATTTTTCATGTTAATTTATATTCACAAATACAAAATTTGTTTGCAAATAGAAAAATTGATAGGAAAATTAATCAGGTGGTACACTTAAGAAAAATTAATAAAAAAAAAACACGAACTTATGTTAGGTTGGTAGTATCAATACCAATAAGAAACAGAAGGAATGTAAACACACTAATATTTATGCAAATGCAATGTTTCGAATGACAACAATAAAGGACAAAAATAAAGCATAAAATCTCCAAAAAAAATGTGATGAGCTGTTATCCCGAAGCTAATTCACTTCTTGTTCTTTTCTCGAGACAACATTTTTCGTGCGAGCAAAAGATGGCGCTGTTGCATTTCATGGCTAAGAAAACGAAAAATTGATGTATTGTGATAGTCATGAAGGTCATCTCGTCGAAATTGTATTGCGTGTAGTTCACTTTGCAGAGCAGAACGTCGACGATGTCCAGCAAACAACAATCACGTCATAAATCTGTACATATTTTCATCGAATGAAATGAAATAGATAGTGTTCTCCTGTTCAAGAGGAGAATTTTATCTTGTCCCTTTTTTAAATTCATTTTCATTTTTACTCCTTGATATCATTACATATCTCTCCCTCTCTCTCTCTTTCACCACCTAATTTATGTGTACCATATACAATACGTCTTCACATGTTGTATTATTTTTCCTTCTTGTGTGTGTGTGTGTGTGTTTAGCAGATAACAAATCCCAATGTTATATGATTGTTTTTTTCTTATTTGACGCTATCTACCACCTCTCGGTCTACAGTATATAACGCACATGTTATAGAATTCCCCCCCCCCCCCCCGGGGCCTCCTCCTCCTCCCCTCCCCTCCCCCCCCCCCTCTCTCTCTCTCTCCCTTTCTTCCCGGCTACTAAACTATGTGTATCATAATCCTTCTTCACAAATCACCATTTCTCCCCGATTTTTGTTCACATCAAACTATCTTCGTCATCTTTGTATTTCTCGGAATCTTTTCTATTTCTACACCTCTACCATAATGCCATATTATTTATATCTCTTCTCTTAGTCTCTCTCCATCTCTCCCCTTCTATTAACTGATTCCTATTTCTGAATACTTATCTCTCGTAGATTAGTTCTTTTTTATTTTGCACCAAATTGATTCATTTGGTTGCTTTGTACATTAAAAAAAAAATCTAAATTACTTTTATGTTTCCTGTCTTAACTATTTTTGATTTGAGGCACTTCTAGTTGGTTGACCGATTGAACTCGTTATTGCTTGCATATATACTTTCAATGTTTACCTTTCCAATCGACTAAAATGTCCTTGCCGTGGCAAATGAACCGAATTAAGTACAAAAGACGTACTGTTCATTTTCTCTCACCCCACGCACACTCGATTAGTCAGTCATCAGTTTTGAAAAACAAACAAATAACTTATCTCCTAAATTTGTTGATACTGCTCTCTGTATTATAAACATCTTCCCGCAAACACATTTGCACCCACACGCACACACACACACACACACACACACACTAACGCACACACACACGCACACGTAACATCCAAGTCGTCACCGGTTTTATTCTGAACAATGTCAAGGTTTCAAGCCGTCCCATGCAAAGCATTGTATACACAATGTCATCGAACTGTTACTGATGGAACTGCCATACAGACACACTCGCACATAATACAGCTTCACTTTACACAATGGGTAATCTAACACACGCAGCTTCGCTATTTGCGACGTCATCATCGCAATGTGTAGAAATGATCATCATCACCAAAAACACATGGCCGATTCGGAGTGACAGACATAAAAAAGGGTCATGAGAATTTACTTAAACAATGGGTAAATATATATTTTTCTTTTTCTGTATTAAAAAACAACAACGCAGCAGATATGGCGACACTGAAATGAATCTGGCATAAATCATAGTAAAACTTGACCAAAAAGCCTACATTTAAGCTTTAATTTACATCCTTACACCTATTAATGACACTTGAATACAATACTTTCAAGAATGACAACAGTTAGAATGCAAAAAAAAAAAAAACGGTGCTTAGATGAAGTGGGTTATAGTTATTCTTATCAATCTGAAAGGGGTTTACATGTAAAATACATGAAACTAAAATCCAAAAGATTTAAATGCGTGATAAAAACAATAATGTAACAATATACTTACAGACTTCTAAACATAAAAGAAGACTCGATACATTGTGTGAGAGTACACACTAAAATACTGAATAGCATGAAAACAGCGCTAACCTAGAGCTTTAGAAATCAAATGTCACTTGAAAATATGTATGCTTGGGCATGAAACAAATGAGTGGGTACTTTAATTAAATGTTTTAACAACAAATTGTACCAGTTGGTGTTTTCTTGTACTCAGAACCTCTATTCATATTGCATGATTAAGTTGGTCTTTTGTGATTGCAATTAAAAGTAGTTCTCTTCTATTTCTTATACAACCGTCCTGCACATACTTCACGTTGCCTTGAATAAGGAGTTGGAAACACACTCTCAATGTGATATTACTGTATTGTGATGGGGGAAAAACGTTCTGTGCGTGTACAGGCTAAAGAGTCAACAATTAAGCAAGCAATAGTTAAGTAAAGTAAGCATTATGAAGAAAAGAAACCAACTCATCAAGAAAAAGCATAATACAAATCTATTATCTATTATCAAAGGCTTTTCTTTTCTTTTTTTTCTTCGTTTGGCCTAGTTATTTCTTTTCGAACGAATGACAACTCTGCGACGGAGATTTTGAAAATCATATCACTTTTATGGCATGAAATAAAGGATAACACTTTTTTTTTCAAGCAGAAGAATGTGAAATTACTCGTGTGATATAGCATTATCATCATTACAAGAAGAAACTCAATGAAATATCACTACATTTCATGGCAACTGATTTAAAGTATCTCTTGTTTTTGTTGTATAGAATAGAGTTGAACCGGATCTTTGATATGTATTCTGGTATATCAGTTTGAAGTAGATTATCGTTTGATATATAAGGTCTATTTTTATCCTACATAAAGTGGACACGTATAGAACGAAAATGCGTTACATTGGGTTTGCTGTTAGCTAATTGTGAGGGCTCTTTATTATTATGAATATTAGGAGAGAACATGTTTGAAAGGAAAATTGCACACAAATATTAAAAGTCGTGGATATCGCTTCGGTCTGAATGCGTATTCATCGGGTAGAGCTATTCATGGTACTAGCTTCTATAAGATTAGTTCCATGGACCAGATTCGTCAAAAATACAAGTTTATTTCACATGTCGGGCAATCCTTTCAAAATTTAAAGGCAGGAGTTATGTGAATAATCTGTGTACAAGGAGAACATATACAAGCATTTATTACATGACTACCTTGACAAGCCGCATTCTCGGCAGCTCTGCCCTCGTGACAGTGTCTATCGCTCGAAAGATGCTGGTGAGTTGGATGAGCGAGATATCGCTGCTGATGTACCGTGAGTTGAGACAGTTTACTCTTGCTGCTTCCTGGCGAGCTTCTCGAAACGAGACTTCAGCAGCTGATGGTTTCCGATCTTCTTGATCTGCCTGGCGGCCGTTTCCATCCTGGCGTGCAGGTTCTCGCCGAGCTGGTCCGGCGCCATAGCAGCGGCCCTGGCTTCCTCGGCGAACTTGTTTCTCAGGGCCATGTAGTGGCTGCCAGCGGCGCCGACCAGAGATTTAGCCCTCTCGTACTTGGCACGAATTTCCTCAGGAGCCGCGCCAAACCCTCTCTGTCAACAATTATGGGACGAGGATATCAACAATTATTGAGGATAAATGAAGGTATGCAGTGACTGAAATATGAGAGGGCAAGAGAGAGAAAATGCAAATGGAGGAAACATGCAGATAAACAGCATTATTGTAAGTATACATGTAATTGTGAAAAAAAAAAATCAAACAAACAAAGCTGAAGAGATAAAAGCAATACAAATCCTTCAGTCCGGAGGAATTTTACACAGCGGATTCGATCTACATATCTTGGTACGCCCATTCTCGCATTTTGTAAATAGCGATGAATGTCCTAAGTACATAGCGATATGATAATAATATCGGACAACATGTCGACGTCAACATTCCTGAAGAGTTCCTGACGATTATTTCAATCAATGTGACAAACAAAGCGGTTCGGAGTTTTAACACAAATACTAACTAATCACGTTCTGGTTAAACTTTGTCTGGTCCTGGGTTTAGGAATGACACCTATTTTCTAAACAGAGGACCTATATTCAACTGATGTCATAAAACTGTGGGGCGTTGTGAAAGAACGCTGATGCGTCCATTTTACAGGTACCATGAATAAGGGGCTGCATCAGGCATTGCCAAAGAGACTATACAAGTGTATTGTGACCAAAGAGGGCGTGGTCCATACTTTCACTCGGCTCACATACAGTGACATAACGTTAATTTGATGCGGTTTTGTCGTTATTGTTGTTGTTGTTGTTGTCTGGCAGAATTCTTTATCGGATAAAGTTTCTTGAGGGTTTGAGTAGGAACATAGTAACGTGTATGTTGTAGCTGATCATGTTTAACTTCAGCTCCAGGATCGCCGTTCAGACGCCCTCAGACGCCGTAGCTTGCTGGGGGATGGGTTATGGGCCAAAGCGGATACCAACGTGACACACGTTGCATGCAGAAGGCCATAAACTGTGTTCGTTCTCAACTTTAAAACACTTGTTGAGGAAAAGAATGCATAACATAACACACACGCGCACACACACAACCTGATTATGAAGACACTTCCCCCAACATATACAGGTATATATGTGAGTCAACACGTACAGTCCATCATAACATCAAGATAGCACTGATATTCAGCCACTTTCTTGGTCAGGCAGCAAGATTATTTGGTTTATAAGTATTTTTTTTTTTTCTGTATTAGAGAGTCGCCTTTCCAACCACGTATAATTTTAATCGATCTTTACAATGTCATAAAAAAACCTTTCCAGTAAGACATTTTCCGGATATATTTCCTTGAATGTGGTAAAAGGAATTGGCACAGACGCTATATAGTGTTATCGCATACAATGAACACTGAACGCAGACTTTGACATGAACTGCATATAATTACGACATATCAATTGCACATTAAGTATCAAAGGTACAGTGTACACGCTCGTGGCGAGTGTTGTTAGTTCACGTACCTCCAGATCCAGCCCTTCTGGTCTTGCCGATTTCTTGCGTAGACGTGGGTTGTCGGCCAGGGAAGACCCGACGAGACTTAGTACGAGAATGACAGCAATCACGCGCTTCATTTTGAAAAATAACTTGTCACGAATATCTAAACAGATCGTGAGTGATCAAGTTTAAAATTCGAGAAGAACCACGGCGGGGTAAGTGTCTCCAACAAACTTCCGTGTACGATACTACAGTAGACGAATTACACACAGCCCGAGTTATGCCAAGTGAACACGTTCAAAGCTCAGGTTTGTACAGACGGGGGTGGGGGGGGGGGGGGGGGGGTAGACGATTCGCTCTGTATGGAACTGGGTGTTGCCCAAACAGATATGAACAAAAAGCCTTTGTAAAAGCGCTCTCCGGCACGGACGCATTCCACGTCCGTACCTTTTTTTCGTGATCAGCGAAGCGCCCCGACTGTTGGAACCACTATCTAAACATGGGAAATCACGACATACGGTCTTCTTGTAAGCAGAGAGAAATGGTATAAGAGTTCTATTATCCACTAGTCTTGAATCACAGCTGTTTAACGTTGTCATAATCTTCCTTGGCTCCTTCTTTAACGTTCAACATGATATTTAGAGATAGAGCAAGCGAGCGAGAGAGAAAATGGGAGGGAGAAGAAGAGAAATAGAGAGGAAGAGGAAGGGAGGGATCAGAGACGTTGCTTCCATAATCTGATAATATTGCGTATAGCTTTGGAAAAGTAGCTTAGTAAAAAGGGCTTTGTTTATTGTCTTTCGGGAGGTGGAACATTCCTTTACTCTCGAAATATTTCTATAGAACTTTACCATCCCTATATGCAGTCATGGCTCTAATACCATTTAGCATGGCCATAATCAACGTGACTATTATTTACGGCACTATTCACAAGACAGGATAGTTTACTTTTTATACTCAGTACTGTCACTGTTCACAGATTTTATGGTCAGAACAATGTATCCCCACCCCCATCCCTAAAAGTTTAATATCATTCGAATCAAACTACATCCAGCTTCTTATCAACTACCTCTCTGATGACAATGCAGGTAATAGGCCTATGTGTTTTGCACTGTAATCCGGCACGAAGTCTACGTTCATCATCAGATGAATCGTTACTTCAAACACCCAGAGTAAAACATGGATGGGGTGATCGTGCTTACTCCGGTATGGGACCAAAGTGGGATCAGTTACCTATTCAGTTAAGGCAACTGTCATCTACAGAAACATTCAAATCTAAACTCAAAACGTATCTGTTCCTCTCACACTGACGACTAAAATTGCAGTCTATAATGTTTGGAACAAACGTATTCTTTGTCTGGTAAGTGTTTGTTTATTGTTTGCCATTTTCTTCTTTGTTGTCATGACATTGTTTGAACATCTATATAGATATATCTACCTTTTTATTATTTGAAGCGCCATGAGCACTGAAAGGTGGACCCGTGCGCTATACAAGTAGCCACTGTTATTATCATTATTTGCATTTTATTATTATTATTATTATTATTATTATTATTATTATTATTATTATTATTATTATTATTATTATTATTATCATCATCATCATCATCATCATCATAATCAATAGTATTATTTTTGTTATTATGCTTATCATTATTATTAATCGGGAACCTTTGGGCGAATGGGGAACAATCACGACTTTATCACACCCCCCCCCCCAATATTTTGTCAGGGAAGGTTGAGAAGAGTGAAGCAGAGATAAAGTTTCGTTCTTATCCGTTCATCTTCGAATCTTATGTTTGTTTATCGGTAATTTTGGGCGTGTCCAAGTTAGCTCGAATAAAAAGTGTTCAAGCAAAATGCGGAAAGTTTCATTAAAATCGTTACGGAGCTAAAATCAATTCAGTCACAAAAGTTTCCACGTTTTCAAAAACCAGTAGCATCAGTATAGCAGCTACATTATATAACTAAGGTGAGGATGCCATGGTCTTATATTCATTAATTTGTCTTATTTCATCGTGTGAAATGAGAATAGCCAAAACTCCTGTTTTTCCCATCATCTAGGTAAGAAGCTATCAATGTCGACTTTGCTGGTGGAAAAGGTTATGTTCGGTAAGTACAGCTTATCGACCAACAGCATGAGCTTTATTTTGTATGTAGGAATATTCCTTCTTCATAGGTGGGCTGAGAGTCGATGAAATTAAAGTTACATTTTAGTATAGTTCAGTTGTGTAGGCTCATGGGCGGATCTAGCTTTTTTTTGTAGGGAGGGGGTTGTTTGGGTCATGACAAGCACAAAAAAGTCTTCAAATTTTTTATTCCGCCTCTCTCTAAAAATCGGCTGAAAAGAAGAAGAAAAAAAAAGGAGCACAGGAAGGGTGTTTGCCTCCCCCCCCCCCCCCATCGACCACCGCGATGAGGCTGTTTCACGAAGAATTTAAATCTAACTTAAAAGGTAAAATCGACTTGATATTATTGTTATGGTACGCCGTTGGTTTCTCTTTTCAGTTTTATCCACTTCAAATTGTTATCAAAATTTACAGAAATTTTGTTCCTTACTCTATTTTGATAATTAATTCCTGTATGAAAAAATCGACAAACTTTTCATTCTTGTATGAAAGTTAGAATAAGATTGAAGTCACACACAGCTTACTATGATTTAATTCAATCTTATTCAAGATCGACTTCAATTCTTTTGTGAAACACCCCCTGTATCACTATTCGGCGAAAACACTTGTAAAACTAACATTCTGTAGCTAATACCACGGCTGATTTTGATGAAACTTTTGTATTAAAGTCAATCTCATCGACATTGTCCTTGCATGAGATTGAAACAGAGCGGGAGCGGGGCGAGGATGAACGGTGGCAACGTGTATCCCTTTTCTCTACTAACGCGCATGTATGCGCATTTTTACGCGCAGATGAAAGAAGATCTAGGGCGTTGCAGATGCTCTGTTTGCTTGAGCGAGCAAGGGGTCCTTGATTAGCAACAAGGCTGGCATTGCGGTTACTGTATGTGCGAGAATATTTTACCATACATTTTACTTTTTTTTTCTCCCATTGGATGCCTGAGAAGCCTGACGAGAGAGTGGTAAGGTATCTGTCAACTGAATTATATTCTTACTTGATTGATAAAACGTTCGTATGAGCGGTAATTCTGGGGTAAAAATACCATCCTGTATGGTAGCCCTACTACATATCGACCACCCTTATTGAAACCGACCGCGTATAATTCGCGCACTAAACACTTAGTACGCACTTCTCTGCGCGCAAAGCACATAAAAATGGATTGGCTTTGAATGTAGATGAGGATGGTGTGGGAAAATGCGATAATTCACTGTTCATTAATGGTTTTAATCAAGGACAAAATTTCGAATGAATATTTTCACCGAATCGTAATGACAGCACAATGTAATGTCTATGGAAGTTTGTAAAAGGCTTCTAAAAAGCTTCATACAACACGGTGTTCAATACAACTCGGTTTGCGTGCATTGTCAATGCAAAAACAGCGGTCGATCCTAATAACGTGATTTACCGCGGGGAGCTGAAACGAGGCCACGCAAGTTCGTCGGCGATATTTTTGCACTGAAACTTCGAATAAAAAAAGGGAACAACGGCATTTGATAGAGCTGGATTTTCTCAGTCACGTAGGTCAAGTTTTTTACGTGAATTTCAGTGTTAAATATTCTTATCAAGCAAATAAACATTAGGCGGTCGATTAGTAGTAGGTCCAACCATATACGTATTATCTTGCATATATGGGACATACACTATACCCCAATATTGACAGCATGATTTCTGAATCTAGAAGGTCTGCTGCTAGTATCATTGGACAAGAGCGCGTCGCATTATGCAATAGAGGGGATAACTAAGTGATTGGCTGGCGGCATTCTGTAATAGAGTAGCTAGTATAAAGTAATAGAGTACTAAATTCAGCAGACCTTATTTTGCCCAAGATTTCCATCCATATAGTATCTAGAAGCTATATCTATTTTGTTATATCTGAATGATAACATTGAGTTAATTACAGTGTCCCCCACACTTTTGAAAACGTGCCTATGACACATGCCTGTGATACTGCATGAAATGAAAGGAACCCATGGCAGGCCTAGTAGGTCTATTCTACACTTTTTGTTTTTATTCCGTCTTTGAGTTTATGTGTTGCGGCATAGTGTGATATTCAGTTTCGTCATGACTCAAGACTTTCTGTTTAGACCCTAGGTTTTACGCTTCACATAATTACTTTCTTTAACAAACAGACAGAAATAAGAGAAAAAAAAAATATACTTTTGTTTGTGCACACGTGTTTATCTTCGAAAAATGCACAAAGTGAGTTCTAGGATCTGTCTATAAAACCCTCCCCCCCCCCCCCCATATCATCTGTTCAATGCTTTGTGTCGATCAAACATTTTCAGTAATTGCCCGTCATGATCGAGTAATGTTGCATTTACACGCGCAGATTTAGCCGTCTATAGCCTTGGTCAGATTAGAGTAAATCAAACCTCAATCCTTTTTGAAACTGAAATTAACACCGTGACAAGACATTGAAAACATTTGAAAAAGCTGATGGTTGATCCTTATCTGTAGGGTGAATAATGCATTCTTTAACGATCGCTTGCCTTTACTAAGTAGGGACTATGTCTTTGTAATGATGAAGGGAAGTAATCTGAGGTTCAGCCATACCTGTTCAGTAATCCACTCAAAAAAACATGCTTTAAGGGAGCAATGTGTCGTTACACAACAGCCGTGCAGTCCAATTTACAGTCCGTTCAAACTTATAAAAAAAGCTCAAAAATAGTGAAAATGCAGCGTCGTATCACGTCTCCACCATTGTTTTAAATTTAGTGTCGAAATTCGTTCACGATTTTCATTGCGTTCATCTCACTTCAGAAAATTTGTAATCAATTAATTCATTAACTCATTCATTTATTCATGTATTTATTCATTATACATGTACTTATTACTATTGTTATTATTATTATTGTTATTACAATGATGATGATGCTTATTATTATTATTATAATTATTGTCATCATCATTATTATCATCATCATTATTATCATTATCATTATTATCATTTTATCAAAGCTGTAGAAGGCTATCTCTAAAGAGGACAGCAAAGGCAAACATGGCAGGAGCCCACGATAACGCCTGTCAACGTAGAGGGTGTACTCCCATCGAATCTGATTTTCGGCAAAGTGCCTGCACATTTTCGGAACTGTATCGTCTGCGCGAAGAGAACTTTGATTTACGCCGGGAAATCCAGAGATTGGATTTTGCTCTCCGTATCACGAGAGACCTTCTCCAAGAATACCAGGTAAATTCAGTTCTCGTGAATGATGAGAAAGCGGAAGAAGAGTCTATCTATAATGGATTACCACATCATGGCCCACATCATCATTTGATGTTCACACCGGACTGACAGTTCTGCTGTGTGAAAGTTAATTCTTTGTCAGTGTGACGATTTTACATTATTGTGTACATTAACCAGGTGTGGCCAAACAATGAAATAACAGTATTTTCCTTTTTTCTTGTGTGTCCTTTTTCTTTTCTTTTCTTTTCTTTTTTTGGGGGGGGGGGTGTAAGCAAGTGAACATGACAATAGTCGGGGAAAAGAAAAGAAAAGTATTTATTGCACTGGTCACTCGGCCAAAATGTATATACATTGCCATGTTTCCTTCCCCTGAAAAATGTATAATCATAAATATACCAAGCAAAACTGCTGAAGTCTGCGAAGAATTCTTGTTCCACGATGCTGATGATGATGTTGTTAATAATTCGTATTTTGTGTTGTTTTGTTGTGTCATTAATTTCACAGCTGAATGAAAAATCTGTTTGTCAGCCTCCTTCCTTCAGTTCACACAAACCTACTGGTCTAGTCATCGAAGGCGATCCCATCTTCACGGACACGTCATCCCTCAGGACAGTCCCTCGGATGTCGAGGACGAACCCGAGATCGACGTACGAAGATGAAGTCGAACACGCTCTAGCTTTTCATGCTCCCCAGTTCTCTCGACAAGGTGGTTCGGCATCAGATATATACTTTGGGAACACTTCTCCAAGCAGCAGGCGAGAGAGTCAGGAAAGAACTACCTGTGGGTCTTCCCCACCCCCTTCTCACGTTACCCCAGGCGTTGGCTTTTCGACCAATGAGATGAGTTCTGGCTTCTTAGCCGCGCCCACAGTTTCGTCAGCATCGCCCTCGACGTCAACGTCGTCACCACTTCGTCCTAGAGACGCAGCGAACTCTTTTCCCTCTGTGAGTAGTACCGCCTCACCTTCACCTACTGCCCACCCACAACAGCAGTCCCGTGGTGGGAGCGCACGCCGGAAGGACAGGCTTAAATTCGCTCTTGGAAGTCAGTCGATGATTGGTGCAAAGTCTCAGAGACAACATGAAGGCAAGCCCTCACGAACGAGCGAGGCTATTCGTCAACAGCTTCTGCAAAATGCATATGACGTGATACAAAACTCCGGGGGGAGATACGTGAAGCGATAGGATCCCTACAGGTAACATGATAATCCCGTGAGACACCTGTAACGGAATGGAAATTCTTGTGTATTTTTTTTTTTTAATTACAAATTGATTAAAGTCAAAGAGAGCGTCTTTTTGTGGGTTGGTCTAGTTTGGTCAGTTTTCTTCAGAATTGTGAATTACGCAATCGATGACAACATGGGCATAGACTTTCAACGCGTTCCCAGCCCCACAATATTTTGAAGAGTTTGTTTGCAAAAACCGATAAGTCCATATTTGCCAAATTGAGATATTTGCGATTAAAGGGCAAGAAAAATAAAGAGAATAATAAGAAAATTTTTGCTTCTTTTGACCATAACTTCAAAAATGTACCTTTATATGTAGTGACCAATACATCATTTAAAAGGTATTATTTTGTACTTTATGACAGAGACAGTACTTCCAAATCTTCAAAAATGGACTTGTCGGTTTTTGCGAAAAAACTCTTCACTTTCAGATTCGATGTGGAATTATTGGCTAATACTAAAGCAAAAACTGAATTATTAGCACTGGTAATGTCTGCTTTAGAACTTGACAGAATGTAGGATAGGAGACCAGAAAATATTCCCCAGCAATGTATCGATGTATAGGTTTTGATTCATACAAGTAGTAACATAAAGAAACGTAATTAAGTCGCAGAGTCGCAATCTTATCTCTCTCGAGTTGCATGTTAGCAGGGAGGTGGTCACCTACCTGATGTCAGCAAGCAGTTTGTTAATATTTTCGCTATGCTAGCACACTTCACCGACGTGAAAGTGAAAACCAATGTCACTAAGCGCTTCTCTGCATTGCCGTATATTGAACATCCATTTTGTCATCTCTTTGGCCATTCACTGTGTTTGTGCTGTCAAGCCTCTATCAGGAAAACGACTGGGCGTTAGGCAATGCTGATAAAAATTATGACGATGGCGGAGAAAATTATATACTAATAAAGCTTATGGCAATGATGATAGTGGCAGCAATAACTGCCATCAATCAATCACAAATCGTGAGATTTTCATTTTTTTTTTTTTTTTGGGGGGGGGGGGTCATTGTTGCGATAGGCTACTGAACATCATATGCTATGCCTCACTGTAGTTATAATCAGTCCTACTGTATCACTACTAAACCTATATTTGAATAAAGTTGAAATATTATTTGCATCTGTTAGTTTATTGTTCAAGTGCTCTGAGAGAGTTATTAAGAGAAAATTGCACACATGGAAAGAATTCAACAGGGTCACTGTGGCATAGTGGATAGCACTCTGTGATTTTTAGTTTGTGGTCCTGCTCTGAATTCGAATCCCGTCAATTGTCTACGTCCTTCATGAACTTAGTCAAGATGTTTTATCCACCAAGTCCTCCTCGACAGAGTTGCACCAATGAGCACCTGGCGACGCTATGTAGCAGTGGCGGATCCAGAGGGGGCGCACAGGGCGCGCGCCCCCTCTTTATTTTTTTGTCAAAATGAAAGAAGTAAATATGAAAAAAAAATGGGGGAGGGGGGGGGGGCGTGCACCCCCTTTAATTTTGTAAAGGCGCATCCCCTTTATGGAATTTCTGGACCCGCCCCTGTGTAGGGTAGTGATATTGACAGGGCATCCTGCAGACATTGACAACTATCAATATCACCATCATTGTTGTCATTATCATTAATTCCAAAAATGTTCATTATGTAAGCGAAATGAACGAGCACTCGACTTACATTTTTTTTTTTCAGAAAGCACGAAAGAAAATTTTACGCTTAGATGAAATAAATGTTATAAACAAGAAAAGAAAATGACTGTAACTGACTGTGTATTGTTTATCTATAATGAAATGACTTTGTCGTAGAAGTTTCTCGTTTTTCATGTTTTTTTTTTCAGCTTGTATGTTCTGATGTGATGATTCGTTGTAGCATTTTCATTGCTAGACTGCACAGAACAACAATTTCTGAACTTTTGAACAGCTTGTCCTTTTTCTTCAGACTTTACTGGTGTATTCATTCAATCCATTTGAATAAAAGTCCTTTGAATCCACCATTGAGTTCAATGCGATTTAATTTAAATTTATTTTCTTTTCTTTTTTTTGGGGGGGGGTATAACATAACATAACATAAATTTCACTCTTTTTGTGTCAAAAGAATAATAGAAACGGCTCATTGTAAAAATAACAGAATTTACAGCGACAACGAAGCATAATACATCATTTACTATGACGAAACATTGTAATGAGTCATTAAAGAGAGTCATGTGATGTACGAAAAATGGAGGGACTTATTGAAAAGACAGTATAGGGACCTTTAGATTTTCGAGACGCGAACGTTGGGCGGAGGGCGGAGAGAGCCTGCTCTGCGCATGCGCAAAATTGCTTATCGGACTCGATCTCGCGTCGTCTGAGTTTTTCACGGTCAGTTCTGGGACAATTTTGGGTCCGCTGAAAATCACGACGCAGGGAGCTATTTGATGCAATTGTTATATGGGGGCGCCATTCGCGTCCACGTCTACGTCGTCGCGTAATCGAAGGCTCCTCTGCAGCACGACCCAGGGAGAGAGACGCAATCGTCGTCCAAACGTCCGCGTCGTATATGTAAACCTACATAATGATTCTGCAATAAAATGTGGGCTCCTCTGAAGAAGAAAATCCATACTTCTCAAAGATTCGGAATGCTAGAGAGACAAGGCTGACACAAAAACAGTACGGTATGAGACATGCCAGGATGCAACGACCGAAGAGATAGATAAATACAACGGAGACAGCGAACTGCCGAGTTTGTTGCAGCGTGAAGACGGAAAGGATAATAGAGGAATTTCGGTAATGATTTGAAGATATAGACAAAGTTGTAATAAGAATATTAAAGTAGGAATAAAATAACGAACAGTTATCATAGATAATGGAGATGATAGATAACTGATCTAGAGGCTAATTCGATTCCGTGGTAAAGTAGAATTGTGAAAGAAATGATTTCAATTTCTTTTTTCTTATTGATATATCAACGGAGCAATACCAATATTGTTTTTAAAGGAGTTCCAAAAACTCCAAAACAAATTAGGACTCCGACTGAGATAAAGTTATATATCTATGAAAAAAAAAGACTGTTATTATTGTAATACTTCGACACAAATTTTCCTAAAATGATTTAAGACAAATCCTTCATATTAACAGCAGAACCAAAAAATAACAAAGTTTAAAAAAAGGCACCAACATTTGTCGTGGGGATTGATTAAAAATGACACGGAAAGCTTTCTCTTGCAACAATAAGACTTTATTCAGTAGAGTCTTGAGAGTGTTGCTCCACAAAAACACTAAACATTCCATAATCAAAATAATGCAATCCGACGGCGAGTACAACGTAAGCAATTATGTTTTAGGTATATGTATATAATATGGTGATGTAGGTTATTATGATAGTCTATTGAATATGCCTATTTCATACGAACAGTTCTTGCAAATAAAACCAATATGATAATAATCTCCATGAGAATTTATTGTCTATACAGAAAACTGCACAAACAGGAATATGATTGTTATTATGCAATCAAAATACATAAGTAAATATATCATCAGCCAACAGTACAAAAGAAAGTGCTTTATATATGTAAGCACGATGACTTGATCCCAAAAAGACTCCTTCGTGAAAAGCCACAATTTACTACTTTTACATATATATTATTACCTTTCATAGGATTTTTTTTTTAACCAGCCAGGTAGCTCCCACGTATTTCATAGTGAGATAGCTTTTGATAAAGTAACATATTATGGTATGACTGACTGTGTCGAAGGCCTTCGAGAAGTCCAGGAAAGTATGAGAAAGAAACAAGTGATAAAGGTTATCAGTTGCACGAGTCAAGTTGTCAAAAGAGTTCATCGAGGTGTGAATATAGTACATGTACTTTGAAATTTTCTGAAAGCCAAACTGGGAATTCGTAAATGTTTTGTGCAGCTTAAAAAAAAAAGATAATTCTCGAATAAAATCTCTACATCTCTCGATAGCGAGGGTAATCATGAAATGTTCGATGTACTGACATCTAGGCATTCACCTTTTCTTTAATGGAATTACTTTATCAAGTTTTATTTTATAAGACAAAAATCCAATAGATATTGACATATCGAATTTTCCAAAGTAGATCTCTGTGCAATCGTTTTCCGATCAGCTTGACCTCGACTCGATCAATACCCGATCGCTGTACGATTGCTTGCCTTCTCGACCCTTACACGACATAATATGTCAAAAATTGTGAAGGAAGCCGGACCAATTGAAGCCAATGAAGGGAGATCGACCCCGATCGCCCCCGATTGCCCTTGCCAACGGAGCCCGAGTCCGGCTAGGCCAACATAGGTTAGTCGGGCTACAAACTAGAAAAGTGTTTCTTAGTATAGAGAATATATTGGACAGGATTTAAACATATTTGCGAAGATTAAGAATAAAACATTAAATATATTCGCAATGTTTATAGGATCATTCACTATGTCGTGATGCTATTTGATTCATTTATGTCTGAATTCTACTTGCGGAATATTTATAACCTGCTTTAGAACCTGAGAACTTGCATCACAGAATCCATAATAATTTGTGCAATATCAGACTGACATGATTCTTAATGACAAGTATCTTTAAGAAGCTCGCTTGCTTGGAGTAAAGTATGCATTTTTTTTTTCTTTAACTTCGATGAACGTGTATTTTAACGTAGAATACGACTCTCACCTCCCCATATTTGGAAGACGAATAAGACACATACAAAAGAAATTTTCTTTGTTCTATTTAAACAAGACAGTTATGAACTTGGCACATAAAAAGCGATGGGAAATTGTATAATTACTTCGCAACATAACACACCTTCACGGCCCCGCATGGCATGGCATGCTTCACAAAAATTAATGAGTCGACATTCAAAATCGTGTCATCACAGCGTACATCTCACCAACCTTCTGCACTTCATCGTAAGAGGGAGGCGATGGGACGAGATCGTCATTTACTTGATTACAAAGATTCGTTGATCGGGCACCAAGCGTTGTAGGCTGGCCGGTACGATGCCCAGATTGCTGTATGCCGGGTGTGCGTCCGGATGGGCGATGATTCGCAGGGTGTGCACCTCTTCTCATCTCATCCTCCGCTTGTGGTGAGCTCCGCGTCGTTTGGACGGGATTCACGTCTCCTTCCAAGGGCGGGAGTTGCTGCACGGTGGAGAGAAAAACCACCACTGGTCATCGTGGCCATTAAACATGTTAAATGTGCGTACAATGTGAGAGGTGCGTCCAGGTCCGTATAATACCAGGCGTAAATCCGCTATTGCTCGCTTCAAATGACACACCCAACCTAAGCCGCATATGAGAAGGCCACTACTCAAGATCAAGAAGCCAATTCCTACTAAGTTGGTATGGATCGCGTTGCTTCCAAATGCCGAACCCATTCCAATGAAGAAAACGCCAGCAAAGATTAGTCCAAATGACTTAACAATGAGAAAGATGGAACAGCGCCTCCACACAAAACAACGTCTCAGACACTCACCCTGACTGGGGGGTCTGTGACCAAAGTTGGGTCTGTGTCAGTTGTGTTAGCCATTTTTCTGAAGATGAAACGTTATACACAAAGCATTGTACATCGACGTCGAATGTCAAGAATTCCTGGGAACGGTTGCTGGTGACGTGGTGGTGTAGTGATGTATCATCAAGGAGGTACTAGGCTCGCCTAGTACCTCCTTTGTATCATACATCACTTGGCAGAGCGCGCGTTCTCCCATACGCATGGAAAATCTTTTCTGCAAAGATTGCCAAGAAATGCAATTGAAAACATTATACTGTCATGATATATGTATAATGTTAGGTCTTTGGACAAGGGGAATAAAGTTGAGGGATATTTGAAAGACAGCATGAGATATTCAATGAGATGAAAAAGTAAATCATCATAGAACGGAGGCCCCTAAGAGCATAGATGAAGTATATTAACGATAATGTTTTGGCTGCACGACTTTAATCTGGAATCGGTTTGGAGAAGAAACTATAAAACGCACGTTTTTCGGTTAGTTCTATTTGATTAACATTAAGGGTAGCTTTGGTGAATTACGGTCCACGTGCATCGAATCCCTTCTGGAGTGAGGCTTAATTCTACTCAGTAATGCTCATTTTGAGTAATTGCAGTGTTTTCCGTAGATTGGACCAGCATGGGCAAAGGTATATAGTGGCAACATTACCATGAAATGAGAGCACGATTTGATCCTAGAGCATGGTTGATGAAATTAAAAGGAAAACTTAGCAAGGAGAGGTAGCAATTAAAGGTGATTGGAGGCTGTTGCTCTCCTAGGGAAACGCCACTAGTTGTAGTAATTGATGTAGGATCTAATTATAATATCCTTTTGTGACAAGGCACTTGTGCTGGATGAGAAAGCTCCTGTACTTTAATAGTGACATCACGCATTGACATGATGTGAAGAAAGAATTAAACAAAGTTCTTCAAAATGTAATCTTTTATGAAAAAAGCAGATATTCCCTGGACTTAATTGTTACCACATAACGTTCCCCCATGCATTTTGGAAAAGGTAAGTCAAGTGCTTTTCCTTTACCCTGGAGAGGGGAAACTGTTCATTTTTTTTCATATTTTCTTTATGTCGTTATCATTACGCATGTTAAACGACGGTAGCAGCAAAACTTTGAACACTGATAACCTTTGAACCGATTGTCCCACCGTCACTTGTGTGTTCTTCTTAAGTGGCGGCATTTAATCCAGCCACATAATAATTGGGTGTCGTTCAAGTTTAACTTTTGTTGAAACATGCTTAGACTACTCTGTACCAGATTGATATGAAATTAAAGTTGAAAAATATCAAATATTCATAAAAGAAGGAGGAGGGGTGTATATGCCAGGATATAAATGTATAAATCGATAGATAATTATTGTGCGCACAAACCTTGAAGTAAAACTATTTCTTATCCAATTTGATAGGGCAGTGACTGTATGATACTGACAGGCTCTATGGCTCAGTTCGTAGCGCGTCTGTAACATGCCTCCAGTTCCAAGAGTACCGGGTTCGATTCCCGAGTCTAACCGAGCAGTGTCCTGTTTAAGCATTCCGTCCTCCCTAGTAAAGGCACACTTTATCTCGGGTAAGACATTAAATGGATCAGGTTCCCTGTGTGAGTTGGCCACGTATCGCGCACGTAAAAGATCCCGCTTCATTCATTCATGGCAAAGAGCAATGTGTTAACCCGGTGAAGTGGTCCCCTCACACACGAACAAAAGAAAATGTGCAAATGATGCCGACCCCTCTTGGTTCGCCCCATGCAGGCGACTATCAATAGTCAGCAAACAGTATCAACCAGGCACACTGTGCCATATACACTTGAATGAAAATACGATCCGATCATGAGAAGTAATGTTGTTGACATGATACAGACATTAAAACACCCCAAATGGCTAATTGTTATGTATTTTTCCATATTTTATTCCAGTACTACCTTTGGAACAAAAAAAAAAGTTACAGGGGACTCTTACCACTTCCGACCTTGAAAATTACAATAACATGAATTTATTTCACTTGTTCCAAAGTGCCATCCATTATTGACATCTTTTCGAATGCAGTGCAAGCGAAGTCACCCAGTTTGCTTTTCATGTTTGCTAAGCAAGTCCAAAGTATTCCACTGGATAGAATTGAACATAGATTTACGCAACAAGGGAGCATCTAGAATGAAATGCTTGCCCTTTTTGTTGTTGTTGTTGTTGTTGTTGTTGTTGTTGTTGTTGTTGTTGTTGTTGTTTTGCTGCGGGTAGAAATTTGATCAGGCCTACAGATATGATATTGCCTTTTCTGTGAACTTCTTTATGACAGGAATGCAGTGTAAAATAAATCAGTATGGAAAATTACAGAAGATAGGCACTCGACCACTGTACAAATTAAATGAGAATAAAGTCCAAATAATTTCATATTGGTCGATTGAATGAACGCAGCATCATCAGTAGAAATATTACGTATCAGTTAAGTATGAGGAAAACCTGACAATCCTTTCAAAATATTATGAAGTTTCAAAGTTTTAGCCCTGTCTAAGCTCGACGAGAAGACGAAGTACCTAAATACTCCTTGACGACCCTAAAGGACAACGAAATGAATAGATTTCAACACATTTCTTTATCTTTTGTAATGAAAAAGCACTTGACTACCTCTCCTTCTGGAAGCAGGGGAAATATAACATTTATCTTGAGTGTTGTATCATTAACAAGTAGATGAATTATGCATACCTTTCATTGAACAAAACAACGATACTTATGAATTCGTTTCACATTTGCTTTATATCGACAGTGATCGATGTCGGTCTCTGACGTAAACGAACTATTTTAGCCCTCTCGTCCAGCGGTGGCGGCACCGAACGTGTAAAATGCATAACATTTATTTTGTAATGTATATCCGATTTTCCAAACTTCGGCTAGTGTGTTCTACTTAATGCTATATGAATTGTTTACTCAATTCATTTTTATATTGGGATTTATTTCCCCTGTTTATATGACTCACCGTGCAGAATTGCAGGATTTCCGCTATTGATGGATATCATGTGCGGGAGTATATCATATCGTGCCTGAATCCAGAAAGCTGGCCGCCGTTGTAGGATGGAATACGTTCGATGATAAACCGTTGATCAAGGATTGCTCTAGTGAGCTAAATACGTTTGTTGTTGTTTTTTTTAAACCAAATCTTTATTAAGCAGATACACTTATATCTGGTATTAAAGGGAGTACCATAGTGTTAAGTTGTCCATTTTGCAAATTGTTAGCAGCATCATAATGGCGCGCTACCTCTTAGGCGATATTAGACAGTTTTAAAGATTATCGCTAACACGTACGCTGGGTTATCATCGATAGTGCCCTGTGGAGAGTGAACATAATCTGCAATTATCGGTGGTAACATTGCCTACGCTACGATATCGCGACCTCGGCAATAAAATAATAACTCATACAAACCATTTGTGAGGACATGGTAGCTGTCGGATCGATAATAGCACTCTACACAAATCAAGCAAAACTAACTGAATAACTAATTGGTCGCTTGTAAAGCAAATAATATTAAATTATTCCACACTTTACTACGAGAACATTGAATTCCTCTTTATTTTTTTAAATGGGAAATCATTATACACATTACATAGAAATCTATCAACAAAGATCTCCACTCTAAAAACATCCGGGTTAGAATTGACCCGGCAAAGGGTCCGTTGGGGTCACACTCCGTTCCAGGTAAAAAAAAAAAAAAAAAAAAAATGATTGGGAATTTGGTCATGAAGACCCGGAATGGGGTCACCCTGACCAAATTCATGACTCTGAATGGGGTCATATCTGACGCCATTCCTTGTCATTTCTGACCCGGATGTTTTTAGAAAAAAAAAAAAAAACCACACACATCATTAATATATTTAGGGGACGGAGATTATGTATTTATCAGTACGTCTAATATTGTTCGAAAGAGGAATCTGTTAAGTTGTCAAGAATCACACGCCCCAACAGAGGAGGACTCCGACACAACCATTCACCAGAATGAAAATCGGTGATCCTTAAGTTCATTAAAATGGATTAACGATAAAGACAGTAATATTGCCACTTCATCCGTCATGGCTGATTGCTTCCCAGCATTCCTCCCCCCTCCCCCACAAATGTCAAATCTTATCAATTTGTAAAAAAAAAAAAAGAAAAAAAAAAGAAAAGAAGTAAAAACCCTGCCTTTTCTATCTGCCTACTCTATCTGTGCCCTGCTGTGGAGTAGTCCTGAGGTCCCAGATCAATGATAAGCTTTGAAAAACATTGTCGAAACCTTGAGGGGAATTAAAGATTTCCTCTTTGGAACGATGCCTC
This sequence comes from Diadema setosum, assembly GCF_964275005.1. Taxonomy (NCBI): domain Eukaryota; kingdom Metazoa; phylum Echinodermata; class Echinoidea; order Diadematoida; family Diadematidae; genus Diadema; species Diadema setosum. The sequence continues at coordinate 20,170,985 of NC_092692.1, forward strand.
GTTTTCAGACATATACATTATTCCCCCTTTGGACGCTTTTATTCTAAGATATTGTTATTCATCCAGGTGCTACGATAAAGACACGTTATCAAACTGTTCTGGGAACGGAGATGTCGCCATCCTTTATAGGCACTTTGACAGGAAAGCCAAATTATTGTTCGAAAGAGGAGTTTGCCAATTTGTCAAGAATCAACTGCTACTTTAAAAGTCACGGCTGAATGATTGCCAGCATCCCTCCCCCCCCCCCCACAAATTTCAACTCTTACATGTCTCAAATAAAAAAAAATAAAAAAAAGTGAAAAACACGCCCTTTGAGGACCCGCCCCTCTCCTTCGCCCCGGCTCAAATGCTAGAGAGACAAGACTGACACGAAAACAGGACGGTATGAAACATGACGGGATGCAACAAAAGGAGAAATAGATAAATACAACGGAGACATCGAACTGCCAAATTATTTCGAGAAGTTGTTGTGCAGCGTGAAGAGTGAATGGATAATAGAGAAATTGTTGTAATGACTTGAAGATATAGACAAACTTGTGATAACTGATCCCGTGAATATTATAGTAGCACTTAAATAAGGGACGGTTATCATAGTTGTTGGAAGTGATTGATAACTGATCTGGAGGCTCTTTCGATTTTTTGATAAAGTAACAGAACAGACGTCCATTTCTTTTTTGAATTAATCTATCAACTGAGCAATACCAATATCGTTAATTGGGGAGTTTCAAAAATTAGGCCCAGTATAATTACATGTGCTCTGAGCCAAAAGCGTTCGTAATAGATGGGAATATAATTCATTAGGACTCCGACTGAGATATCTATAAAAACAAAATCAATTTTTCTCTGGCAGGGGAGGGGATATATGCACAAAACAGAGACGGGCTTTCATCATTGCTTTACTTGCGAACAAATTTTCCTAAAATGATTAAAGACAAACCCTTCATTTTTAACAGCAGAACAAAACAAAAAAGTTGAAAAAAAACATACCTTCAATAGTCTGTAAGTTTTTCAATTTAATACAAATGACACGGAAAGCTTTCTTTTTGCAACAATGCCACTTTATTCAGTACATGCAGTCTTGAGAGTGTTGTTTCATGCTAAACATTCCATAATTGAAATAATGCAATAAGAGGGGCGAGTGCAACATACAATCAAATCATTTGACTACTCCTATGTCACACGAACAGTTTTGTAAATAAAACCAATATATACTGAGTAATCTCCATGAAAGTTTATGGTTTTTACAGAATACAATAAATCCCAGGAAATTGAAATATGACACTACATGTATTTCTAAACGGGAAATCAGCCAAAACTGTATCCTCACTTACAGTATCTAACTGCATTTTTTTCAAGATTCAATGATAACTTCAATGATAACAAAGTGTTTCGCCTACGTGACCAAAAGGCTCCCTTGTGAAAAGCCATAATTTCTTCGTTCACATCTGAATTATTATTTTTCCTATATAGAAATAATTTTCATTTCATTTTGTTTCATTTTGTTTTGTTTTGTTTTGTTTCATTTCATTTCATTTTGAAATATTTTTATTCAGTCAGGTAGCTCCCGAACCACTTCAAAGCCATCCCAAGTATTTCATAGTGAGATAGCTTGTGATAAAATAACTTATCATGATTGACTGTGTGAAAAGCCTTGGAGAATTTAAGTGCAAGAAAGCATTAAACGAATATGAAAGGTTTTCAGTAGCATAAGTCATGTTGTCAACAAAGTTCACCAATGCATAGGTATGGTACTTTGATTTTTTTTAAAGCCAAACTGGGAATTCCTAAATGTTTTGTTAAAAAAAACAAAAAACGATGAAACTCTTATAAGGTCATTTTTCTAAATCTCTCGACAGCAAGGATACTTATGAAATGGATTATGTTACTAACATGTAAACATTCACCCTTTTGGAAAGAAAATGAATAACTTTCACAAGTTTCATTTCATTAGGGAACAAACCATTAGAAATTGAAATTAAAGCTTTACCTCCCCCATACACCCCCGCACACTATTTTCAATAGACTGTGTAATGATTTTCATTATTTTTTTGATATCAATATTGTATTAAATGTTATAAGATGAGTACGAAAAATGTGTCTTTAATATTACCAAAGCATAAACATATGATATCTATTCCTTTCTTTGTCAAGAAGCCTTAAAACTTCAAATGTTTACTGTATATTTTTCTTGAAAGCTTGCGTGTGGGTATGCATCATTTGCACATAGGCCAACATCATTTATAAGAAAGGATTGACATATACACCAATGGTTGTTCGTCACAAGAATTCAGTATTAATGAAGTTGAAATGATACCTTATAAGTTTTGATATTACAGTGAAACAAATATCTTTTCCTGATAACAAATCAGAATAAACAAATCTTCGATTTTCATTACTTTTGTTTTATCAAACTAGACCATTTTTTTTTTCTTTCAAAAAACAACCTTCACTTTCAGTATAGGTGAATGAAGTCATGGGGCACTTCTGAGTGTGAAGTGCCCGATCCTTGAATTCTTTGGAATATATTTTGTGCTGTCTTTTGGCAGTCTTCAGTTCATGTTACATTACGGTTACAGTTCATTATTCCGAAGGTAAAATATTGAATGCGAGGTTCGGTGATCCAAAAATGAAAAGAGGTTCGTCATTCGGGAAATGAAATACGATGAAATAAGGCATAATGTAATTCTGTAAGTTTACTGCACGCACCGCCTTTATTTTCGGCTTGACGAATCTTTGGAATAATGAACCAATTCAGAATTTTAGGGAATAACGCACCTTCGGAATTATGCCACAAACATTTAGATTTAGGAACCCTTTTCGTTTACAGATTAACAAAGCTTTGGGTATAAGGACGTGTGTTTCTGAATAACAAACCTTCGGAATCACGAATTTTATTTCATTTTCGGATTAACGAACATTCCAAATATGAACTTCACACGACACGATATTCAACAGATATTACTCCCATGTGGCATACCTCAGGGCTAGATTATCAAGCGAAAAGAGAATAAGTGATACAAACTTTCAAAAACACAAAACCTGATAAGGATGTTATCGAGTTTAGTTTCAAAATGAAGACAAAAATAAATAAGTTTTGGAATGGAATGGAATGGTTTATTGATCAAAATTCGCAGCCGAACGGCTGAATTGTGTCTGATTTACATCGACAGAAATACAGTTAGACAAAATAACTTACATATACAAAACACGAACAGACTACACACATTACGACGACAACAAAACAAATCATCAGTACATCAGTAGTGGAAATACATTCAGTATATAAATTATGTTGCAACAGAAACAGAGTTGAGCAAAAAAAAAGAAAAAAAAAATGTTTTACATATACATGTATCTTGTATCCTCCATTAGTGACGTATCACAACCCTTTAAGCTAATAAAAAGGGTGTAGAAGAATAAGGGAGGAGGCGTGGAATGAGGAATGTTGAGAGATAGAGAATGCTATAATGAAGTGTGAGGCTGAACAGAGTGAGGGGGAGAGAGGAGAAAACAGAAACAAAGGGTGGGGAAAAAAGCGAGAGCAGGAGAAATGTGAGGATAAAGGAGAAGAAGAAGAGGAGTGAGTAGAGGGGAAAAGGAAGGAAAGAAAGGGAAAGAAGCGGTATGCATCTGGATAAATATAAAAACAGACAATTCATACGTAATGAACATACAGATGTAAGCACATTATTGCACTTCAGTTGAAGGACAAATACTAACATAGACATATTTCTATATAAACCTCTGCATACAAAATACTTCAAATTATTCAATCTTCGTACCAGTTCTCTGATTGTCAAAATATATACAAAATAAATACACTCAGCTAATCTGAACATTATGCAACAACAGTAATAATGATATAATTCCAACATTACATGAACAGATCAGATATCGTCACGAAATAGTAATTTTCATTACAAAAGACAATACATTAATTTCAAGCTCAAATGACAAGATCTTTATGTAGACAATGACAAAGTTTCCAAACTCAACTTAAGTACAATCAAGTCATCGGACACGTTTGAGTTCAAATTCTAGCCGCTCTTTACTTTTCATGAAACTCTGAATTCTTTGGAACACTTTTTGTGCTGCTTTTTGACAGTCTAGAATGTATTCGCAATGTTTAAAAGATCATTTACTATTTCGTGATGATATCTGATCTATTCATATCTGAATTTTATTTGCCGAATATTCATAACCTGCTTTGAAACCTGATATTTGCATGACAGAATGCACATTTTGTGCAATATTAAACTGATATATGATACTCAATGACAAGTATCTTAACACGCTCTTGCCTGACGGACTGCATGCATTTTAGTGCCTTTTTTAAAACTTTCTTTGATGTATGTGTATTTTCATCGGGAATATGACTTCCACCCCCCCCCCCCCCCATTCCTGTATGGAAGATGGAGACACATACAGAAGAAATTCTCTATGGGCTATCTTAACAATAAAGTAATGAACGTAGCACATAAAATGCGGTGAGAAAATGTATAATTATACTTCGTAGCGTATACACACACATTCACGGCCCCGCATGGCATGCTTTACAAAGTGAATCGTCACTCAGAATCATGTTATCACAGCATACATCTCACCAGCCTTCTGCACTTCATCGTAAGGAGGCGGTGGGACGTGATCGTCTGTTACTCGCTCCGCTTGTGGTGAATTCGACGTCGTACGCACGGGATTCACGTAAGCATTTGTGCCTCCGCTTCCTTCAATCGGCACGGGTTGCTGTACGTCGGAGAGAAATCTGTGCTGGCCATTGCGGTCAGTTGTAGGCACAGTGGAAACGGGGCGTCTCTCTCGTCCGTTGACCACCACGCGTTCATCCTCTCTTCTAGTATAACGTATCCAATCGGCCCGTTGCCCAGATTGCCGTATACCGGCATTCACGGATGTGCCGCCGTTTCCTTCCATGGGCGGAAGGTGCTGTTCGATGGAGAAATATCTGCGCTTACGAGGGTGGTCATTAAATGTGCCCACAATATGACCGTTGCGTCCTCCTGGTCCGTAATATACCACGCGTCCATCCGCTATTGCTCGCTTCAAATAACGTATCCAACCTATGCCGCATATGAGAATGCCAATACTCAAGATCAGAACGCCAATTCCTAAGCCAGTAAAGAAACTAAGTCCAATTACAATGAATAAAATACCAGGAATGATCAGCAAGCAAGATGTAAAGATGAGTAAGATGGAACAGCACCTCCACTCATAACAAAGTCTCGGCCACTTACTCTTGTTGGGTGGTCTATTAAGTGCACTTGAGGCCAAAGTTGTGTCTGTGTCTGTTGTGTTAGCCATTATTCTGGAGGATAAGGATAAATGGTTGTGCACAAATCAATGTAGGTCTACGCCAAAGGTGTACGCCGAATGTCGAAACGTCGAACGTGGAAATTCCCGGAAGCTGCTGCCCGTGACGTGGTGGTTTTGTGGTGTATCGTGCATCACTTGGCAGAACGCGCGTACGTACTCCCACGGAAACTCTTTTCTGCAAAGATTGCAAAGAAATACATGTACTATTGACACAATGCAGTGGCGGATCCAGAGGGGGCGCAACCGGCACACGCCCCCTTTATTTGTCGTTAAAAACAAAAGAAAAAGAAAAGAAATGAAACCCGGAAGTGGCAAAAGAAATATTAGTTGCGCCCCCCCCCCCCCCCCCTTTACAGAATTCCTGGATCCGCCCCTGCAATGTATTGTCAGGATAAATCTATACTACTGTTCGGGCTTCGGACAAAGGGAACAAAATTGAGGGATATTTGAACGACAGCATGAGCTATTCAATTAGATAAAAAAAAACATCGGTAGAAAATTGTGGCCCTGAAAAGCACAGATTAAGTCTTAACAATAGTGCTTAGGCTGCACGATTTTATTTTCGAGTCGATTTGGCAGTGTTTGTTTGGGGAAGAAATTAAAACGCTCGTATTTCTATTGGTTCTATTTGATTAACATTAAGGGGTAACTCTGCTGATAACTTCCAGTCCAAATGCATCAAATTCTTCTGGAGTGGTAATTTTGCTCGGTTATGCTCATTCTGAGTAATTTCCAGTGTTCTCCGTAGATTGGACCAGCATGGGTTAATGTAGGGTAGCACCATTACTACTGGGAGCAGAACTGAATATTCTAGCGTGGTAGGGACATTGAACGAATAAGAATGGAAAACTAGTGCCAAGGTAAATTGGAGGCTGTCGCTCTCCCCAAGAAAGGCATCTTGTTGGACTAATATTGATCTAACCTTGCAGTCTGCCCCCCCCCCTTTACACCTGTCCTCCATCTACTATCACAAGCGCTGTGGCATAGTGGATACGACTCCCGACTCCCAATCGGAGGACCCGAGTTCGATTCCAACTCAGTGCTCGCATTCTTGGACAAGATGCTTTTACCCACCATGTCCCATTCGGCCCAGGTGTGTATAGTTGGGTACCTGGCAACGCTAAGGTAATAATAATGCAGTGCCCTCTGGTAGAGCAGTGGAAACACTGAAGAGGCTACCCTTGGTAAACAAGACCTTCTTCTTCTTCTTCCTCTTCTTCTTCTTCTCCTTATCATCATTATTGTTATTATTATTATTGTTATTATTATTATTATTATTATTATTATCATTATTATCATTATTATTATTATCATCATCATCGATCATTGTCATTATTATAAGCTGCCACAAAGCAGTGAGAGATGGAAGATGAATAGCTAGGACTGCCATCATCGCCAGTGGTGCCGAACCCTGCAGTACGGGACAACACGATTTAAAGGTAGGGGATACCTTTTACAGACCTCCCAAAATACAGCAAAACATTAAATATGAACCTCAGGGGACTTGCTTAGGCCACTGCTTAGAAATTTGGAAGTCAACAGTTATCTAAAATTTGAATAATGCACAAAACTCAACTACTCAGTAGTTCTGTGTGTCAGCCACACGTAAGCCTTCTTGTTGCATTCTTCTGTATTTGTGATCTCTAAACACAAATCTAAAAGTACAAGAGCTGATGTAATAATGTGTGGCAAGAATGTATATAGAAATGTTTGTAAGTGTTGATGAACTTTCTTCACAAAATATACATGATGGACACACATGCAGTACATGGGTCTGCAAAGGTAGCCTAGTAATGTACTGGAATTTACGGTGAGCCCCGAAAACAATTCAATTCAAAATCTAACGGTCAAAAAATGTACTAAATGTTACCTTCCACTTTCAATACTTTATGGGAGTTTCTAAAATGATATTCTCTTCAACATACCACTGTATTTATACAACTCTTCATTTAAGGCGTACAAATGGGATTCCCTACCTTTAAGGACAGGAAGAGTTCGATTGGGCGGCAACGAGTACGAGGGCCATGACGGCTACAATGCCAGTGACAGTGGCCACCAGCCATGCCAGTAGGGTCTACCTCTTTGTGAAAGTTTGATAAAGTCGAACAATCCATTTCAAAGTTATGCATTTTTTAAGTTTCCGTGCAGCCATCGCTGGATGAGTAGGCTGCTAGTCGCTATAGCGATGTCACTAATTGAAATGATATAAAGAAAGCACTTCAACCTTTACTCTTTTACAAAAAGAAATCACTTTCTAAACTTGTTCCTTTTAAGTATATCCCCCTACATTTTGGAAAAGGTAAGTCAAATGCTTTTCCGTTATTCCGTAGATTTTTTCAACATCTTTTTATGTCGTTATACTGCAGTGACGTCACAAAAATTGTAGCCTCTTCATTAAGCGACGATAGCAGTAAAACTTTAAACATTGATAATTTTTGAATGATGGTCTAACTTTCACTTATGTGTTCTACAGTGGTTGCATTTACTCAAGGCTGTTTGGGTCTCGTTCTTCTAAATGAGGTTTAGGTTTAAATATTGACGAAACAGGGTTAGACTATTCCGTCTCAGATTATGAAATTATGTTCGAAGGCTATGAAATCATTCATGAACGAAGGAAGAGGAGAGCATACGCGACGAAATGAATGTATAAAATGATAGCTCATCCATGTGCATAAGCCTTGAAGTAATGCTATTTCTAATACGATTTGAAACATAACAACAACTCACGCACGTAAAAGATCCCAGTTCATTCATTCATCGCAAAGAGCAGGTGTAATTCGGTGAAGTGGTCTCCCTACCCACCAACACAAGAAAACGGGCGAATGATGCTGATCCGTTTGGTTCGTCCCAGCTGAGTAGCAATAACAGCAAAACGGCATCAACCAGGTATCACACTAACTCTTGACTGAAAATTTTTTTTATATTGAGCGGAATGGGGAAACTAGCTTCAACTAGCAATATCATATAATACGCACACACAGACACACACACGCACACGCATACATATATATATATATATATATATATATATATATATATGTATATAGATATATATATATATATATATAGATATATATATATATATATATAGATATATATATATACAGTGTATATACATGCATATGTATATATATATATATTTATATACATGTATATATATATATATATATTTGTAACGCTATTTCCAACCATAAGGGGAAATGAGGAAAAGAATAATAGTTTGTGGGAATTTAGATTAAAAAAACACAAAAATATTCAGGAAAAAATGCAAATATTGCCCTTTTTGGAAAAAAAAGTATGCATTACTATGGGCTCAATGCATCATTGAACTGGCAGGAGCGCAAAATGCATCTTATACCACAAAATTCTGTATGTTAAAGGGACTGTACAGTACTGGTTGACGTAAGGATTCAGCTTGAAACGTTCTGTGAGATATATTTAGAAACCACTATATATATTGTTAAAGAGCATACAAGTCTAAGGGGAATTAAAGTTTATTTGATGGATATCGGTTTTTAAATGACTGTCAGTTTTATTGGGATCACGTTGTTTTTTTTTTCATATATCTCAGTCATTTCAAGACCAATTTTCATCAAATAAACATTCAATCCTTCTTGAAATTACATGCTCTTTCATATTATATTATAAGAGGTATCTCATTATCTCACCAAAAAAATGCTATAAACCTGGCATTAGGTGTCGAACAAAACTATACAATCCCTTTAACATTCTCGGCTCTCGAGAATGCTGACTGGTCAGGAGTATTTGGCAGCGATGACGTTAATATATCTTTTCATAATTTTATGGAAATTTTCAATCATCATTTAGATGATGTAATTCCAAAACAAAGAAATAGAACAGAGTATAAAAAAACACCCAGGTTACCTTGGATTTCAAGATCAATTCTTCGTTCAATTAATAGGAAAAATCGTTTGTATTATAAGTACAAAATGGAAAAAACTGAGCGATCGAAGAATAGATATACATCATACAAAAATACTTTGACAATGATTTTACGTTCGGAAAAGAAAAGATATTATGCTAAGCAATTATCGAAATATAAGTTTGATATGAAAAATACCTGGAAAGTTTTAAAACAGGCCATGAATGTTCCGAGTAAAAACTCTGACATTGATAGAGTTAAAGTGAATGATGAATTGATTAATGATCCCCTTTATATTGCAAATATTTTTAATACTTATTTTTCAAAAATAGGCGAAAATTATGCTCATAACATTCCTGCAACAGAGACTCATTTTACTGAATTTTTAGGTCAGCGTAACTCTGATTCCATATTTTTCACACCAACTAACAGATTTGAAATTATTGATATACTTTCCTCTTTTGAAAATAAACGTAGTTCTGGTTATGATGAGATAGATAATTTTGTACTTAAGGGTGTTATTTCCTCGGTTGCTGATCCACTTGCTCATATATTCAATTTGTCAATTTTTAACGGTGTGTTTCCCGATAAAATGAAATTAGCTAAAGTAATCCCAATATTTAAGGCAGGTGATAAGTTTGAAATCAGCAATTATCGCCCAATTTCATTATTATCGTCATTGTCCAAGGTTTTAGAAAAACTCATTTATAAGAGAATGATTAATTTTTTGAAGGCACATGAGGTTATTACGAATCATCAGTTTGGTTTTCGCGAGAAACATAGTACTACGCATGCTCTTTTGCATTTTGTTGATAGAGTTGTTCATGCAATTGATAACCATTCTCATTTAGTTAGTATTTTCTTGGACTTCTCCAAGGCCTTTGACACTATCAATCATGATATTTTACTTTATAAGTTATCGCATTATGGAATACGTGGGAAGGCCTTGGAGTGGTTCAGGAGTTATTTAGTTGATAGAAGACAATTTGTAACAATCAAAAACTATGATTCAGTTGTCAGAGAAGTCAAATGCGGCGTCCCACAGGGAAGTCTTTTAGGGCCGTTATTGTTCATTATTTATATCAATGATTTTTGTCGCGTATCCGACAACCTCTCTTTTATTCATTTTGCAGATGACACAAATGTATTTTTTGCCCATAATGATATTGATTTTCTTGTTCATAAAATCAACATTGAGTTGAAGAAAGTGACAAATTGGGTCAGGGCCAATAGGCTATCACTCAATGCTCAAAAAACGAAATATATGCTTTTTAGTAACACTGTTGATAGTTTAAGTATGAATATAGTATTAGATGACTCTCATCTACAAAGAGTCTCACATACCAAATTTTTGGGTGTCATTGTGGATGACAAACTTTCCTGGAAATCACATGTTGATAATGTTTGTAATATAGTATCACGCAATATAGGTATAATAAATAGATTGAAATTTTATATTTCACAAAAATCATTACTTATGTTATATTCGTCGTTAATATTGCCTCATCTTAATTATGGAGTATTAGTTTGGGGCAACACCCATCAGAATTTATTAGACAAAGTGTTCCTTTTACAAAAGAAAGCTCTTCGTGTTATCTGTAATTCCTCTGTATGTTCTCATACAAATATGTTGTTTGCCTCCAACAAGCTCTTAAAAATGACAGATTTGTTTTTGTTTAATGTAGGGCAATTTATGTACAAGTATTGTAATAACTTGCTTCCATCTATTTTTGATTCTATGTTCCTCAAAAATCAATTATTTCATAAATATCCCACTAGGCGATCTGGTGAATTTCATTTACCTCTTTTAAGAACGATTTTTGCTAAAAACTCACTTATTTATGTAGGCCCAAATTATTGGAATTCTTTGAATCATGACTTAAAAGATGCTCCATCCATATACTCTTTCAAGAGGAGACTGAAGTCTTTTTTATTGCAATCGTATGACTCTACAATACTGAATTAACCTTTTGGGTTTTTTATACTAACCTGTTTACTATGTCCCCTATTCGAAGAATTAACGGTATTTTTCCCCCTGGAGGTTTGCAATGTTGTCATCTATGCCATTTTTTACCCATAGAGTCTACTAACTGACTCTCCGTGTGCTACTTCGGTTCATATATCCCTCTATTTTCTATTTTCTTGTCTTTCTTCAAGGCGTCAAAATTTCGCTTTCCCCAGCAACTATCTTCTGTTTCTCTCGGCATGCTTCTGCCGAAGATCGCTGTTTATGTTTGTTGTTTCTGTTGTTCTGTTACTGTTTCTGTCTCTTGTTTGCGTTCTTGTCTGCTATTTTGTCTTCAGTTCGTCAGTCTTGTCCATCCCGTTTTGTCCTTTACAACCTTTTCTTTAGTAGTTGTCCTGCTGTCTAGTCCTGTTTTATGTTAGTTCGCGTCTATGTAAATGTATTTATTTGTTAATCTAATTTCTAGTGGGCTTCCAGACTTCTTCCACTTTGTTATCTGTTTGTATATACGACGGTTCAATTTAGGATCTTTTCGTTCATGTTCTTCTCCAGAGGGACCCACATACTACAAGCTCTGTCTTTTTAGTGGGTCCCTCCATTTTTCACATTTAAAACAACGGTATACATGTATTTCGCTTTGATCACTTATGTTTCTTTCTTGCAATACAATGTATGATTACCTTAGGTCCTCAATTGTTATAATCTTTTTATTTCACTATGTTCTACTTACCTTATTTTCTGTTACAAAATGAAGTGAAACATATGTTTTTTGTTGAAAAATGAAATAAACTTTGAACTTGAACTTGAACTTGAACAATTAAAAAGAAAAGGAAATCTGAAAAAAAAACACCCAGATATACCTAAAATCCCCCGATGACCCGTTTTCCATGCGCATCCAATATATACACCCATTTTTTTTTTTTTTTGATCGCTGCCAATCTCCCCTAAAATTGTATTGATGGTACAGTCCTCAATCTACACACACTACTCTATCTGTGCCCTGCTGTGGAGTAGTCCTGAGGTCCCAGATCAATGATAAGCTTTGAAAAACATTGTCGAAACCTTGAGGGGAATTAAAGATTTCCTCTTTGGAACGATGCCTCGTTTTCAGACATATACATTATTCCCCCTTTGGACGCTTTTATTCTAAGATATTGTTATTCATCCAGGTGCTACGATAAAGACACGTTATCAAACTGTTCTGGGAACGGAGATGTCGCCATCCTTTATAGGCACTTTGACAGGAAAGCCAAATTATTGTTCGAAAGAGGAGTTTGCCAATTTGTCAAGAATCAACTGCTACTTTAAAAGTCACGGCTGAATGATTGCCAGCATCCCTCCCCCCCCCCCACAAATTTCAACTCTTACATGTCTCAAATAAAAAAAAATAAAAAAAAGTGAAAAACACGCCCTTTGAGGACCCGCCCCTCTCCTTCGCCCCGGCTCAAATGCTAGAGAGACAAGACTGACACGAAAACAGGACGGTATGAAACATGACGGGATTGTTTGTTGTTTGTTGTTTGCTTGTTCATTTCCATCCGAGAAGATGGCTGGATAGCCCATATTCAGCTATGCTAAGCTGGTCTTCCATGGGGTCCAGTTGGATGTGAGGTGGGACCACTTCACCGGGTTAAACACCCTGCTCTTTGCGATGAATGAATGAAGCGGGATCTTTTACGTGCATGAGCTTTGACTCTCTCATACACGGGACCTCCATTTTATGTCCTATCCGAGGGACAGAGTGTTTTGCCTCTTGCTAGAGGGGACGGTATGTTTACACACAACATTGCTCAGTCCAGACTCGGGTTCGAACCCGGGCCGCGTGATCGTGAGGCAGACGCGCTACCGACTGAGCCAACTCACCGCCCGAAACAACAGAAGAGACAGAAAAATACAACGGAAACGGCGAACTTCCGAATTGTATATTTCGAGAAGTTGCAGCGTGAAGAGGGAAAGGATGATAGAGGAATTGCGGTAATGACTTCAGGATATTACAAAGTTGTGATAACTTCGCTCAAGAATATGAAAGTACAGTGTAGCACTAAGATAAGTGACAGTTATCATAGTTATAGATTTTGAATTAAGATGATAGATAAGTGATCTAGAAGTTTATTCGATTCGGTGGTAAAATAGAATTGTATAAAGGAAAAGAGTTCAATTTCTTTTGTGAATTGATATACCAACGGAGCAATACCAATATCGTTATTACGGGAGTTTCAAAAACTAGGGCCAGTATAATCACATGTGTTCTCAGCTAAAAACTATCGTAATATATGAAAACAACATTCCTTAGGACTCTAACTGTGATATTCATATAAAAAAAAAAAAATCTCTTTTTTTTTTCTTTCTTTTTTTTTTTGCTGGCGGGGAGGGGGGGGGGGGGGAGAGACAACGAAGTATAGACGCACTATCATTATTGCTACACTTACGTACAAATTTTCCTGAAATGATTGAAGACAAATCCTTCACTTTTAACAGCAAAACAAAAAAAAAGTTAAGCAAAAACAAAAACACACGCAGATTTGTCTGTAAACATTTTGGATTAATACAAATGACACAGGAAGCTTTCTTTTTGCAACAATAAAACTTTATTCAGTAGAGTCTTGAGAGTATTGCTCCATGCTAAATATTTCATATTTAGAATAATGCAATACGAGGACGAGTACAACATAAGCAATGATTTTTAATGTATGTGAAATATCTATTGACTACGCCTGTGTTAAACGAACAGTTTTGCAAATAAAATTACGTGTAATATATACTGAGTAATCTCCATGAGAGTTTATGGTCTATACAGCATACAATAATTCCAGGGCAATTAATCTATGACACTTTTTCTAAACGGGAAAACAGCCAAAACTATAATTTTTTTTCTATAATTTTAGTTAAAAAAGAAAAAAAAATAATGAAAACTTGTTTGCTCTAATCAACTCAGTTACCAATCCACCAATTGATGCTTGATCGTCATTAAACACGAACGCATCCGACCATTCTTCGGTCGAAAAGAGCTCGGGATGTGATGGAGTGCTGCCTAGTAGCAGTCAAAAAGTGAGCGAGTTTGGTCGAGCACCAATCTACAACAGTCGCGAAATGATTGTGTAGCAGTCGCAGATCGGACCTGGATAGAGTTGATCGGGAACGAGTCGTGTCGTAGTCGAGTATAGATCGGAATGATCGGGAACTGATCGGTTGAAAAAAAAAATCCATTCCGACCAAATTAGATCTCTGTACGATCGTTTCTCGATCAGCTCGACCCTGACTCGATCAATACCCGATCGCTGCCTTCTCGACCCCTACACGATATTTTTGACATGTAGGTAGGAAGCCGGACCAAAGCCGTTGAAGGGACATCGACCCCGATCGCCCCCGATTGCCCTTTCCGACCGAGATCAAGCCGACCAACCTTATGCTATCCGAGCTTGATCGAGTTGATCTTATTGGAAGTGGGAACCCACCTTTAACAATGAAGTTAATCCGCTTACTATAATTTCGGAAAACATTGTATATCAATCTCATGCCCATCTGTTGGGTTTACATTGACTATCAAAACTAGTAAAATGTTTCGTAGTACAAAGAATATATTGGGTAAGATTTCAACTGATTTGCGAAGATTAACAATTAAATGTATTCTCAATGTTTATAGGATCACTCACTATTTCGGGAAGCAATTTGATTCATTAATATCTGAATTTTGTTTGCGTAGTATTCATAACCTGCTTAAAAAAACCGGGAACTTGCATCACAGAATGCATATTTTGTGCAATATTAAACTGATATGACACTCGATGACAAGTATCTTAACACGCTCTTGCTTAGCAGAAAGTATCATTTTATGTTGTTGCTGTTTTTTCTTTCATGTATACGCGTATTTTAACGTGGAATACGACTCTCGCCACCTCCCCCCCCCCCCCCCATATTTGGAAGACGAAGACACATACAAAAAGGACATTTCTTTGGCTTATCTGAACAAGACAGTCATGAACGTAGCAAATATAAAGCGATGGGAAGTTGTATACATGTACTAGGTGTTACAAAAAACATTCCCACTTTTGATCCATAATAGTTCAAAAATTATTTATCAGATAACACTGACATTGATATGAGAAATAGCTGAGTAGTGTACAATTTTGGTGGAGGCAATTTTAGAATGACAGCATAATTCAGCTTCATTAAATTAAACATTGATTTTTCAGTAAGGTTTCAGATTTTGCTCTAGTTTCAACCCTCTGTACAAAACTCTAATTTTGCACAGAAGTTAGTTGATGTGTATGAGAGTGTGTAGTTGACACCCAAACAATGGTCCTGGACAATGAACAGGATTTGAATGCTCCATTATTTATTCATGAGGAACTCCACTATCACAGCTAGTCTTTATTCATTTTGAAATGTGGTGTATGCAAGCACATGGAAACATGTGCTTACTTTTTTTCATGTACATGCATTCACCCTTTGCAGGAATTCAGACTAGCGGTGCCCAGGGCAATGCATCATGAATAATTCATAAAGCATTCATTGGAGCAGAGCTCTGAACAGGTGGTATCCAGGTCCATTATTCAGGGTCATTGTAAGTACACTCTCACGTACACATCATTAGTTCCTGTGTAAAGTTCAGGTGTTGTACAGAGGGTTCAAATTTGACCAAAATCTGGAACCTAATTTTTGAATTAATCATGAATTTCATGAAACTGGTACAGGTTTTCATATTCAAATCACCTCCACCTAAATTGTACACTATACAGCTATTATTCATACAAATAACAGTTTTATCTGATATACAATAGTTTTTGAGCAATTAAGTATCAAAAGTGGGAAATGGTTTTTTTTTTTTTTTTTTGTAACACTTGGTATTATTACTTTGTAACAACACACCTTCACGGCCCCGCATGGCATGCATTACAAAATGAGTCGACGTTCAAAATTATGTTATCACAGCATACATCTCAGCAGCCTTCTGCACTTCATCGTAAGAGGGGGGTAGTGGGACGTGATCGTCAGTTACTTGATTACCAAGATTCGTTGATTGGGCATCCCAGGCTGTAGGCTGGTCGGTGCGCCTCCACGCACCTCCACTCATCTCATTTTCCGCTTGTGGTGAGCTTGGCATCCTTTGGACGGGATTCACCGAGGTATTTGTACCGCCGTTTCCTTCCATGAGCGGGAGTTGCTGTTGGGTTGAGAAATCTCTGCCCTGACGACGGTGGTCATTAAATGTGCCCACAATGTGAAAGGAGCGTCCTCCATATCCGTATACTACTACACGTCCATCCGTTATTGCTCGCTTCAAATAACGTAGCCAACCTATGCCGCATATGAGAAGGCCAATACCCAAGATCAGAACTCCAATTCCGAAGTAAGTAAGGACATTGCTTCCAAGTGTAGAACCAAATACAATGAAGAAAATGCTAGCAAAGAAGAAAAAGCAAGATACAAAGATGAGTAAGATGGAACAGCACCTCCACTCAAAACAAAGTCTCAGACGATCACTCTGATTGGGTGGTCTATCAGGTGCATCTGTGGCCCCATTTGTGTATGTGTCTGTTGTGTTAGCCATTATTCTGAAGGATAAATGGTTATGCACAAATCAATGTAGGTCTACGCCGAATGTCGAAACGTCGAACGTGGAAATTCCTGAAAGCGGCTGCCGGTGGCATGTTGGTGTAGTGGTGTATCATACATCACCTGACAGAACGCGCGTTCTCCCATGGAAACTCTTTTCTGCAAAGATTGCAAAGAAATACATTTGAAAACCATTATATTGTCAGGATAAATCTATACTATTGTTAAGGCTTCGGACAAAGGGAACAAAGTTGAGGGATATTTGAAAGACAGCATGACCTATTCAATTGGATGAAAAAAAAAAATCGGTAAACAATGGTGGCCCTGAACAGCATAGATTAAGTGTTAACAATTATGTTGTGGCTGCACGATTTTATTTTTGAATCGGTTGGGAGAAAAAATTAAAACGCTCGTATTTCTATTGGTTCTATTTGATTAACATTAAGAGAAACTCTGGTAATAATTTTCGGTCCAAATGCATCAAATTCTTCTGGAGTGAGAATTTCGCTCGGTTATGCTCATTCTGGCTAATTTTCAGTGTTCTTAGATAGGTTGGCAACATCACCACGAAGCGAGAGCACATTTTGATTGGAGACATTGAACGGAATGGAGAACTTGGAAGTAAACCAAGGTGAACTTTTGGCTGTCGCTCTCCCAAAGAAAGGCCACTTGTTGAAGTAATCAATGTACCCTTGAGCGACGAGAAACTTGTACATGCAGTCTGCACCTCCCCGCTACCGCTCCTCCTCAACACCAACTATGCTGCCGCAAAGAAGTGAGAGACGGAGTGTGAATGGCCAGAACTGTCAAATGGGGCGCAATCTCCAGTTATCGAACCCTGCTGCAGGAGACAGCACGATCAGAGTACCATTGAACCGGGGCGGCGATGATGACCAAGATGAAAACGAGTACAAGGGCGATGACGGCTACACTGACGGTGACAGTGGCCACCATACTTCTTTGTGAAAGTTTGACAAAGTTCGACAATTTGTTCCCAAGTTATGCATTTTTTAGGTTTTTTTGCGGCCATTGCTGGATTAGACGGCTGCTACACTTTGTGACATTTGATTTCTATCAGATTTAAATTCAATCTTTTATGAAAAGCAGACTTACCCTTGATTTGCTACTAACAAACGTTGAGGGAGATAATTTCCCCTTGCATTTAAAAAAAAAAAAGAAAAAAAGGTAAATCATGTGTATTTTTCTTTATCCTGGGGAGGGAAACTGTTTTTTTTTTCATATTTTCTTTATGTTGTCCTGGAGTGACGTCACAAAATAGTCTTATCCTCTCTTTATGGCGATAGGCCCTTTGGCTCAGATAGTAACGCGTCTGTCTCCATAACCAAGGGTACCGGGTTCTATTCCCCAATCTCACTGAGCAATGTTGTGTGTAAGCATAGACCCTAGGGTCAATGGTGTAAGCATGCCGTCCCCTCAAATAAGTGGCAAAACACTCTGTCCCTTGGGCAGGAAATTAAATGAAGGTCTCGTGTGTGAGATAGGCTCGACTCACTCAACGTAAAAGATCCCCCTTCATTCATTCATTGCAAAGAGAAAGGCCGAGCAAGGTGTTAACCCGGTGAAGTGATCCCCCTGGTACACCATCGCAAGAAAGCGGGTGAAGGATGCCGACCCCTCTTGGTTCGCCCCATGTATCAATCAATAGTCAGCAAACCGTACCAACCAGGCACATCGTGCCATATAATAATACTTGAATAAAAATACGATCCGATCATGAGAAGGCAATAATGTTTGTGGCATGTTACAGACCATCAATTAAGATTTCTTAATTTGACCTGTATGAACAGTTCCTGTTAAAAAAAAAAGAGAAAAAATCCTCTCATCCTCGTGTTTTCACGAAAGACTTCAACTGTAACCTATCAAAAACTCCACCAGCAATACAAACTACATTTTTAACTAATTCATGATTTGTTCTTTCAATCGCGAGATCAATGTCAGAGTACCCCACCTGAAACACACGAAATTCACTGACAGTAACTGATCCTATTCTAACAAATACTTTTAAAGTGCTGCCTGAACTTTATTCCAAGCATTACAAGTCATTTTCATTCTGCTGATACTGTTGTTCTCCCAAAATCAAGTACTCCATAGTGAATATTGTAGTAATAGTGGATCGTGTTCACATAACAATATCAAATGATTTTTTTTTTTCTAATAGTAGATTTCCCCTGTAACTCAATTTTCTTGTGTGTTTTCTCTATTTTTTTTTCAGATGGTTGTATTGGTCTAATGTAAGGATTATCTTTTCATTTTGCACATCGATAATGAATTTTACGGAGGAAGCTTACTTCATGCTTGTTATAAATCCTTATGCCAATGTTATACAGATCTTTTTTTTTTTTTTTTTCTGGACTGTTTTTTTTTTCTCAGCAGAACAGCCCCGCCATGAGGGTGGGGTTGAGTAGAGCCATCCAGCCGCATTTCCATGTACTTTTGTGTTAATTTCTTTGTATCATTCAATGTTGTAATATTTAAGGTAAATTTTCAGTTTGAAATAAAACCAACTTTAATGAAATCAGCCCAAATGGCTAAAGGTTATGAATTTTCCAGATTTTATTCTATTATCTTTGGTTTCAAAAGTTGCCTGGGGCTCGTACCCCTTCCGAAATGGAAAATTACATTCACATGATTTTATTTTACTTGTTCCAAAGTGTTACCCGTTAATGACACCTTTTCGCCTGGAGTGCGTAAAGAGCCGCCCAGTTTACTTTTCATGTTTGATAAACAAGTCCAAAGTATACCATGAAATAGAATGGAACATAGATTTACACAACAACACAGTATCTGGAATGAACTCCCTTGCCCTTTTTATTGTTTGGTGCCGTAAAAATTTGATTAAGCCTACATATATGAAATTGTCTATTCTGTGAACTTCTTTACGAAAGGAGTGCAGTGTAAAATAATAAAATCCAAATATGTTGGTGGATTGAATAAATTCATCATCATTAGTGGAAATATTACACATGAGTTAAGTTTGAGGGGAAAAAAACTGACAATTATTGTAAATATACCTGTTAATCCTTAAAAAAAAATTAAATTCTAAAGGGAATGGTTCAATTCATGTTTGTATAATTTTCTGGTTGAGATGGGGGTTTCAAGTTTCCAACTTTTTTTTTTTTTGCTTGAAAGTAAGAAGGCTCTCACGAAATATGAAAAAAGGATACAATTTAAGAATATTCAAAGTTATTCAATGAAAATTGGTTTTAAAATGGCTGAGATATCTAAAAAAAAAGAGAGGTCCTAATAAAGGATGGCATCCACCTTTTACTACTATCACGAACATTGGTTATATTTTCATATCTCAGCTATTTCAGAACCAATTTCCATCAAATAAACTTTGAATTCCTCTAAGAATGGTATGTTCTTTGATATTTTATAAATGTTTTCTATAGGTATCTCACAAAAAGTTAAATCTGAATGTCAACCAAAACTTTACCATCTCTTCAAAGTTTTAGTCCTATCACCGCTAGACGAGAAGACTACAAAAGTTCTTAAAGACCGTGAAGGACAACCAAATTACAACGAAATAAATAGATTTCAACATATTTTTATCTTTTCCGATGAAAGAGCACTTGAATACTTCCTTCAGGAAGCAGGGGGAACAATACTACATTTAACATGCGTGTTATGTCAGTAATAATTGGATAGATAATATATACTTTCATTAAACAAAGCAACTACATTTATGCATTCTCTTTACATTTTTCTTATATCGAGGTCCTTCACTGACGTAGTCATGTTATCAAGCAGTGACGGCAACGGACCTGTTATTTAAAATTTTTGAACGGTTTATCCGATTTCCCAAACTTACACTAGTGTGTTCTACTTATTTATTCCTCCTGTGCATTGGGCTTACCGTGCAGAATCGCAGGATTTCCGCTTTTGATGGATATCACGGCGATACACTCTGTACCATCTCGTGCCTGCATCCAGAAAGTTGGCCGGCGTTATCGGATGGAAAACGTTGGATGATAAACACATCTGTGATTGGTCTAGTGAGTTAGACCGATTGTTTTTACCAAGTCTCCATTAAAGCAGACTTAGTTTTATATGGGAAGCGAGTATCATAGTGCTTAGTTGTCCATTTTGCGAAATGTTAGCAGCATCGTAAATGGTGTATTAACATCAAGGCAATATTACGACGGTTTTAAAGCATATCGCTAACAAGTACATTGACGTATAGGCTGGGTTCATCGAAAGCGCCCTGTGAAGAGTAAACATGATCTGCAATACCAGGGGTAACATTGCCTACGCTACGTCATCGCGACCTCGATGATCGGCAATAAAATGATAATTCATACAGCTGTCTCATCGGGAATATATATATATATATATATATATATATATATATATATTCTACACAGATCGACGAAACCTAAGCAAAACTTACTGAATACCTTGGTTGCTTGTAAAGCAAATGATACTCAATTATTGCACGCTTTACAAAGCGTACATTAGTTGTTTTTTTTTTAATTGAGAGGAATGGGGAAACTAGCTTCCCCCATCAATATTATGTATATTATGTATACATGTCTATATATATATATATATATATATATATATATATATATACAGTATATATGTATACATGTGTATATATATATATATATATATATATATATATATATACATAGAAAAGATGATAAAATAGGGTGGTATAATGCATTTCAGTCCAACAGTGCTATTTATTCAAACCAAATTTTCGACGAATTCATACGTCTTCCTCAGGGTCGACAATGACAATTATGAGATAATTATAATTGTCATTGTCATTGTCATTGTCACTGTCAACATGAAAATCAGTGATCCTAAAGTTCATAAACGGATTAAAAGTAAAGGAAGTAACATTGCTACTTTATACGTCACGGTTGAATGATTGCCAGCATCCCCCCCCCCCCCCACAAATTTCAACTCTTACATGTCTCAACTTTAAAAAAAAAAGTGAGAAACACACCCCCTTAGGACCCGCCCCTCTCCTTCGCCCCGGCCCATATGCTAGAGAAACAAGACTGGCACGAAAATAGGGCGGTATGAGACATGACAAGAGGCAACAACAGAAGAAATACAACACAATACAATTGGATCATTTATATATCGCTTTCGCTCTTACACAGTCAATGACTGGAATAGATAAATAAACCGGAGACAGCGAACTGCCAAACTATTTCAAGAAGTTTGTTGTACAGCATAAAGAGCGAAAGGATGAAAGGGGAATTGCGGTAATGAATGAAGATATAGACAAAGTTGTAATATCTGCGCTCGTGAATATTACAGAAGCACTGAAATAAGGGAGACTTATCATAGTGATAGATTTTGAAGGTGATAGATAACTGATCTAGAGGTTTAGTCGATTTAGTGGCAAAATAGATTTTTTAAAAGAGTTCAATATGTATATATCAACGGAGCAATACCGATATCGTTTAAAAAAACTAGAGCCAGTATTATATCATACGTGCGCTCAGTTAAAAGCGTTCGTAATAGATTGAAGTAAAATTCATTAGAACTCCGACTGAGATATTAAAAACACTCTCTTTTTCTGGCGGGGGATACAACAAAAATAGAGACGGACTTTTATTATTGCTATACTTACGAACAAATTTTCTTAAAGTGATTGAATATAGATCCTTCAATTTTAACAGAACAACAAAAGTTACACAAAAACAAAAACACAGTCACATTTGTTTGTAATTGTTTTGGGTTAACACAAATGACACGGAAAGCTTTCTTTTCGCAACAATAAAACTTTATTCAGTAGAGTCTTGAGAGAGTTGCTCCACGCTAAACATTCCATAATGAAAATAATATGATACGAGGGGGCGAGTACAGTATAAGCAATGCTGTGAAATATCAGTCTATTAACTACGCCTATGTTACACGAACAGTTCTGCAAATGAAACAAACATATACTGAGTAATCTCCTTAAGAGTTTATGGTCTATACAGTATACATTAATTCCAAGGATATTGAAACATGACACAATTAATTTCTAAACGGGGAAACAGCCAAAACTATATCCGCACTCAAGGTATCAAACTGCATTGCTAAAAAAAAAAGAAATGAAAAGGAAATAAAGATTAAATAAAAACTTGTTTGCTCTGATCAATTCAGTCACCAATCGACACGGAAAGCTTTCTTTTCGCAACAATAAAACGTTATTCAGTAGAGTCTTGAGAGAGTTGCTCCACGCTAAACATTCCATAATGAAAATAATGCGATACGAGGGGGCGAGTACAGTATAAGCAATGATGTGAAATATCAGTCTATTAACTATGCCTATGTTACACGAACAGTTCTGCAAATGAAACAAACATATACTGAGTAATTTCCTTAAGAGTCTATGGTCTATACAGTATACATTAATTCCAAGGATATTAAAACATGACACAATTAATTTCTAAACGGGGAAACAGCCAAAACTATATCCGCACTCAAGGTATCAAACTGCATTGCTAAAAAAAAAAAAAAGAAATGAAAAGGAAATAAAGATTAAATAAAAACTTGTTTGCTCTGATCAATTCAGTCACCAATCCACCAATAGATGCTTGATCGTTATTAAACATGTTAAAAACGAGCATTTCCCGACTTCTTCTCGACCTTTTGCGACTCACATCCGACCATTCACGACTTTTCCACGACGTGCACTTTACACCGACTTCGATCCGTAGTCGATACCACCGATCCATATACGATCTTTATGCGATCTGTACTAGACCATTTATACTAGTAGACAAACTCGACGTCTACACGATCTCTACACAATATCGACCAGAGCAGGTCGACCCGCTTATATACGGGAGTCGAAGATGAGTCGTGCATTGGTTGTGGTTGCGCAAGTCATGACGATTTCTTTAGAGATGTATTTACCAGTTTTTAAATCTAGCTCCCACATCTGAAAATACACAGATTGCCTGTCAATACACAACTACCCCCACCCAACACACAGTATACACGCTTAATATTTTCAACAAACTACGTCATGTACGTATACAAGTTTGTAAGTATGAAATATTACTAAAGTAGACAAATAAACGCTCAAAGCTCAAAGTTCAAATTTATTTTGAACGTATCATATACAACTTTCTTTTTTATCAACGAGTCTTAATACGTCAAAAATGTTCACTCTATTCGTTTCATTGATCTCTTGTGTATGAAGTACATCATTTGCACATACATCATCTATAGGAATTGATTCACTTGTAGGCTAATTTATGTTCGTAATAACAAATTCAGTCTTAATGAAGATGAAAATCCATACCTTTAGTTTTGACATTACAGCAAAATAAATCTCTTTTCCTGACAACAAAACACAATAATACAAATAATACAAATCCCGATCAAGCTTTTTTAGCCTGGTCGGGCTCGCTCGGCATTGGTATTCGGGGTCGATCTACCTTGATCGGCATCGCTCCTGCTTCCTTCACGATAATTTTGGACATGTCCAAAATATTCGAGTAGGAAGCCCGAACACCAACAGCTCGGGTAGTGATCGAGAAGAGATCGAGCTGATCGGGAATCGGTCGTATAGAAATCTAGTGTGGTCGGGACGGATTTTTCCCCGAGCTCAGTTTCCGATCATCTCGAGTTATACTCGAATGCTACACGATTGATTTCAGATCTTCTCGATCCAGGATTCATCAGTTTCATGAATAACTCGACCCCTACACAACCGATACAGGACTGATATCGACTGATACTCGACTAAACTCGATCATGCTTCGACCAGCACTCGATCAGATACCGAGCACTTTTTGACAGTGGTTGCAGCAGGTGCAGACGTACTTTCTTAGCACTCATTTATTGTTCAGGTATTAAGAAAAAATATTTGCAGTCCTTGGTCACGTTAAAAAGTTAAATGTCGTCAGTATCTTCAGCCACTCCTGGCCCACTGAAGAAAAGAAAAGGGCCACGAAGAGAGAAAAGACAACAAACCCTAAACAGCAGACATGGCAGAATTAGACTCTCCAGACAAAAATACCAGAAGAAAGAAAGGAAACACAACTGAAACTGAGAAAAATTCGGTATTATGGCAATATGACTGTAACGTGAAAGGAAATTTTCTAGATTATTTACTTTACTTATGAACTGAGAAATGTTTCTTGAATTCTTTTGCTAGCTTGTCTGTTTCAAAGTTGAAGTTGGTTACGTTGATATAAAATCTATTTCTTACGCTAACGTGTTAAAACAGTAGTTGTAACGTAGATTCATAAATGCTCAGTGACTTACTTTACTTTTATTTACGTAGATGTTACACTTTTGCTTCGCTTAATAAGGTTTTTTTTTTTTTTTATTGAGAGTTGTATGTACATTGCTTGAAGTCCACCTTGATATCGATTGGCTGGGATGAGTTGACAAAAAAATAAACAACCAAGATTTTCATCATTTTTTGCTAGTGTAAAATGTTGTATTGTTTTATTTCCATAATGTACTCTGTTCCACAGTCATATCAGCACACTTCATAAATTTAGAAATTAATATGATACATGTATTTTCTTTTACACACTCTTGGGCCTATACTTTATCAATGAATACATATATATTTTTCATTCACTTTTTCATTCTTTTATAATAAGAACAACAATGACAAAGATAACACAACTCATTAGGGTTGTAGAACAGTCAAATATTCTTTTCAACTCTATATAATGGTGCATTTATGGGCATATAGGCCTATGTTTCATTTTAGACCAAATTAATTTCAGCCCACCTATATGTAATGCACTTACGAAGCGTGGCGGTGTAACATTTTTTTTTTTAATGAGACATCAAACTTAGATTTGCTATTCTTCACATCCACTGCAAATATCGAATGCATATGAACGAACCTATTACATTATACATGGTGTCCCGGCAGACAGAGTGCTACAAAACTGTCTCTTATTCAAAAAGATAGGAGCGACTGAATGAAATCGTTACATTATTCAATAGAAAGAACACCTCAAATTTTATTTGACACAATGATAATCAATCTTCGTGCAGGTGCTTTGATCTCCATGAAAATTTGTGATTTACAAAATCTGTAACTTTGGGCACTGATATCCTCCTTGACTAAGCGACAGTGAAGCCGTAAAAACTGATAACGAATGCGTCAAAAATAGCTACTGAAAACGGATAAAATGAATGAATACAACTAAATGCATTTTTGTTGTACCTTTTTGAGTGGCTCACAAACAGTAGTGATCAGTCTTTGTCATCGTTTTTTTCAGGAAAAATGACTATAGAATCGAAACGCCTGCACGAGAATTGATGATTGTGGTTTCAAAATAGGAAGTGTTCTTCTATCAACTATAGGTTTTCCCGGCCAATTTCGCACTTTTGTCAGTCCAATTCCTAATTGCTGCATTCGATTTAGCAAAATATACCATAGATGACAATACATGTTCGGTAGTTCAATTTTATGATCTCTTCATTCAAATTCATTTTGGAGCATTCAAATTACCTTTAGCCTCATTCTAATTAACACTTTTTCAATTGAAATTCGTAAAATAAGCACCATTTGGTTATTCGTTCATTCAGTTTAGAATGATATAGTCACGTGATCACGGACATGCTGCTCTCGTTCATTCAAATTCATTTTTAGGCAATCAATTTAACATCTTTTGCAGTCAATTTAGCACGCATGTTCATGGTTTGCTTCTTTCTTCATTTTCTTAACATAGTTATTGTTTTCCAAGCGTCATTACATTTCATATTTTCGTACTCATTTCAGAGATTTTGGCAACATTTTTTTTTTCTTTAATGTGCTTAATATTCTAGTAAGTATTGTTCATAGTATCAGCATTATATATCAATGAGTAAATGTACAATAGTATATAGAAGAATTTAAAATGAATATGTTTTATTGGTATAACAAATTGGTGCTGTTGTTGTTTTGTCCCAGTGTTCCACGTCTTACAAGCTTGGCTTTCTTAGTGGAACACTGTTTTCCATCATTGTGATTATTAGGTGATCCGAGTATCCTCTCGGATCACCTTCTGTTTCTGTACGGATTCTTTCTTCTTCTTCTTCTTTTTCTTTATTTCTCCCCAAAAGTTGTGCAGAGGTTAGCTCAGAAAGTCCTGTTCCTATCAATTTCAAAATTATACCATGTATGTATCATGTCCCAAAGACGACAGCGCAAGTAAAATCATAGTGATCAGTCGACCGTGACGTCACTATGACGTCATTATATGAAAACACATTTTCATGCATATCTCATTAATGAAAAGGAATTTTTCAATGAAATTTACGTCACATATATTTCAAGTCAAGCGCATTCGACTCATATTATTAAAATTCATATTTATTATTAAAAAGTGCGCGTACGCGCGCGTTGAAATATGTGTATGCTCAAATCGAGCTCAATTTTTTTTTGCACACGTTTCAGACCATTTGGAGCATTTTTTGAAAAATTGAAAAAATTGGACGGACGCGTACGCGCGCGCACATATACGCACGCATAGCTCATATGCAATAGAAATTTCCCGTTTTTTTCACATTTTACAGATGCCTGAAATGTCAAGGAATATTTCTACCAAGTTTCAAGTCAATCCGACTCAATATGACGGGCTCGTCAAAGTTGAAATTCCGCGCGCGCGTCAATGGCGATATACAGTGCAACAATGCCAAAAAACCGCCAATTTTAAATCCGATTTTACTCTTCTTTACATATTTTGAAAGCTGATGAGTTGTACATGTCATTTCATGGGTTGGCGATACTGAAAAAATGATTAAAAGATATCAAATTTCTTAATAAAGTAAAAAAAGTAAATTTTCAAAATGACGTCACCAAATTTCAAGTTCACACGAGCGTATTTCACTTATCCTTTGCCGATTTTCACCCAAATTTCAGTATGTTGTAGCTTATTAAATGTTCTTTCATAAATGTACAACACAATTTTGATTGGATGATGATATCACCTCGTAAAAATGGATTCAAGGTAACCTTGTCAAATTTGACCAGTTTACGTGTTATCTCTATGGGAGTGCAGTTTTTATGGAAAGGAAAATTGACATGACTATCTTTATCGAGCACTGGCTCACTTATGCTTCAGTGAATTTCTCCCAGATGTTAATATGTTGTAGCTGAGACTTTGGGCTATCGTAAGTGTGCCCTTCGTTTTTTCATGCGATGTCGGGATTGCGTAAAAAAACTTGGTTGAAATTAAAGCTTATCTTCGATATATTGAAATATTTCTTTCTTTTGCAACTGTCTTTGCAATAACTCAAGAAAAACATATCCTATCACCACCATATTTTGCACATGTTTAGTTCATGTCACGTACATTATTTCACAAAATAACAACTACTTGATCAGACGCCATCTTGGGTATGTAAATTAGGGTCAAAGGTCATAAATGTATTATCCTGTATCTTGGTGAACACATGTCTTATCTTTCCCATATTTTGCACACGTAAAGACCATGTTACAAGGATCATTTCACAAGATAACCACTTTTTGCTCAGATGCCATCTTGTCTGTGCAAAGTGGGGTCAAAGGTCATATGTACTTCTTTCTGTATCTTCGTTATGACGTGTTATCTCTATGGGAGGGAATTTTTCTAGCTGTGAAAATTGACATGATTGTCTTTATCGAGCACTAGCTCACTTACCCTTCGGTGAATTTCTCCCAGATTTTAATATGTTGTAGCTGAGACTTTGCGCTATGTTGTTGTGCCTTTTGTTTTTTCATACAATGTCGGGATTGTGCTAAAAATCTTGGTTGAAATTAAAGCTTATCTTTGATGTATTGAGATATTTCTTTCTTTTTGCAACTTTCTTTGCAATAACTCAAGAAAAACAGCCTCTATTACCCCCATATTTTGCACATGTTTAGTTCATGTCACGTACATTATTTCATAAAATAACAACTACTTGATCGGACACCATCTTGGGTATGTAAATTAGGGTCAAAGGTCATAAATGTTTTATCCTGTATCTTGGTGAATACTTGTCCTATCTTTCCCATATTTTGCACACGCAAAGACCATTTTACAAGAATCATTTCACAAAATAACTACTTTTTGCTCAGATGCCATCTTTGGTGTGCAAAATGGGGTCAAAGGTCAAATATACTTCATTCTGTATCTTCGTTATTGCATACGGAATTCGGTACCAAAGATGGCAGGTCTGACTCCCTTTTCTAAATGAGACTCCAAACATCACATGGCCAATGTCCCCTCAACACAGATGGAACCTGTATGGTCATGCCTATTGGGATCAGGACTCAAATCATTGATTTCCCTATAGATCGGATCACCTAATTTGTCAGTGTTGACAAATTCCGAGTCTAGTTTACTATTTTTGTTGCCATGGCAAAGTCCATTGTTTCTTTTTTATGATTTCATTCGTACATATACTTTATATTGTATTTGAAAAAAAAAAATCATTTATCAGACGAGTGTAAGAGAAATGAAAAGATTGTATCACTTTGGATTATGTCAACTTTTTCTTTTCTTTTCGATGATGGAAATAAATGCACTATTGAATTGAATACTGAATTGAATTAGTGACTCTTCAAGTCCGAAGATAGTGCAACATGTGCATGGCCGCAACTTATCTCGCCGTTGAGCGCTTTATTCCGTGTGTCAGCCAGTTGTAGGATTGTAGGAAGTCAAGGTTATGATCATCAAATATTCCTATAATAGTATCTTTTCTGTCCCCTTGAGAAATACGTCTGTATCTAACTTGTGCCGTCATGACTGTAAGAAGATGAAGTTAAACTAGAGTATTGGTGGTAGGCCTAAAATGTCATGTATGAAAGAAAAGGGGCGTTACAGAACAGCAAACTCGAGTTATAAACATGGTCAAAAATACGATACTTTTACTGCTTAACAGTGCGTGGATGAAACGATAAGTCACATAGAAATACGCGTTTAAATGTTATCACCTTTTCAAAAAAAAAAAGAAATAACATGACGTTAATTTCAATGAACATGTTAGGAATTTGACTGTCCATACGCGAAATTGAATGACTGAAGTACCCCTTTCGCCAGTGCTGGCGAATTTGAATGACTGGAGAGCACGTGCCAATTTGAATGCCCGTTTTACGAATTCGAAAGGCACATGTTCAAATCTCATTGATCGGATCAATGCTAAATTGAACGAACAACTTGCAATTTTGAATGACAGAATGTGCAGTGATGAGGATTTTCGCTAAATTGAATGAACCTTTTATCAAATGGACTGAAAAAAGTGCGAAATTGGCCGGTAAAACCTATACTAAAGATAATCATTTCTTTCGTTCATTCATGCTTTTGCAATTAATAGTCAGTTTTATAGCTCCCTTTTGGGCCACGCGGTATTCAAGCATAGATACTGAGTTGTCTCATATAACCAAACGAATACTGTAACCAATTCTTCTTTCACTCGATCACTGTACGAACCTGCCGACCCGTTCGATGCAAGATCTTACACAGATCGAGTCATGTCGAGCTGGTCTAAGAAGTCTAGTAGAAATCGAGTATTGACCGTGTAGCGATCGTGTATTGATTGTGTTTAGATCGGGATGTTCGAGTAGAGATCTGTGTGGCTGTCGAGGAGAGATTCTGGAGATGTCGAGAATGGTCGGATGTGGATCGTAAAAGATCGAATAGCGGTCGGGAAGGGATCGTGTTGAAGGACGATCGAGCATTTGGTCGGGATTGCTCTGGTAAAAATAGGTGATCGGGATTGATCTCGCTTGATCGAGTTGATCTGATCGGCAGTGGGAACGATCAAGCCCGACCAACCTATTTTGGCATGGTCGGGCTCGGTCGGAAAGAGCAATCGGGGCCGATCTCCCTTCCTCGGCTATGGTCTGGCTTCCAACACGACAATTTTTACATGTCAAAAATATCGTGCATGGATCGAGAAGGCAAGCAATCGAACAGCGATCGGGTATTGATCGAGTCGAGGTCGAGCTGATGGGGAAAAGATCGTATAGAGATCTAGTTTGGTCGCAACGGACTTTTTCCAACAGATCAGTTCCCAATCATCCCGATCTATACTCGACTACGGCACGACTGGATGGCGATCTACTTGATCCAATTGATGATGCAATGTATACATTCACATCTGAATTTTGTTTGCGCAATATTCATAACCTGCTTGAAAAATTTGAGAACTTGCATCACAGAATTCATATTTTGTGCAATATTAAACTCATATGATACTCGATGGCAAGTATTTTAAAATGCTCTTGCTTGGCAAAAAGTATGCATTCAATGTTTTGTGTTGTTTGTATTTTTTTTTAGTTTCATGAACGTGTACTTTGACGTGGAATACAACTCCCCCCCCCCCCCCCACACACACACACACCTATTTGTGAAGACGAAGACATGTACAAAAGAAACTTTCTTTGGGCTATCAAAACAAGACAGTTATCAACGTAGCACATAAAAAGCGATGGGAAATTGTACAATCACTTTGTAACATAATACACCTTTACGGCTCCGCATGGCATACTTTACCAAATGAGTCGACATTTAAAATCATAATTCATTATCACAGCATACATCTCACCAGCCTTCTGCACTTCCTCATAAGAAGGAGGCGGTGGGACGTGATCGTCTGTTACTCGCTCCGCTTGTGGTGAACTCGGCATCGTTTGGACGGTTGTGCCTTCGCTTCCTTCAGTGGGCAGGGATTGCTGTACGTCGGAGAGAAATCTATGCTGGCGACCGCGGTCAGTTGTGGGCACAATAAAAAGGGCGTCTTCTACGTCCGTTAACCACCACGCGTCCATCCTTTCTTCTAATATAACGTATCCTATCGGCCCGGATGTGTGTCCAGACTGAGAATGATTCGCAGGGTAAGCATTTCTACTCATCTTATTCTCCGCTTGCGGCGAGCTCGGCGTACTTTGGAAGGGATTCCCCTTTGTGCCGCCGTTTTCTTCCTTGGGCGGGAGTGGCTGTTCGGTGGAGAATCTGCGTTGACGACGCTATAGTCATTATGATATGTGCGCACAGCGTCAAAGAAGTGTGCTTCACTTCCGTATACTTCCACGCGTCCATCCGCTATTGCTCGCTTCAAATGACGTATCCAACCCTTGGCGCATACGAGAAGGACAATTCCCAAGATCAGAGTGCGAATTCCTAAGTTAGTCAAGCTAATGCTAATGCTTCCAATCGGTATCGAATCTCTTACAACGAGGAAAACGCCAGCAAAGATTAGCATGCTTGAAAAAAAATAGAGTAAGATGGCCAAGGACTTGCACTCAAAACAAACAGAACAAAGTGCCTCAAACCAACTTTCCCTATGAGGTCTGTTAGGTGCACCCGTGTCCAAAGTTATACATGTGTCTGTTGTGTTAGCCATTATGGTGAAGAAAAATGCCTCTGCACAAATCAGTGTACAAGTACATCCAATGTCGAAACGTCCTGAAAGCGGCTGCCCGTGACGTCTTGGTGTAGTGGTGTATCATACATCACCTGACAGAACGCTCGTTCTTCCATGGAAACTCTTTTCTGCAAAGAGTGCAAATAAATACATTAACAACAATTATATTGTACCGATAAAACTTATACCATACGATAGGGCAAAGGGAAAAGAATTTAGGGATATTTCAAAATCAGCGAGAGATATATTTAATGGGGTGACAAAATCTGTAAAGAATGGGAGGCCCAAAGAGCTTATGTTTAGGAAAAATGAGGTGTCTTTATTAAATGATAATGTTTTGACTGCAGAATTTCCTTTTGGAATCGGTTTGGAGAACAAACTAAAACACTCTTATTTCGATTAGTTCTATTTGATAAACATTAATGATACTGTCATGAGAAAAACGGCTTGATAGGCCTATTCGTAGAAGGAGTGATCCCTACTTTTTTCCTTTTTTTTGGGGGGGGGGGGAAGCTTAAGCCTTAATGCATACGAACAATTTAGTTTCGGAACATGTAAACTTCGTTAAAAAGATGGAGAAATAGCGTTTCGACACCCTTTTCTGAACGCCAGATTCAGATATGACGGCGAAGTTATAGGGACCCAAGTCATGACGTCACGCAATGGACGAAGTATAGCATTGTGCTATTGCGCAGTGCTACGCGGCGCTCGTGGTTCAAGGGGTAAAGTCCGCATGATCCGTAGGCGAATTTCAGTGAAGTCTCTTCCTCAAAGAATCAGGTTTGTTTAGATTATGTGTATGGTTTATACAGATCTAATGAAGATCGACGTGTAAAACGTCGTCTACCCATCCTCCAAACTCGCAATTTAGGCGTTCTTTGACGCCAGTGTCTTTCAATGCCCATGTTTCTAACATAAAATCATGATCCATTAGTACCGACTCCGCAACTTTAGCTTCATCTGCATTCATCTGACAAGAAGTGCGACAGAACAGCTTGTGCACGCCTTCATTTGTTCTCTCCTTGACTTTTGTAACTCTGTCCTTCTTGGCCTATCCCAACAACACCTCTCCAAACTTCAATGTCTCCAAAACTTTGCAGCTCGACTCGACACCCTCACTAAAAAATCTTGTCACATAACTCCAGTTCTTCAGTCCCTTCACTGGTTACAAGTCGAAAAGCGCGTTATCTTCAGAGTTCTCTTTCTGGTCTACCACACAGTCCATGGATCCCCGCCACTCGATCTTCAGAACTCTATATATTTATATCAACCCCTGTGAATGAAGTATGATCAATATAACTTAATATTGATTTGTATACGTTACCGCATCATTAGCTTATGATTAGTTTTTCTTATGTTCCGACGTTAATTTCGTTATGAATAAGTAGCATTTTGCTTGTTTTTGAATTTCATTTGTTCCGATAAGCTGTCGTATTTACTTAACGTATGGTTGTATTATGTATTGTTCGTGCTGGTTAATGTACAGTGCCAAGAGCATTATTTCTTGACGACTTTAGCGCTTTAAAAGAGGCCATTATTATCATTATCATTAGTATTATCATTATTATTATTATTATTATTATTATTATTATTATTATTATAAGTGGTAGTAGTATAGTAATAGTAGTCTCCTCATCGTAGAATAGATTCGACATGCCAGAAACACTTGGTCTTTTTATAATTTTTCAATTAAATCGTTTGTAGTTATCAGAAATGTTGAGATGGATCATATCTGATGGTTGTATGAATTTCAAAAGTCAATTACGGAATTGAAGAAGATATATTCCTTTCAAGAGTAGGCCTATGTCGAGTGGTTCCACGTGACGTGGGTTTGGTTTCATTCACTCCATCCATTGCTCTCCGTGACCCCATGTCACATTACACAGATGCGCGACCACGAGAATTGCAACAGGTTTGTTGGAATGTTGTGAAGGACGTAAATGGTGCCCAAAATGGTCCCTATTTCGGGGGTGCTGCATGGGCCTTATTTGGGGGAAACCACCATACCCTTGCTAGTTCAAGAATCCATAGCTATCGCACATTCGGATCTGGATATGGATAACTTACCTTAGTATGTAGTCTGCACTGTAGATTTAAATGTTTAACTGAATTCGGAACTGTATGAAACAGTTCCGTTACTTACGTGAGACGAAGACCTTACGTCTACTCACCGTGCACATGACATTGTGTTTTAACTACTTCTGCTGCTCGCTGCTGCTGCTGCACTGCTCCTTGCAAGCCAAGCAGCTAGCTGAACTGCAAACTGCGATGCACTAACCAGCTGAAAGATCAGAGCTGACTGCTTGTGTAAATTGCAACATTTCAGTGCCCGCAGCTGTGATACGCAAAATTAATGACATGAACATAAAACTAAGCAACTTAACAAAAACAAACAACAAACAAGCAAATGTAATCTCGGTCGCTTCACCCTTGCTTATTCTTCTACATACCCGACTTTGCCACTGTCATTGTCAGTGTCATTGTCACTGTCATCACTTAATGGACTCTTACATAAAACTCAAAGTCTTAACGTACAATATAAGGTAAGAATTGGACGTTTTGATGAATCAGCCGAGAAAGCAATGCGAATAAACACAGCGCAGATATTACATCCGTTCGCCTTCATGAATTCAATGAATGCATCAATGTACCGTTGCATGCACTAGTAGAGGGTTGGTTCAAGTGGTTTTCGGCTGGCTAAAGACAACTGTTCCGGGACGAAAATCCGTGAAGTGTATCAATCAGTTTTAGCAATTCGAGCTTCATCAATGGCGCGAATATCTTGCAATGAGTCACTTTGATAATGTTCATCAGGAGTCATTTCCCTCTGCTCTGACACATTTTTTTTTTAATACGATTTTCCTAATTTTGACCTCTCTTCGGGTGGCTTTGATGATTTCGGGTCCAAATGCATCAGAATTCTTTCTGGAGTGAGACTTTATTTTGCTCGGTAATGCGAATTCTGACTTTAATTGCAGTGTTCTCTGTAGATTTGACCAGCTCGCATAAAGTTATAGTGGGACCATAGCCACGATAGCTATTGTGAAATTCAGGGAGATCAGAATTGAATCCTAGATCGAGGAAGAAACATTGAACGGAAAAAGTGGAGTTACAGGCTACCGAGGTTACAGATTACCGAGCCTTGCTGCAGGAGACAACATGATAACTAAATGTAGAGTTGCAGTGCACCGCTACGGCGAAGGTAGGTCACACGAGCGAGAGCGTTGACAGCTACATTTGACATTGCAAATTCTGACTGACTGTAGCGTTTCATTTGAAGTGGACCAGTCCTGATAAAGTTTGGGTGGGAATATTAACATGAAATAATGAAATTTGGCGTGAGCAGACCAGGTGAATCCTCGAGCGTGGTATAGAGACATTGGACCGATAAGACTGGAAAACTTGAAGGTACCAAGGTGAATCGTGAATTGGAGGCTGTGGCTCTACCCAAGAAAGGCATCTGGTTGGTTAGCCTATGTAACCATGCAGTCTGTACCCTCCCGCCCCACCCCCCCCCCCCCCCCGCCCGCGACTCCACCAACTCACTATACTGGCGACGCTGTTGTAAAGAAGTGGAGACGGAAGGTGAATAGCTAGACAGTAATGCAAATTATGATGTAGACATGAATTCCATCAATAAAATCATACCAAATGGCTTATTGTTGAAGAATTTCCAGGGGGGCATTTCATCAACGAGTTCGTCGGAGTTTTCACCGACAAATTTGCTATCAGCCAATCAGACGCAAGGATTTTATTAGCTTTTAACAGTTGTCAGTGTAAATCCTTGCGTCTGATTGGCTGATAGCAAATTTGTCGGTGAAAACCTCCGACGAACTCGTTGATGAAACGCCCCCAGATCTATTTCAGCTTCTGTGGTACTGACAGTCACGGAGCTCCAGCTGTTGTTTTTTTCCCTAAAACAAAGCACAATTACATGCTTTTATATCTTGTTTGCAACGCAAGTCCAAAGTATTCAATTTAGTAGATTTGAACGTAGACAAATGCAAGAGTATCTGTCTTTCTCCCTTTATAAGTAAACGCAATATCTTTCAGGGCTTACGTGACTGTCTTCGATAGCATTTATTGTTTGTTTGCGGCCATGGACTTTTAAAATATATACTGATTAACTTGAGTATATAAATCGCATGTTCTATAAACTTCGTTACTAGATGAATTTACTTAAAAATCCAAAGACGCAGGTACAGTAAGTAGAGAAAATAGGAATCGAATTTAAGTAAGAAGATAGAAATATGTTTGTGGATTGAATACAATGCACTCTTTTAAGGTAGAACTAATTGAATAAAATCGGGGAATCTGTTCGAATGTTCTGATTTTCATTACAGTGTTTCGGTCCACCCATCGCTGGATGAAATAAAAAATTAAACTTTTCTGTCTTCTAGCACAATGAAAGCAACTTCACTACCTCTTTCAGAAAACAGGGAGATCATAATTACACTTGAAATATTTCAGTTATAATCAGTTGATCAAAATAATGCGTACTTACGTAATTAATTTTAGGTCTCTAATACGTGAACTGACCTCCAGAAATATTGACTTTTTCCCCAGCGATGTTACGGAGCCGAATTCTTTTGAATGGATTATCGATTCTCCAAAACTTCACTGGTGTGTCACACTTATAATGCTGCATCTGCTGAATTCACATGTATATTTAGGTTTATTCCCCTTTACGAGAGAACTTACCGTTCAGGCCGGATCGCAGGATTTCCGCTTTTGATAGATATCCGCCCTGTTATACCATCTCATGCCGGAGTCAAGAAAGGGAGCCGTGGCGTCACCGGATGAAATACGTGAGATGACAAACACATGAGGAACTGTTCCAGTGAGCGTAATACGATTTAGTAGAATTCTGCATTAAGCAAATACAGCTATAATAGGTAGAGAGCATAGGACAGTGGTAACTTGTCTAATAAGAGAATTTTCAGGCAGACCTATAATATACAACACGGGCACATTCGCCTTTCACGGAGAAAATAACGTACCTTTATGTACATGTGAGTGTATGGGCATATTGCTTGACAACGCGCACGCTTGCTTCACCGACTACTAGTATACAACCTGTGGAAAGTAAACATAATGACGGGGTTAATCACGACCTCGAACGCAAATAAAGTGAAATATCATAAACTATTGGTGAAGACATTCTTTTTCAGTAATGAGCCCTTCACATGACATTGCCTCTTCATCATTAAGAGCTGGAATTTCAATTGAGTTTAGATACTCATCACATTCATCAACATCAAATTCTGACTTCTGTGAGTACAGCTCTTTATAATAACAAAATATTTCCTCGAGTATACTTTCTTGATTTGTAACACACTTTCCGTCTCTTTTTATACAGTCTATTTGTTTTTTCTGAGCATTCCTTTTTTCAACTTGAAAGAAATATCCAGTGGATTTTTCACCATTTTCCATCCATTGCTGTCTTGACCTTATAAACGCGCCTTTACATTTTTGTGTTAAGACATCATCATATCTCTTCTGGATTTCTGTTAATTTCCTTATATTTTCCTCAGACGGATTTTCATCAGTCTTCACAAAAAAAACTCTTCGTATTCATTTGGTAAATTTATCCACATTTCCTCTTTTTCTCTACATTTTTGTTTCGCATTCTTAATCGTGTATTCTTTAATTCGTGTTTTGCACATATCCCATCTAACTTGTGCATTCATTTGAATATTTTCCAGTCTAAATGTAGCAATTACACGCTTTACATTTTCTTTATAATCATCGTCTTTCAACAAGGAGTTGTTCATCTTCCATACTCCACTTCCTCTCTGATTATGCGAAGTTGTTATTCGTAAGGTGATGGCACAATGATCACACTTTACAACTGGCTTTATTTCTGTTACCTGAACAAAAGGTAAAAGAAAGTTTGATGTTAGCCAATAATCCAATCGCGAAAAAACATTCAGCGTTAATTGACGCCAAGTGTATTGCTTTCTGATTGGAAAAAAATGTCTCCATACATCTATCAGCTGAAATCGCTTAAGTAATTTCTGAAACCAATTCACTTGTTTATATGCATAAGATACACCACGAGTATCAAGCGAAGGGTTTTGCACGCAATTCCAGTCCCCTCCTAGTATCATTAGGTCACTATTTCGTTTCACTTTCTTTAACCATTTGAACAATTTTCTGTAAAACTGCTCTTTTTCGTTACGTTTGGTAGGTGCATAAACATTCACAATAAGATAAAAGAATTCACCACTGTAATGTCGTAATGCTACAACTCTTCATCAAAATTAGTGTGGCATTCAAGTGGCTTGACAAATTCATTTTTACGAATAAAGACGGCTACACCTTTTGAGTGGTTTGAACCATGATTGAAATAGCAATGGTAACGGCCTTCTACTCTGATAACTGCTTCCAATTCCGGTGTTAGGAATGTTTCTTGTAGCATAACAACATCTGATTTTTGATGATTTATCCACGAAAATATTTTCTTTCTTTTGCACTTATCTCCGATTCCCCGTACATTGAGAGATAAAAGAGATATGCTTTGAGTTTTTGAGAACGTCATATTATGTACTTCTTTCAACTTTCTTTTCGATTTATCATCACCACCGTGGGTTTCATTATCATCATTCATTTGTTTACTTGTTTGTTTTGTATGTTTTTCTATTTTCGTTGACTCCCTCTTTTCCCTCCGGATTTCTTGTCTTTTTTCACTTTTTTCTTTTACTTTGGAGATTTAGGTGTGGCAATTGGTTGATCGTCTTCAGTGCAGGTGTCATCGGAGGAGATGTTATTCGAGTCGTCGCTTGCTTGCTCTCTAGCGCTTTCTCGAGTGGCATCCGTACACTGAGGTGACGCTGTGTGTTTGGGACGCAAGAAGTAGGATATATCCTGCTGGTGTGGGGACTTCGGGCGTACGCTGGAATCATCGCTTCGCTTGGCATTCAGCGTTGGGCCCGTCTGAACTTGTGAGTTACTTTTGTTACCAGATTCCTGGTTGTTTGTTTGTCTGGAAGAGGAGTCGCGAGCTGTCATCAGGGCATCGTTAATGACATCATTCCATTGTTGCGAAGCATGTGCGTCATTCGCGTCGGTTGCTGCCGCGGTTTGGTCATGTGACTTCGATGGATTCCTCACACTGTCACGTGAGCTGCGATCAGCTGGGAGGCTACGCGACGATGTACTGGGCGTGGCAGTGTTTGTGTTTTCCATGCAGCTTGTGCTTTTGTGGCCAGTTTTGTTGCAGATTTTGCATTTGATACTGCTCGAGCACTGTGACGAATGGTGACCCCTCTCTAAACATGTTGAACATGTTATCACATGCTCTGGTTGACCATTATGAAACACACGAGCACGAAACAAATTTGCCACCATTAGGGACCGAGGGAGGGGCTGAGATGGCGGATCTATGTAGCACACTCTGTCCCCATTCAAACAGTCAATTAGTACACCATTCACTCTGAGTTTTTGCCGAATGATTTCACCTCTCACTTGACATTTCATTTTTTCTAAAGTAGATTTGATCAGTTCATCACCCACAGACAGAGGGACATCTTTGATCAACACACGTGTTAAGTGTTCATTTTCTGCTTTCGTGTACGGATTTGTGTCATAGACGGGAATTGTAGTACTTCTCAGTAGTAGGCCATTGGTAACAAGGCCTGCTCTAGCTTCATGACTGTCTACATAGACTCTCCATAGAGAACCGATGCGTTGTACACCGGTGACATACTGGCGGTCTACCGAACGAATCAACGCAAGGTACAATTCCTCACCTGTTGTAAGGGTGTTGGTGGCGTCTCGCCGTGGGACATCTCTTGCCTGTATGAAGACTGGCTTCTGTCCCTTGGGTACATACGCTCGGACGAAGGAGTAGCCATGTCAGAGTACATCTCAAAATATGACAAAATATCCACTGGTATCCATTCAAACAGGTGACTACTGTTCACATGTATCACACACGTTGAAACACTTCAATATTTAGAGTTCCGCTAAGAAAACGAATACAACTTTACTTGAATTATCTGGAGCTGCCCGGGTAAACGTCGTAACGCTTTCACGGACATGCGCAGTGAATCGATAAACTATTGGTGAAGACGATACAGCTCCTCAATCGGAAATAGCATTCTACACAAACTAACCAGAACTTGATAACATCGAATTATGAAATACGTTTTACAATGCAACGCCGTGCCAACGCCATATCAAATACGTTTACATTACTTAGAAAAGGAGACCAGGAATTATTGACTTAAAGTGTATCGGAGTTGATTTTAATTCCTCCTGGTAGTGCAATAACAACACATTTTTAATCTTTTAATCTTTGTTTTGTTTTTTGTTTTTGATGGTGACGTTGCCATTTTTCATAGTAAAGAAACCAAATGGTTTGAAAGAGGAGTCTGCGAAGCTGTGCGTATCTCTCCGCCACAGAGTATGGGAACTTCGATGACAGTATGACCTTTCACCAGCATAAGATTCAATAGCCGCATTACAAACTAGCGGGACAACGATCGCGATCCCCATCTCGAAAATTTTTGCAAGCGTATATAGACAGAATAAGACCCCGCTTACAGTGCGAGGCTCGGCCGCGGCTCGGCCGCGGCCGAGCCCACCTTCATTTCAGTGTAAACGCGCAAAAGGCCAAGTGCGAGGCCAAAATTGTCCTCGCATTTGGCCACGCTCTAGAGGTAGTCTCGGACGCGGCCGAGCCGCTGCCGAGCCCGGCCTCTTCTTGGTGTAAACGCAAACTGGGCCAAATGAGCGGCCAATTTTAGTCTGGCTTCCAGACCCTCTGCCCGTAATATTTCGCTATTCACGATATTAACCCCCTCAACGTCGAAAACTAGTATAGTTTAAGGTGTTTTTTTCCTGCAAAGGATTTTTTCCTTCGGCAAAGGCCTTTGCCGGAACGGCGACTTCGTCGCCACGGAATTCAGTTGGCAAAGGGTCTGAAAACCAGACAATACCAAATTGCGTTTGTTTACAAGCAGAGCGCCACTACGACAAAATATTGAAAGGTTTGAATCAAAAGCGCGGCCGAGCCCGGCAGTGTAAACGGACAAAATTGCGGGGCTCGGCCTCGCAATTGAGGCTGGGCTCGGCCGCGGCTCTGCCCAGCCCCGCACTGTAAACGGGGTCTAAGCCGGATACCGATCGCGATCTATGACCCCGTTTACAGTGCGAGGCTCGGCCGCGGCCGAGCCCTCCTTCATTTCAGTGTAAACGCGCAAAAGGCCAAATGCGAGGCCAAAATTGGCCGCTCATTTGGCCACGCTCTAGAGGTGGTTTCTCCTGCAGCTTTCCATACCAACCTACCCGTCCAAATATAACCATGCGCAGAGGGGCAGTGGTTACAATCCATGCACGTGATCGGCCCGAAATGTGTCATTCTTAGGCCGTGTCACACCTTTAAGGGTAAGCCTTGCGTACAGTGGTGTATCTAGGGAAAACGGCGCCCGGGGCAAGCACGAAAATTGCGCCCCTAATTTCTGAAAAAGTGTTCAACCCCAACCCCATCCTGGTAGGGACTTTAAACAAAGTCCAGATGATGATTTTTCAAGCACTTAAAAGGGATCTTTTGAGGGTGATTTAAATGTAATGAATTTTGATAGATTTTGGCGAGCGAGCGCAGCGAGCGAGCCGAAAAATTTTGTATTTCAGCTTACAAAACATGGAATTCTTGTCATTTTTTGCTTACCAAATCTTACAATTCTAATCAAGACATAGTGACAGCCTTATAGATATCGATTTATACCAAAAAACTGAGGACTTTAAAAAATACTCTAAATTAGTGGGCGCGAGTGAGCTGAAATTTGAAATGTCCTCGTCATCATCACGTATTGTTCTTATCTTTTTTTTTATATACGTATAAATTTTGGCGAGCAAGCGCAGCGAGCGAGCCGAAAATTTTTGTATTTCAGCTTACAAAACATGGAATTCTTGTCATTTTTTTGCTCATTGAATCTCACAATTATAGTGACGACCTTATAGATAACGATTTATACCAACAAACTGAGGACTTTAAAAAATACTCTAAATTAGTACGAGCGAGTGAGCCGAAATTTGTATATTTCCGCGTCATCATTACGTTTTGTTCTTATCTTGTTTGATTTGTTGTTGTTTTTTTGCGCCCCCACCCGTATGTTCGAAACCGTTGACGCCCTCTTTTGATCCAATTGGCGATCGCTTCAGAACGAATGAAATTGCAGCCGCTGCTCCGTGAAACATTTTGCCTGCTAAATATAAAATGACATGTGTGAACACAATAGACACTGTCATTTTGTCAGCATCACGTTTTGTTCTTACCTTCTTTTTTATATAAATTTTGGCGAGCGAGCGCAGCGAGCGAGCCGAAACTTTTGTATTTCAGCTCACAGAACATGGAATTTTTGTGTGAACACAATAAACATTGTCATTTTGTCCGCGTCATCATCATGTTTTGTTTTTATCTTGTTTCATTTGGTTTTCTGCCCCCCCCCCCCACCATTCTCCCTCCCCCTTCCGGGCGAGTTTTTTTTTTTTTTTCTTCTTCTTCTTCTTCTTCTTTTCTTTTTCTTTTCTTCTTCTTCTTCTTCGTTTTTCC
This sequence comes from Diadema setosum, assembly GCF_964275005.1. Lineage (NCBI taxonomy): Eukaryota > Metazoa > Echinodermata > Echinoidea > Diadematoida > Diadematidae > Diadema > Diadema setosum. Next base: position 20,213,594 of record NC_092692.1, read on the forward strand.
TTTTTTTTTCTTCTTCTTCGTTTTTTTTTTCGTTTTTTTTTTTGCGCCCCCAAGGAATGGCGCCCGGGGCACGTGCCCCCCTTGCCCCCCCCCCCCTAGATACGCCACTGCTTGCGTACGACTTGCGAAGAACAATTTTTACTACCCGGAGGTCCCCGCAGATGACCCGCACATGACAGTACCTAGCACGTATCTCATCCGTAGTCGCCCGGAGGTGCGCACGTAAATCTTTTTACCCGCAACTATGTTTAGGCCCTGTCACACCTTTCCACAGAACACCAGTATGAGACCCTTACCAGCAGCACCTCGCAGGCAACTCCAACGCAGATACATCTCAGTACCTGTAAGTCGCTCGTAACAGAAAACAGATCGGTTTCAAAGCTCTCACGCAGGTCACACGGAATACACGCAAGTAGAAGGTAAGTAGTACGTGTCTAGTAGGTAAGAAACAGGTGCGAAACTCGCAAACATTCTTGTCCGTTCGCGGAAAATTCTCCTGCGTGTGGTAAAATCCCTCCTCGCAACGAGCCCGGTTAGCTTGCCCGGAAAGGTGTGACACGGCCTTTACTGGACTGTTGAGCATGCCTGTTGCGGGTCGTGACAGAGGATTTCAGCGGTAATGTCGAAGCAAAATTTGGCTCAAGTTACCGCGACAATGTCAGAGCAGCATTTTACATGGACCGTTTAAAGAAAAAAGCTACTCCGAATATTTTTAATCACTCTCATGAAAAAGAGAACAATTTACTATACAGACCAGTGAAAATGATCAAAATCACGAATCAAGGAAGTTTGGACAATTAGACATTTAAAAACTTCTCGAAACACTGCTTTACCAGTCGCTATGAGTATTCAAATTGGCAAGTTAATGATGTTATGCGCTCATGATTTCTCATTCATATCATATACAGAAATGACAAAAATCTCCTGTATCATTTTAGCTGTTTAGATGTAAAAATTGCCTTACAACCGCCAAAAATGAAAGAAGGAACAAAAATGTGAAGTGATATATTTTTGTATGAGATACGTAACTTTACGGGTATTAGCTAAAAAGAACAATTATCCGAATGTTGAGCATGAAATGCATTAGAAATTACATGCCATCATTTGAATATCCAGTGGCGGATCCAGAGGGGGGCGCAACCGGCGCACGCCCCCTTTATTTTTCGTAAAAAACAAAAGAAATAAATAGAAATTAATGAAATGAAACCCGGAAGTGGCACCAGAAATATTAGTTGCGCCCCCCTTTACAGAATTCCCGGATCCGCCCCAGATATCTATTAAGGACTAGTCAAGAAAATTTTTCCGAAGATACGTGAAATTTCAAAATGTCATATCTGCCATATTTTTTATCCGGGTTTTCTTCTTTTTTTTTTTGGGGGGGGGGGGTCATTTTTGGAACGTACTGAAGGGATTTTTTTTTTCTTTTAGAGTCTATCTATTTTTTGGTCGATCCTCCTAAAGAGGCATGGTTATAAAAAAAAAAAAAAAAAAAAAAAGACTACCCGACTTTGTCGCGGTAACTCTGGCATGAAAGCTGCGGCATACAGGACCTATCAGTATCCATGTCCATGTATACTAGGAAAGTATGTGATGCAGTTTGTGAATCCATTTGGGGTAGGATCCTCTTTGACCTATTAAGTCTTACATACCACTCGGTGGTTTTGATGTAGTATCAACACATAAACCCGCATGTCCAAAGTGAAGTTTGACAAAGATGATGAGAAGACAACATTCGATGGCATCATACGCAAAAGAAAAGAAAAGAAAAGCAAGAACGGAAAACCTTGTTGAAAAGTAACAACAATGCTTGAAGGAAGTAAATAGATCAATCTAATTAACTCTTGAATCAAACTGTTTATTAGTAATCTGTGTATATTCACACCATGGAGCAGATTATGATAGATCAATTAAACAGCTAAAACTTAGTTTTCTTGAATGTACCTGCATATAAAACAAAGAAGATAACAGTGCTATTGTTTGAGGGTTTTTCTAATCTCCACTGTCCTGACACCACATTGATACATGGATGTAAAAGAAAAAGTCGGCACTTCTTCACTCTCTATATAGCAACGTAATGTAGCCTTCTTTTATATTTTCAAGGGGTGGGTGAACTGGTGATTCGCATTTATCTCTCTCTCTCTCTCTCTCTCTCTCTCTCAAAAAAAAGTACGATCTGCATCGTGAGAGGACAAAATAACAGCAATAGCAGATAAACATACATATACGTACACGTCATAATGATGCATATATTTGGTTGAATCGTATTCTAATGAACATAAACTGCAAAAATTTCTAACGGTTAATTTGAATTACACTTTAAAGATATGATATACGGGTGCTGTTCGTTATTCCGAAGGTTCGTTATTCCGAAGGTTCGTTGATCAGAAAATGAAATTCGGAATAACGAACCTTCGGAATAACGAACCGTAACCCCGGCGCCTGTATCAACAATTGCTTTACATAAACATATCTGAACAATAAAAATAACAATGAAAAATATCTGAACGACGATCCTGCTCAAAATTGATCCTGCTAGAAAATTGATAATCTTGTCACTTGTTGGATATTCTGTCCAAGGTCTACACAAAATAAACTTTCAACATTACTCACCTCTTTTCTCACCAAATTGCCTTCTACCTACAATTTTTCCTTTCTGTTTTCTTTGTTAAGTATACGATTGAGGTTTGTTCATAATCTACAGTAGTACCTTGATAGTGCAAAGCTTTCATTGATTAGCATTATTGCATTATTCTATACGTTCTTTTTTCTGTCAGTATACAATGCACAATAATTTGATTTGTTTACTGACTCAATTAAATGATGAATGTGTTAGTGTCCTTTTGTGTTGTACTGCAAGGACCGCTTTGAAAATCAGCCATCAGCCCTAATTAGGGTTGAAGGGCTATCCCTTACCATGAGGGGAAAACGAACGAATTGAAAACGAATAAATAAATGCAGTTATCAATGGTATCTACTCGTCTGTGAAATACAATACAATGAAGTCAACGAAGATGAATATTCCAGGGGAAGGGAGTATCTCAAAAGTCTTTTGCAATTTCTCATCAAGTTCATATCTACCTCTGATTATAGATTACAACCAGACATATAAGACTATATATAGATCTCACTAGAATCTGACCTATTTCTACAAGTTTTATACAGCCTCACAAAGAAGTGATCAGTCGTTATAACATATTTAAATTGGCAGATGGGATGTTGTTTTCACTTTATAACCTAAATAAAGTTGTTGTTTTTCCGATGCTCTTTCTGATGGAAGCATAGAGAATCTCATCTGATGAAGCTGGACAATGTCAAAACAAGTAAACAAACAAACAAACAAACACATAAACACATATAGTGAATTTCCCTTTCTCTGTTTGTAGCCTTATCGTTTCCAAAAGAAAAACATGTAGCTCCAAGTTATTTGTAAAGGCCTCGTCTCATTTGATTTTCTGTTCCTTGGACACAGTTCCTCTGTGTAGAATTTCAAGTTCCTTGACTATAGGGCATGTATAATGGCACTACAGCGCTGAAGGCAGGGGACTCGAACCTATAAGACTTGTTTTTGACAGTCTGTGGATCTCATCCGCTGAGCCATCACAACGGTTCTATTTGTTAGTCTTTTTTTTTAAAGCCGATCACTGGTTTCTCCTGAAAAGGGTTGGAGGGGCACCTCCAACCCTTCTTGTTACTATTCAGTGAACACATCCTCGTACATACATAAAGACTCCAATCAAAGAGAAGAATGTCAGTGTCACAATGAATGAGTGACCGTGAGTGAACGTGTGTGCCTCGGTGCTCCGCCAACCGTGTATTTCTGAATAGGAAAAGCGGCCAAGAACTGAAATGTCGGGAGCGAGTAGACGACAACGGCGCAATGAGAAGCCCAAGCCCGACGGACCCCCGGGAGCAAATCGTAACCCGGACCCTGAAAAAGCCGCTGAAATTCTGAAAGACGAATGTGACTGGGAAGATTCAGATCCAACGTCAGCCATTCAATCGGTCATTAAAAATCTCCTCACGGACTCGACCTTCGTCCCAAAGCTTGTGAACTCCATTAAATCGAAGCTGCTCCATGACGTACATGAATCTCTGTGTGACGAGATGAAGTGGTCGCTAAACTTCGAAATTGAGACTCGCGACTCCAAGATCGCGGCGCTTGAGAAAGACGTCATAAGTCTGAAATCAACCATAGACGACTCGGAGCAATACTCCAGGCGAAACTGTCTGATATTCGCTGGGGTTGAGGAGAAAGACGGCGAAAGTACAGACGTCATCATCAAGGACATCTGCCGAAACGAGCTCGACGTCGAACTGGACGATGGAGACATCGATCGGAGTCATCGCCTGGGATCTCCTCTGCCTGACGGTGGTCCAGACAACCGGCAGTCCAACATACCTTCTCGACGAAAGAAACGACATCGGAACATCATTGTGAAATTCACGAACTACAGGATCCGTGAAAAGGTCTACGGCGCCAGGAGGAAACTTCGCGATTCTTCGTCAGCCATCCCCGTGTTCATCAATGAAAACTTAACGAAAACACGGTCGAATCTCTTTTGGAGGATAAAGAAAGACATCAGGAACAGAACCCACCAAATATGGACACAAGACGGTGTGATCATCGTCAAAGACTCCAAAGGCGGACGCACCAAGGTTACTCGAGAGAGCGATCTAGCCAAACTGTCCGACTTGAACGTCAGTTAAACTTTACCCGAACAAGTGTACAAAGACTTTGTAGTGTAAAACAATTTTTCATTCAACTTTGTGATATATTTTGTATTTTGTAGTCCTCATTTGGTGTGTATGGTCATCCGTGCGTTCTCTGTAAACAATCAGTTAAAAGTAATCAAAAGGCTTTGTTATGTGTACTGTGTAATGAATGGGTACATAAAAAATGCGCAGGTACATCAAAGCAAGACATGACGACCCCACTGAAATTTCGTGAACTGGCAATGCTCTAAATGTCTATTTTTTCATCTACCGTTTTGTTGTGATATTTTTCCAGAAAACCATCAGAGTGCAACTGCACACAACACTGGGCAGGAAAATGAACGCAAACTTAATTCTGAACAAAATTTTGATGATAAATTTCCCGGAGGAAGAGGAATGAAGGTAGCACATTTGAACATACGAAGTTTGCGAAATAAGAAGGATGAGTTAGGCCATTTTTAAAACACTCTCCCTGTGATCTGATGTCGCTCTCAGAAACGTGGTTAGAAAAAGATGAATGTTGTAGCACGGTATTGATTGATGGTTATAAATTTGAAACAAAAAACAGAGAGCGATACGGAGGGGGAGTTGGATGCTATATTCGTGAAGACATACCATACACAAGAAGATCTGATTTAGCACGAGATGATTTAGAAATTTTATGGAATTTGAACTGAAGCCTAGACATGAGACTAGCCTCTTAGTAGGTGTAATATACAAACCACCTAACAGCTCTGTGTCTATTTTTGATGTATTGGAAAACCATCTTGATAATGTCACCTCTGTTTCTGATAGAATTGTATTACTCGGGGACTTTAATTGTAACATGTTAACAGTCAATCCCCTGTCAAAGAAACTGAATAACTTGTGCAGATTGATGGGATTGCAACAACTAGTTCAAGAACCAACTCGAGTAACTCCGAATAGCACCACCTTAATTGATCTAATTTGTGTTTCAAATTCCTTTGGAGAATTACAATGTGGTGTTCAGTCAATAGGCATCAGTGACCATTCGTTGGTATATGTGTTGTTAAAGGCTATATCTCCAAGATTAACTCCTAAATTTTTTTGTTTTCGATCATTTAGAACTTTTGATGAAAACGCTTTTTTGTGTGAGTTAGCAGGTATAAATTGGAATGATGTGTTTCTGCCACAAGATGATGTAGACTCAAAACTGAAAAAATTTGTATTTTTGTTCTCAAAGCTGTGTGATAAACACGCTCCATATGTAACGGTTCGTAAGAAACTTAAAGGATCACCCTGGATAAATAGCCAATATCTGGAAATTGCCAGAGAAAGAGATTTTAATAAACGGAAATTTAACAGAACAAAGGAGTTGAAGTATTGGGACCAATACAAGTATTTCAGAAACAAAGCTAACAATATAAATAAGAGGTTAAAGCGAGCATACTATCGTGATCAACTAAATGATGTCAGCAATGATCGGAAAAGGGGATGGAAATTTTTGAATGAATTATTACCTGATGAAAAGAAATCGAGTACTGTGTTAAATATTACGATAGAAGATGAATTAGTAACCGATCCCCATAAAATTGCAACTGAGTTCAATGCAATGTTTAGTAACGTAGGAAAATGTGCTTGTGAAAGTAATTCTGATGAGACACAGACTAAATATTCTCGGTTACACGGTTTAAAGCAGGCACAATCTAGATTTGTTTTTGAGGATATTTCTGTTGAATTTTCTTTGAAGGAACTGAGCAAGTTAGATTGTACTAAGACTGTAGGTCTTGATGATCTGCATCCCAGACTATTGAAAATCAGTGCTCCTTTCATTGCTACGCCCTTAACTCATATCTTCATTTTCCATCGGACTTTAAACTTGCTAACATTGTTCCTATCCCGAAAAGTAAATCCTCCAACGATGTGAACAATTTCCGTCCAATATCCCTTTTATCCGTGGTTTCGAAAGTGTTTGAAAAGGCGATTCATTCACAGCTACTTAGTTACTTGGACAAAGAAAAGCTTCTGTCTGATCGTCAGTCGGGCTTTAGACCAAAGCATTCAACTTGTACGTGCTTAACCGAGTTCTCCGACTTTATTTACGATAACCTCGATAAAGGGCGATTGACAGGTGCAGTATTTTTAGATTTGAAAAAAGACTTTCGACACTGTCCCACACGATCTTCTATTAACGAAGCTGTATTGTTTTGGTATTAAAGAGGTGGAGTTGGCATGGTTTGAATCTTACATAACAGGTAGACAACAATGTGTGACATTTAGGGGAGTGACGAGTGATTTTCTTCCAGTCTATGCGGGGGTTCCGCAGGGATCCATTTTAGGTCCCCTATTATTTTGTATGTATATCAATGATGTAGCTTACCTTCCTCTTCACCCCCAAACAAATATATCCCTCTATGCAGATGATACTGCCGTCTTTTCCTCAGGGTTTGGCGTGAAGTCAGTGCAAAAACAGCTTCAAACAGATATACATGTGTTAAGTAAATGGTTTATGGAAAATAGAATGGTGGTTAATACAAACAAAACAAAAGTAATGTTATTTAAATCCCGAAAGAAAAAGAGTTTATCTGAGTTAGAAATGACCATGAACGAGAGAAGACTTGAGAATGTTACAAAGTTTAAATACCTCGGTGTGACGGTTGACCAAAACCTCGACTGGTCTCCTCAGGTAAATGAAGTTATAAGTTTTGTATGTTACAATGTGTATACGTAGAATCAAGCATTGCTTGACAAAAGATGTGTTAATTCAATTATATTATTCTTTGATTCTCCCTTATATTGATTATTGTTGCACAGTATGGGGATCCTTAACTAAGAAGAACATCCATAGACTTCAAATATGTCAAAATAAATATTCTCGTATGGTATTAAATGCAGATTATAGAACATCAACAGTTAGCTTACTAGATGCACTTAACTTGCAATCCATTGAAAAGAGACTACTTTGTGAGAATATCAGTATTGTATATTGGCCTATAAAATAGTTAATGACGCAGCCCCATCTTGTCTTTGTAGCCTTCTATCCCGACGTAATGTTATATATCCCACCAGACATGTCCTAACAAATCAGTTATATTTACCTAAGCCAAAAACAGATAATAAGAAACGTTCCTTCTCATACTCCGCTTGTAAAATGTTCAACTCACTACCAATTTCCGTTCAATCATCCCCTTCATTACCAGTTTTCAAGAAACGCCTCCGGCTTCACCAGTCTATCTTTTGATTTAGGTATTATTTCATATGACCACCACTTGTATTATGTCGTATTATGTTTTCATTTGTTTTGATTTGTTTTTGTTTTGTTTTGTTTTTTCTATTTGTATATATGTTACCCGATATTATTTGTAATTCGTGTTTGATTTTGTAACCTTTGTATGTGATGCAGGGCTACCTTGCAAAGCAGGCCATTGGGGCTCTGAACGGGACAACCCTGCTTTTAAAGAAAACATGAATAAATAATAAATGAATAAATAAATACATCGATTTTATCCGTGATAAGCCTCATTATTACGAATTGATTTGAATGATCTGAAAGCCGTATGAATAGAATTTCTCTTGCACATAAATTCAGACTAAACATTCTTTTTATTTTTTATGAAAGATTTAAAGACATTTCAAATACCTCGTCAATTTGCAGAAGAAAATCATACTTCTTACGTTAAAATTGCACATACGACAAAGTCATATTTAAGGTTATGATTGAGGATACATGAATACAATACATGTTGACTTCATTATAAAGCCCACACCCGTGCAGAAAGTTCAATATTTTATCTGTTGGGATGTAATATTTGAATTACATCATTATTGCAGAACATGAAATTGATGGGCAATATTTTATGGCCTTAGTCTACCGTTGTTGCCCTCATTTTTTTTTTCTTTTGGTAAATTATCTACTTGTTTGTTGCACTTCATCGTAAGAGGGATTTCCAAGATTCGTTGATTGCGAATCCCAGGTGGTATGTGTATGACAGGTGCACTGCCCGGATTGCGGCATGCCGAATACGTGTCTGCCCTGGGGATAAAATGCAGGGTATGCAACTCCAGTCATCGCACCCAACACTGGGGGTACACTCGGCATCGTTTGGACTGGATACGAGAAAGCGGTGTTCCTGCTGCCATTTCCTTCCACTGGCTGTGGTAAGTGAATGCTGTTGGACCAGGGAGGTGGCTCTGGTTGAACCATGCGTGCTGAAGACCGTAGTCGGTTGTGAGTACGTAAATGGACGGTGTGCTTCCTCCAGGTCCGCAAACCACCTCTCGTCGATTCGAGGTTGTTCGCTTCATATAACATGCCCAGCCTATGACGCATATGAGAGGGACAATACCTAAGACCAAAACGCCAATGCCCACTTTTGTCTGCGTATTGTTGCCCGGATTGCTCCCTAATGTCGAGCCTATGCCAGCAATGATGGGTATGAGAAACAAACAAAGCATGGCGAGACAGTACCTCCACTTTAGACAACGTCTCTGCCTCTCACACGGATAGGAGGGTTCATCAGGTGTAAGTGTGCCTGTGTGAGCGATGTTATCCATTATTCTGAAGATAAATGCACCTGAAGAAATCAATGTACTTCTAATGCTTCAAATTCTAGAAAGTGGCAGCTGGTGTGGCTGTGGGGAAGAGTGTCCATAGAGTACCTGACTGAAATGATTTCCTGCATTTTTTAATTCTGCAAAGATTACAAAGAAATGTAGATACGGTCACAATATTCTCATACCATACACACACACACGTACACACACACAAATATATTACATATATGCAAATGTTGGTTATAACAATCACACAGATCCCCTTTTCTTCTGTTTTAAGACCTTAAACGTAAACGATATATCCACGCATTACAAAATTCGCTGTGTATGTTCCGCTTTGATACCTACCTATCTTCATTTACAGATATGTTCCAGTTTAACGCAGAAATCCATTCCTATCTAATAAGGCATGCAACGGATGTACACTCAAAGGGCCCCTGAAATCCAAATGCATGTTGATTTGTGTTGATTTATGATACCCTCAACATCACTTTTGCGGTGAAACGAATATCTAGAAATATCCATATATTTTTAGCAATTTTTGTCTTCTATTTTTCTTCAGATTACTTGGGATCGCCCACAAAAAAAATCCTTCCAAACCAATATTCCTCAGATGACCTTATCTGTAAATCATTGCTAAAGTACTGAATGTTTAACAAAAGACAATGGAATGCACCTTCCCCTCGACTCAGCATAACTTGCATGTTCCCTCGCCATGTTTTTTGTTAGTCACATTAATATCACATAAATAGTTTAGATTGAACTGTGGGCAAAATTTTAATAGATTTTCCCTCTTGATAAGAAATCCATTAAAGAAAAAAGACATTATCTTTTATACAACATAATTGCCGCCTTGAAAAATCTTGTGAACCATTACTTTTCTTGGATTGAAATAGCTGTTGCATTCTGTATAAAAAACCATGGTTTACTGTCCTTTCTCGGTACTAATTCGAACGGCAGCTGTCAGGAAGTGACGGAATTGCTTCTGTACATTATTTTATTTGTGTGCGTTGGCCCGACAAATATTATAGTGAAAACGTGTGAAATGTTAAAATTCCGGACAGTTTTTTTTTTCATCTTTTTTCCAAATGCGACTGTTACCATTCTGTTCGTGTGATATTTTTTTCCTTTTTTTTTTTTTCTCGACCCGGCTTCGGGATTGCAATGAGGAACCCATACAGTTTCATCATATAGTTATTAATGTCACTGTTATCAATATCACTCCTGAATCACATTTATAAGGAGTGCTATGTAAATGTTTGTGCTATAAATGCTATCTGTATAATCTGAGCTTGTAAATTTACATTGTCATGGTTGGATGTTGTAAACACAACACTGTTTGATTTGTGTGGAAACTTCATAAATAGATTGAAATAAAATGAAAGGAAAGAACAGTACCTCAATGTTAACGCTGCCGGAGATGGTGCGGAAGGTTATTCGTAACACATTGCGTGGGTCAGTGTGGACAGTATAGGCCCTACCTCCTACCATACCAACAGAACTTTGCGTGCGCCCGCTGGCCATTAGATGTCTCACACCTGTGCATAATTTTTCATGAAACACATGAAAAAAAAATAGCAAGTGATGTAAAATACAAGAAAAAAAAAAACAACGTTTGGATACAAAATACAACATTCGACGTATTTCGAGTTCTACCTTCACCTCTGTAGGACCAACTTATTTTGCTCATCGCAGGTTCGCAAGTTTACAGGGGGAGGGGGATTCTGTTGTACCTCTTCTCAGAGGTAATCAAAGAAGGACTGCAATTTTAGCACTCAAAAATTTCATGCAATTTTTCAGTCTTCGCCGAAACAAATGTATCCCCCTAAAATTAAGTGTTCAGTCTCAAAATAAGGTGAATCTGTTGAGCTATTCACCCTCATGCACCACTCCAAGACCAGACTGAAGACAGGCTTTTAAGGCTTGTTTCAGACTTACCGCATATAGTATCCATGGGACGGAAAAGTAATGGGGCTCCGATTGATCAATTTTATTTACAGCTGTGAGATTCATTATGCTATAGAGCTTTAGGCGACGGGCAGGAAACGTGCATGCAGTCCAGCGTGAAAGAAAAATACTACATCATATATCACGATAATCCGAAGTTGCGTGCGAAAAAGAGATATGGGATTTTAACTCTCTTGCGTGACCTATGTAGCATATCACGTCCACATAATTTAATTTTTCATGTCCAAAGTTTGTGCTCATTTCGAGCGCACCGCATGCGAGGTTGTCAAATATGTTTTATGTAGTTTGCAATACAACTAAAAAGAAGTGAGCATGTGTATTTATACAACAGTGCAATAAATAGAAGAGATAAGCATTCTGTGCCTATATGAATTAAAGAAGAATGAAACCCAAACATGATCAACTTTAGTTGACCTTTGTGGAGACAGTGGATCGATGCAGCAATATTAGAGCACTTCGGTGGAGTTTATGGAAAACCGGACGTGGTCCGTTCAAAAGATATGTTATAAAGTGTTGGTGAAAGGTTCGTGACATCACTGCAGGTTAACGATTATGAAGAAAAAAAAAAAAACCTTAAGAGAATTCAATGTTTATCCTATTTTCTCATGTTTGTAGGATAATAAAAGAGCAATTCACTTTCCTGTCTAAGAAATCAGAAGAAATATTACCCAAAACGTAAATAGATTATATCAGTTCAATTCTAGGGTTTGTATACTTCAAGAAAAAAGAATGAAATTTTGTGGAATTGCCCTTATATTTTCTTTTTATGCTGTCCTGCACTTCTCACCCAGCGACTGGTAAAAAAAAAAAAAAAAAAAAAAAAAAAAAAAATCATAACTTTTGAACGTAATGTCCCATTCACCTTGAACTTCACTGATTTTTTTGTTGTACTTTAAGTGCTGCAGGTCGATATGTGGGTCTCACTCCTTAAAAAGAACTTACTTGGAGGATCGCAGGATGTCTCCTATGGAGGGATGCCACTTGAATACCATCTTATGCCAGCGTCCAGAAAACTGGCCACCGTTACCGGTTGGAATGCGTGGGATAATACACACATCAAAGATTATTCTAGTACCAATTCTTCATTATGCAGCCATTTTGGAAGTGAATAGCGCAGTGGTCAGTTGTTCAGTTCAAGAATTGTCACCCATGCGCTCTGCATGAAGATGATAAGGGTGTACGAGATGAATCGGTCTCGCTCGCTTGGTCATACGTTGAGTTCACCGACTACGCCCATGGATTCATCGTCTTGTAGGACAGTCCCTCCGTTGTCGAGGACGAACGCGAGGTGAACGAACGGACATTTCCAACTCTCCGGGGCAAGGTGGACCAGCTATCAGCTATGTGATTTGGGAACAGACAAGAAAGCTCAAAAAAAAAAAAAAAAAAAAAAAAAGAGACACTCAAAAGCCACCTGCACCTCTTCCTCTCCCGATTCTGTTGTTGGCTTCTTGGCCGATGAGATGAGTTGTAAATTCTTGACCACGCCCACAATTTCTTATCACAGCCTTGACGTCAATGTCGTCACATAATTATTCGTTCTAGAGATGCCCTCCGTCCCTCCCATTCGTGATTTATAACACCTCATCCTCACCTATGGTACACTCCATGGATGTCATGTGGTGGAGTTAACGAAAAAAAAAAAAAAACTTTCCTAGGTTCGTTTTTGGAAGCCAGGGGTTGATTTGCGCAAAATCCATTCCATAAAACAGGGACCGCGGAACGTTTTTCGAAGTGGGAGGCCTGCGGGGTGGGTTGGGCCACCATCAGTTGCACCCTGCTAATACGGAAGAATCTAAGGACGGAACCTTTTTTAAGATATCAAAAATCTGGATATTAAGATTATTCGATTTTTTTTCCTTTCAGACATCAAGTTTCGCGTCCCGTGTAAACATACAGGCAGGTCCTTGCGAATGAGGGCTGCTATATGTCAACAGCTTCTGAAAAGTGCATGTGACGTCATACGAAGTTCCGGCAGGAGATACGTGAAGAGATAGCTACATGACCTACATCAGTATTGACGATCATGGGAATATGAGGTGTTATCACAGATTTCCTGACAGCCATAGTGAGATACTTCTGATACCTCTGATGATCTTCTGATTTGTGCGGAATCATCGTCAAAAACGTCTTTGTCTTTCAGTAGGTCGGCGTATTCAAAATGGTTAAGCGACTTGTAAATCACGCTACTTCAATTACTAGCAATCAATGATTTCACCATGTTCACTTCTTCACCCAAACAAGCAAATGAACAAACGCAAGAACGTCGTCTTACTCAATGTACCTTTGAGAGGATGTTGACCACTTACTTTCCCTACCAACATTTTGAGGTTCAATAGTTTTGCAACGTGTTATTCAATAATTTTTACATTTTGTGGAATGGGAAAGCAGAAAATAGTTCCTCGAAATGCGTCGAAGTAATTTTGAATTCAACCAGGTAGGGCTGATTAATATGTTTCTGAAACGAATGTCGGTGTTTAAAAAAAAAAAAAAAACAGCTGTATTTATTATGAGCAACAGCACCCATACGTAATTTTCTTCTCTTTTTTGAGAATAGATAAACACGTGAGACCAAAAAAAAAGTGAAAATCGACAAGTATAAAACTAAGATTATGATGTAGTATGATTTTCTTCTACGCAGCGAAACAATCCTCTCGTCCACAAGTCACATCTTAGCAAACAAGTTGTAAAAAATATACTCTGCTATAAACTTATACTTCACTGACGCGCAAGTGCAAAAACAAACACTCTGTGCTTCTATGCATAATAGTGAGGTGATATTATTGAAAGGTTTATTGATAGGCTTATTTTATTCAACACAATACATCGTAGCCCAGAGGCTAAATTGCATAATATGTAACTTTATATAGCATCAACATTTAAAATCGTAGAAAGATATATTATACAAACAAAATAACAAATCATGTTAGAAATCGAAGGCTATATGTTGTAACAAAAGTAAGAAAACCGGAATAACTCGGAAACAATCATTTATGAATATGGAATAACCAAACTGGGGCACACAACATATTGAAAATAAGCGGGAAATCACATTTACTCAATTCTTAGATTTCGAATACACGAAACAAATTCCAGCTTTCATCCCAGTGTTCATGGGAATACAAATTATTGGGCATGCACGTACATTCAGTTGTCTGGTACAGTATGTTTGGATTCAATAGAGAGAGAGAGAGACAGACAGACAGACAGACAGAGAGGAAAAAAACTGCAACTGACAAGACGAACACTACAAGAACTTCACATGGATATTCAATGTTCAATATACTGTTAGGAAGTTTTGGAATTCTAAGAAAAGTGTTGGCACTTTCCTAGCCCTGACCGGTCTAGAACTATACATTTAAAATGTATTAACGACATGTATATAGGAAAGTAAGAAACACGTTATTCTTATCGACTCCATTATTATTCATAATATCAACACACGCGTCTATGCTGTTAGTTGGGGGCCTAAGGGCTCAAAATGGGCTGTTTGGTTCAAATTCTTCCAAAAGCACCAAATTTGGCTCATAGGTCCCTTGTACCATACTCTTTCGATTTTTGATGGGCGCCAAGACTAAAAACCCTTCGGGCCGCCATATTGGTGAAATCCAATATGGCCGCCATCCGGGTTAAGGGTCAACTGCAGTTACAAATTGAAAAGGTTGATTAATGTTATGAATCCCATGTGAGAGGTTTTACGGGGTAAGAGAATGTGATTCTAAATATCATTTCTGCAATTCAAGGTTACTCTCACCTCTCAAGGTCACTTTCAAGGTCAAATAAGGGTCAAATCAGGCATTTTGTGCATTTTTCGAAATGGTGTCTATGAGCATTAAACTGCAATTCACTGGTACAAAATGTACCCCTATTTTGTCCCATCTGTCACCTCTTCCATACTCCTTTAATGGTCAATTAGGGCCAAGAGCGGTTCCATTCCCCTACATATCAATTATGATTATGAAAAATAAATGAAAAATTATATTTGATATACATATATATATTGAAATCTTTGAGCACAGAACACGGGCTTCCATTGGTTTCGTTTTCTTTTCTCATTTTCTTTGGTCAAAGTTTTCACTATTTATCAATTGTTTCTGGTCAGTTTTTCCTTCCTTTGTTTCAATATATCATCCAATACTATATTATATATATATATATATATATATATATATATATATATATATATATATATATATATACATGCTTAAATACGGCCGCCACCCTATTCCAAGGTGCCGAATCAGGGTGCAATGGTAAAGAGGGTAATAACACGCCTAATCTTATTTTGTCTTCGTTTTTCCTTCTGACGAGATAGCTGGATAGCCCGTAAACAACTAGCTGGTCAGTTGTATGTACTTGGGATGGGCCACTTTACCGATTTATGCACCTTGAGTTTTCCGATAACGAAATGCCGATTCGGGATCTTTTCATGTGTCTGGGTTTGTGATTCTTTCACACAAGGGACTTCCACTTTTAATATCTAAGTGATGAGGTGCAAAGTGTTGTGCCTCTACTAGAGGGGACGGTATGACAACACATACCATTGCTCAGCTAGACTTGAGATAAGTGGGATTCGAACCCGCGCCGGAACACAATTGGACCGCAAGCCATACGCTACCGACTGAGCCACCTCGTCACCTTTCATGGTCAATTACATAACTTTCCAGCTGGCAAGCGATATGATTCTCCTCCTGCTGAATTGGTGTACGTCTGCTCTCCCTTGACAAGACAGCGTCTGCTTCTTCAGTGAAGGAAGCAATGGCCGAAGCTTCCAAGGAATCGAGCTCCTCAATCCAGGTCAGACCAGTATTCTAGGGGCAGTTAACTAAATTCGATACTTTTAATTGCAGTATATCATCAGAGTAGGTGAAGATTATTCATCTGAAGGTTTTTTCTCATCTCTTTTTATTCTTTTTTTATCAAACGGAACCGTTTCTGTACTGAAAGCGCAAAAGACTAGGGAAACTTATCACCTATTGATGTTGTATGGGATACTGATCCTGAAGAAAATAATCTTTACATTTTTGCGCAGCAACACTGTGCAGTCCTCTGACAAGAGATGGTGATGGCACCACTCAAATCTCAAGTTATGATTGGAAGAGCGTATCGTCTTCCTGAAAATTAAGATTGAAATATAAAGAACTGCCCTCATTTATCAGCGCACAGATATCCAAGAATAAATGGGACGGACAACTCATCCTGAGCACCTGATTCGAGACGGAAATATCCAACAGGAATTGTGATCTCACAACCCTTCAGCTTTCCAACAACTTAGATGCGATCTACGCAAAGATATCCTCACAAAGGATGACATATTAATGTTTTCTGAAAGCATTTTCTGAAAACAGTGTACAATCGCACGAATGAGCATAACATCACATTTTCGGTAGTGTGCTTTTTTTTAATCCCTTTGATCTGAGTTACGGCTGGGTCGTCATGGTCGTGGTATTGAAAAGATAAAGACCTTTTCAGCTCTTTCCTGTACAGCATAAATCTCTTTCAGAGCACAACATCAGGCACTGACAGGGTGCGACATTACTTCAGACTTGCTTATTTGATGTGGCATGCAGAATGCCTAAGTAGTATGGGTCAGCAAACCAGAGCTCACTGACACATTAACGACTTTAATAATCGTGCTCATGTCCAGCAAGGACTGATGAGCAACAAGGTTTATGGGGCAGCCAGCGTCAACGAGGGTAGGCATCATCTCGTCATAACGTCGGAGCAGATCATCAGAAACCACCCTATCTGCTCAAGCGGCGCTGTATCAACATGAAGATGAGTGCTGCTGCAAGTGAGTTTCTACTGGAATCATGACAGCATGGGTCATGATGTGATCCCTGACTTCAGGGAGTGGAGCTGGAGGAAAGATGGCACAGGTACATGGCAATTACTAGTACTATCAGCCACTCTCCGCAATGCTTCAATACCAAATTTCATTCTTCTGCACCACAGCTGTTTCAAGGTATGCATTGGGAGGTGGAAAACATGAAAATGGAAAAAAAATAATGAAACGAATGAATGAATGAATAAATGAATGAATGAATGAATGAATGAATGAATGAATGAATGAATGAAGGTGAAAATGCACAATGTAGAGCAGTTGTCAGACGAGCCATGGTCAGTAGTTTGATATTGCTGCAAACTTAAAGTGGGGGTGGGGGAGGGGATTGAGGGCCTATCTGACGGGAGGAGACATTGTCGCAATGCCAGCGTCTCGAAGAAATTATTTCCAGGGCGACGTCCAAGACGTCTTCAAACAAAGGGACAACTTATTTGCTTGGAAGTCACGGGGATGTTGGCACGGCTTTTGCAGTCGCAGGGACTTATCAGAGACGTCTTTTCTCAGCGACTTCCCCCATTCGTCGCCATTATGTTATTACGGTCTCCACAAGATGCGGGGACATCTCAAAGATGTTGCAGACAAATTTAGTCCCCACGACATGGCCACAGTGATGGAGACTTCACATAGACGTCTCGGAGAGCTGGAAGACGGAAATAGTTTCTGCAAAAATCGAAAATGTTCGATTCTCCTGTGAATCCCGGAGATTGGGCTCGTCTCCAGATGCGTCGTATATAGAGATGTTGAGGAGAGTAGAGTTGCAACCTATAATAGTCTTCAGACCAACGAGATACCAACTTATAAAGTCTTGTGATATCATACCAATTTGCGTCCAAGCACTTTGGATAGAATCTTAATAGACCCTAGAAGGTGTCATGAAAGTTGTGCTATAGCATATCTAATCTGTACCCTGTTAATGGCGTCACTGTGGCACCTGTGAAATATGCTTGTTCCCTAAATGGCGTTACCAGGACCGTCATGTTCTCTGAACGGCATATTTAGCTGTGGAGGCACATTTCCTATATGGACGTTGGAGTCGAACTTTCTTACACAAGTTCGAAAATAGCAAATTGATGCCAACCTGCATGTTCTAAAAGCTCTCTTAAACACAACAGATTTTTTTTTTTCTTTTTTCATCCAGATTAGGAGTGATCTTCATAATTATTATTCCATTGAATTTAAATCTGAATTATGAATATCTACTGTGATTGAGGATTCCTGAACTGCAACAGAGAAATAAAAACACTTCTCTTTTTAGTGGCAACGTCAAGGACGCTGGTAATATAGAGAGTAGCCCCCCCCCCCCTTATTTCTAAACTATTAATATATTAGGTAGCAATAGGATCCTATTTGCAACTGATTGACAAATTGCCCTACATCGACGTAAATAAGCGCTGAATTGATCAGTGTTTTAGTAGTAGCCATGATAAAAAATCATGGGCGTACATACTCGAGCAGGATTCGAACCTACGACCTCCTGATCACCGGACAGGCGTCCTCTCCACTAGACCACCAAGCTTTCGCCCGACAGCAAGTGTTGGTTCTAATCCTTATAGCATGCAGCGGGTTCTGCTTTGTTATTCAAAGTCATGAAGTTCTTCCGTCGAGTTGTTTTCATTGCAACTGATTGACAAATTGCCCTTCATCGACGTAATTTTTTATCATGGCTACTACTAAAACACTGATCAATTCAGTGCTTATTTACGTCGATGTAGGCCAATTTGTCAATCAGTTGCAATGAAAACATCTCTACGGAAGAACTTCATGAATTTGAATAACAAAGCAGAACCCGCAGGATCCTATTTCTTGTATATGTATGTTTTTATTGCATTCCTTGCAGATGAAGATGAAAATAATAATCCAATAATCAAATCTTGAAAACTCTTTGAAAGGGCATTACCCATAATTCAAACTAGCTCTTTTGGCTGTTATTAAAGCAAATGCAAATATATTGAATTCCGCAAATATGACCAGTCGGTGAGGACATTTCTTCTTAGCGCCTGTAATGTAAAAATGATTAATGGAATGACTGTGACATGAACTATGATATTTTATAGCTTTGGACAGACCCTCACTAAAAAGCTTGTGGAGCCATATTATAACAGGCCATAATTGAAATGATGCAGAAAAAAAAATTACCGTAAGTAATCATTAAAAATGAAATTGAAGGGTTACTATGAAAGTCTTCTAATTTAATTGTGTAATAAGGATCTGAGTAAGATCTCTTAAACCTAATTACTCTCAGAAAGGGGTTCTTATCATAATTCATGAGTGTATACCTAGTGATTGTATGTATATGTATATTGATGTTACTCGTGAGAAAGCCCACCTCTCCCTCTCTCACAGCCCTCAACAACTGCAATTCTATTAGCAGGGCTGGCATTCCTCCTATATTGACTATAGGCAAGCCATTTTCTAAATTACCTATTGTGAATATAATGGTTTGACCCCAAATGACCTTTAGGGAGACGTGGTAAGGAAAAGTTGACATCAGACCATAAAAATAACTTCAGAATCGAATTCCTTGACCTATAAAACCTCCAGAGCTGACTTTTCAAATTATTGTAACACTTTAAAGGCTTGTTATTGTTATACTGGCCTAGTAAACGTAGGTGGCAGCCATATTGGATTTTGCAAATATGCCGCCCTGGAGGGCGCCCTTCACAGAAATACGCCTTTTTTCAGCCGTCGACAACTGCTATTCTATTACTAAGGCTGGTATTCCTGGAATATTGACCACGGGCATGCCATTTTTTTCAATAAACTGTTATGAATACAATGGCTTGACCCCTTTATGACCTTAAGGTGACCTTGTAAGGAAAAATTGACTTCAGACCATGAAAACAACTTCAGATTCGAATTCCTTGACCCAGAAAACCTCTTAACCTGACTTTCCAAATGATTGTAACCCTTCTATGTTTTCAAATGCAAGTGACCTTTAAACCTATATGGCGGCCATATTGGATTTTGCCAATATGGCCGCCCCAGAGGGCGCCCTTCTTGGCGCCCATCAAAAATCGAAATAGTATGGTTTGGGCTACATGTGTGCCAAATTTTGGTGCTTTTGGAAAAAATTGAACCAAAAATCCCTTGCGCCCCCCACTATGTGTCAAGTGAAAGTTGACAAAGATCATGAGAAGTGAGCACTCAGTGACATCATCAGGTGTTATAAAATGGGTTCAAGAATGTAGCCAATTGGAAGCGCTGAAATGAGTCACGTGTGCGTGTATTAATTTCTCACCAACATGCGCGGCCTGACGTCACAATGTTTACACTAGCAGTGCGCACTCAATCAGTTGTTACAAGTGCGTCGCGCGCTACTATACGCGCTGTCAATCCTGTAAACAACTTCTATAGTTCGGGCTGCCGGTGTAGCGGCAGATAGCGTTCCGCGGCGTTTTTTGTTCTAAAACAGTATCTGCCGGCAGATCGTGTCCTAACACTGGCGGATACTGTTCTGAAGCGCAGGTATCGTTAATATCGTTGCTTCTCACTGTGGTTTCTTCTTTTCGCTGCTTCTGCCAATGCGCCCCTGCTTGTTCGCTGCTTCCATTTCGAGTTTCACGGACAATACCTCTATATTTGCTGCTTCCGCCCCTCGCTGCTGCTGTTTCGCTGCCTCCACTTACACTCCAGACCGGTATTCCGTGGTTGATGTGGAGCAGCTAGCTCTGGTCCGCACGTATCTTTTTTTTTCGTAGCCAGGCGAGAAATTATCTTATAAATATTCATTACGCAAGCAGGAAAAGCCTCGATTTTCGTCGAATACGTCTAGTTCTGCGCCGTATTCCTGTGTGTGTGTGTGTGTGTGTGTACGCGTGTACGAATCAGGAGAGTTTGTGCAAAGTCACATAAAGCTTCCAAATTTCTTCACATATTATTGAAAAATAGTAATTTGGGGGCTGTCCACAATTGTGCATTAGATATCTCGATTGATATAACTTTGGGACAATTTCACATGGCTGAAGAGTAAGTCTCAGATTTATTGAAACCTAAAGGGTGCCTTGTACAAAATTGTGATGAGATCTGTAGGGAGAGAGAAAAATACAAATGGGATAAGAACGCTTTTATGAACACAGGTGTATTTCTTTTATATAGCTTTATAACTGTAAAGATTACAAATGAAAAAATAAAGAGCAATCTTTAATTACATTCCATAAGGAGGCAGAAATGCTGCTTTTGAATAGCATTATGATCCCTCCCCCTCCCTCCCCCCCCCCCCCTCCCTCGGCTCCCCCTCAAACGAGAAAATGAAAGGGAGGCAGAATTCACTCCAGTGCACATGGTGCAGGTATCATGCCTCGGTGCAGGTTATCATGCCTCGGTGAATGCAGCACTTTGCTTACTAAAATGTCCGCAGATTATAAAAATGTCAACAGATTATAAAAATGTCAACCGTGAGTCCCTGTAGGTTATTCAAAGAGAGGCATAAGTCCCTGTTGTGTATTCATAGGGAGGCAGAATTCACTCCATCTCGTGACGATTCATGCAGCATTTTGCTTACTAAAATGGCTGCCGTAAAGCTCGCGCAACTATTGGTAGCATGCAATACAGCAGCCACTTGGAACCTAATCCGCGCAGCGCGGAACTCTTTCGACAGTCCCTGACGAAGATCACGTGCACGCGGCAGGTTAAGCAACGCTATTACAACGTAGTAGCCTGTACGTACAAAATCCGCCGCTGTACAGTATCTGCCGTAACTTATTGCGGCAGATTTTAGCCCATGTTGGAACGATAACTGCCGATTGAAACGATAACTGCCGGCGGATACTGTTTTAGAACAAAAAACGCCGCGGAACGCTATCTGCCGCTACACCGGCCGGCCTTTCTTGTGTGCATAACATGTGTGGCGTACGTATACTCTTATACGTACAGTACTTATATGTGCGGGATTTCCGAGTGCGACGTGCGTAAAATGTTTGGGACGAACATCTTCGGACATCTTGACTCTCTTGACGTTATAATCAAAGCATGTATGCATATTCCACAGAGCATTGGTTCATAGTAAAAGGTCTCAGGAATGTGAGCGGTAAATTACTTCAGAAATGAAGCTTACGTGTCTTCAGTGATGGCAGTGACCTCAAATACCGTATGTCCCCCCCCCCCAAAAAAAAAATACAACGGGACCCTTCGCAATGATATCTTTAAAAATATCGAATCAATCTAAATACACATTCAGGGTATGAGACTGTAACTCATAGCCTACATCTTACAGGAAACCCCATTCGATTTGCTTCAGTGGTCAAAGAGAAATTAGGAATTTTGTAGAGGATGTCAGGAATCTCTTCCCTCCAAGTTCTATTGTATTCACACACAAGATCATCGAAGTGCTAAACTTGGAAGAATCAAACTCATGACATGCTTTAAAACAATCCACATTTCTCTGTAACCGCTTAACCAAATCGAATGGGGTTTACTTCAACATAGAGCTAAAATTTTATATTTTAGGACCCTGGAGTAGCATTTAGACAATTTAATCATATTGGGTGTTATCAATGCGAAAATCTGTTGGTAATTTTTATATACTGTATAATATTTATGTTTGGGTTAGTTATGCAGCCCAGCTTGCATGAAATTATGAGCAACATTATCCAATTTGAACTGGACAAAATTTGTACGCTTAAACATGGAAAGTGGGGAGAGGAGTACCATATTTTGGGTTGATGCTTAAAAGCATGTGAACAGGCATATGGCAAAGTCCCTTGAACTGGATGAAAGGGTGAAAGATGCTAACCAGAAAACAACAGGCCCACTTCATCAGGTGTACGTCACAAGTCAAACAACTCAAGAGTAGTACAGCCCATGAGTTACGCAGCTCACGAGTCGTACATCCTGTGACCTAAACACTAGATGAACAAGGTCCATGAGCTCGACATCAAATATGATAGGCCCACAAGCTGTGCGGTCCGCGAGCTCGACACTCGAGGAAAACTTGGCACACGGTCCGAGATTAATATATGTATTTCAGAGAGCTTAATCTATTCAGTGTATAGGTCTTGTGGACCCCCCCCCCCCCCAATATGTCGGGCTCTTATGGGTCTGGCTTGCCTAAACTTAGTGTCAAGCTCATGGGCAATGCTACCTAGTTTCGAGCTCGTTGGCTGTATGGTTCCGATGAATGACTCATGGTCCTGGAGCATACAGTGACGTTATGGACCATCTGGAAAACGACACACTGTGAGGCCTAACATGCATTCCACATGAAGTAATCCTGTGTCTTGCTATTGTCATCCAGTTAAGTTTAGGTCATTATGTCAGGCAACTTGGGGCATTTTTTTTATGACATCTTCAGGTATCTCACTTCCAAATAGGAGTGGAACTACTATTAGCTCTTATTGTCTTCTTTATACTCGATACTCCTTAACAATTGGGCATGGCCAAGAGTTGTGCCCCCATGCCCAAATATTGCTTGTTTCCAACATGGCCGCCATCCGGTTTGCATCCAGTGTGTGAATCAGGGTAATATGGCAGCGGGTAGTATCATCCAGTTAAAACTCTCTGCCAGCAACTGATGATTCAGTGTAACCTCCTGCTGAAATTGGTCTAGATGTATACCCTCGATCTCTTTCAAGACAGGGCAGCATCTGCGTCTTCAGTGAAGCACGCGATTGAGCTTACATTGCACGGATCGGCCGGCACACAGATCTCTACCACACTTAAAATGGACATCCTGAGGTCAGACCAGCGTTCTTCCAGGTGCACAGCCACTGTATACGATCATCGGAGTCTTCCTTTGGCAATATCTGAACAGTTTGGGTGAAGGCAAGGTTGTCTCTATGATGGGTGCATTGCGCATAGAGTACAGGATGCACGAGATGATAAGAAAGCTTCTTTTTGACTCGCGGAATAGGCTACAATCCTTTCTCAGGCAAAGGTTCTGAATTATCGGATCGTGCTCAGTCTGCACACCGTGAGCTGAACACCATATCAAGTATACGCGCGCAATGATTGTGTGTAATGATATGGGAAAATGCATGGAGAAATCAAAATACATATGTGCATGTTTATGTATTTAACGTGGAATCAGTTCCCGTCTGTTGTCTTCATCAATCTTGCAGTGTTGTTGTTTATTATTTTCCCTCTCCATCACGAGTATAATATGGAACGTGTTGATTATTTCACGTGAAGATGTTGTGATGTCGGAAAATGCAAGGCTGTATTGCGGGTGGCCTATTGCAGGTGGCCTTCAATTTGTTTTTCACATTATATTGACATGTTTAACAGACTGTAACTCACCAAGATGCCTCTTGAAATGTTTTGAAAAACTTCTGCTTGATTTCACACGAGCGGATGATAATGTCTTTCTGCTATCATTGTGTGTGAAACAAAGTATTGTTTCCCTTCAAAAGATAGCGTGCCAATTAATCTGCAATTACTGTTGGTGCTCTATACAAGACATTCCAACCCATCTCCAGCCTAGACATCCGTAGGCGTTGTGGTGTAGAGCGGATCTGAACATCTCTCATGAAGCGAAACTTCTCTTTTCTTTTCTTTTTTCTTTTCTTTTCCCCACTAACAATGTGAAACAAAGTATTGTTTCTCTTCAAAAGATAGCGTGCCAATTAATCTGTGCTAAGGTTGGTGCTCTAAACAAGACATTCCAACCCACCTCCAGCTTAGATATCCGTAGGCGTTGTGGTGTAGACATGGTAGAGCGAGACTTTTCTTTTATTTTATTTTCCCCACTAACAACTAAGTTTAGCAGGAAAAATAGAAGCATTCGCACATACTGTTTACATTGCCCATCACATGCTTTGAACATCGGAATTTTCATGTACACATTTTCCCTGGAATTTTGCCAAGAACTTTTCAACACAATACAATATGTTCAAAAGAAACCATTTGGTTCATACATAATTTGATTAGAGGGGCCTATCACCGTCCACGTACTCGAACAGTTTTCGCTAAAGATACAAGTAGGCCTATGTGTACAAGACTGCAAACAGTAGAATGATTTGCCCCTTAACAAATCAGACCACATCTCTTGAAATGTCTTCAAACGTAAATTAAAGTCATTCCTCTTGAACGATTTCTCTCTTATATATATATATATATATATATATATATATATATATATATATATATATATGCATGAAGACAACGTCATTAGTATGTAAGTTCCCAAAAGCTCCTTACCACTTTCTCCAAGCCGGCAACCATATTGTTGTACAGATACATAGATATTGGATTTGTCATCACATTTACAGCTTGCCACTCTAACTGATTTCTCGGGTCAAACATGTTTTTTTTTTTTTTTTAAGTAATTTGCTAACAAACTTCCTTTCCCTAAAGCATTTCATTAGCTCAATCTTATATTGGGGTGTGGTGTTCACTAGAAATGAATTCCTCATTGGTGGGGCTAAGACTCACCCCCTCCCCCTCCCCTTAGCCCCGCCGTCGTTACGGGACCAAGCAAAAGTTTGCAAGTGTAAAAAGCCCTTAGAGGGATGAATTCTGGCAGGAGGGCGACCTTCCAGCTCAGAAGATCATTTATGTTTGGAGATCAGAGGGTAAAAACACGCCATCATGTCATTCCCCGTAATTTGGTGCGGGACTTTGGGGATGGAGAGCCATTAAAACTGACCACTAGCGGGGAAAGTAGCCAATGTCTAACTTATAAATTTCTGTGACCATAAACTTTTCTTGGGAGAGGGGGTTTCGACAAAAATAGCTGGAAGGAAGATAAACGATTTCATAAACTCCAAGAAAGTGAAAATACTGAGCATATTGACGTCACAGGGTGACTAGGAAAACGAATGCAGTGTTCTGTTTTCTTTTACTCTCTATTCTATTCTATTCTATTCTATTCTATTCTATTCTATTCTATTCTTTATTTTATGTGCTAGTAGCCATCTGGGCTACAATTATAAAACAGATATGTTTGTTTTGTACATCCTCTAAAGATCACCAGAGGTCAAAGGTAGAGCCCTGTACGTTTGTGCTCTTTGGAATATGAAGACAATTTCATTGTAAAACAGATATGCCTGTTTTGTACATCTTAACCATGTTTATCATTAACTAATGACACCACAGATCAATATTATGATATTTTGAGGTCATAAAAACCTCTAAAGGTCACGAGAGGTCGAAACCTGTCTTTGCTCTTTGGAATATGAAGACAATTTAATTTGTAAAACAGATATGCGGCTTGTTTTGCACATCTTAACCATGTTTATCATTAACTAATAACATCACAGATCAATATTATGGTATTTTGAGGTCATTGACCTCTAAAGGTCATCAGAGGTCAAAGGTAGGCCCTGGACACCTGTCAATGCCCTGTGGAGACGGAAGATTTGTAGTACAAATGCATATTTAGTGCAGCGTAACCAAGATCTAGGCCTATCATTCACAAATGCCTCCAAACATCAATATTCTGATATTTAAAGTTCATTGACCTCTGGAGGTTATCAGAGGTCAAATCAGACTTACCTCCCGATCTTAAGATGAATCTTAGGGTATGTACTAACACTGGTGAAAGTTTCATGCTTTAGTCAAATTTTGCACAATTCTCATGATTTTGAGGGCTTAACCGCTCTACTAGTAGAGCAGATAAGCCGAAAAATTGTGCAAAATTTGACTAAAGCATGAAACTTTCACCAGTGTTAGTACATGTTATAAGATTCATTTTAAGATCGGGAGGTAAGTCTGAATTGACCTCTGATGACCTCCAAAGGTCAATGACATCAAAATTTGATAAAAATTGATATTTTGCGTCATTGATTAATGTTAAATATGGTAATGATGCACTAAAAACTCATTTTTGTTACAGTGGAATTGTCTTCATGTTCCATAGAACCCTGACAGGTTTCTACCTTTGACCTCTGATGACCTCCAGAGGTCAATGACCTCAAAATTTGATAAAAATTGATATTTTGCGTCATTGATTAATGTTAAATAATATGGTATTGATGTACTAAAAACTCATTTTTGTTACAGTGGAATTGTCTTCATGTTCCATAGATCCTTGACAGGTTCCTACCTTTGACATCTAATGACCTCCAGAGGTCAATTATTGAACTCAAATTATCAGAATTTTGATATTTGGTGCAATTGGTTGATGATAAACATAACGATGTCCTAAAAATTCATTTGTGTTACAACTGAATCGTTTTCCTATTCCTCAGATCAAGGGAAATTATTTACATGTCTCTGTCTTTGACCTCTGAGGACTGTGACAAGTCAATGACCTCAAAATATCAAAATATCGATATTTGATGTATATTCAGTGGTTAACTGTATACCTGGTGTGCAATCACGCAATATGCTATTAGCATTTATACTGCATTCTACAAGAAGTGTATTCTCATTCCACAGAACATTGGTCATTACCCTGTGTATATCCAACTTTGACCTCCAAGGACAATGTGAGGTCAGACTTTTAGAATGTCACTAAAAATTTGTGTAGGATTGCAAATATTGATGTTTGGCTTCATTGGTTTAATCCTAAACGTTTAATCATGTACAAATCATGCCTTCACGTTATAATCAAAGTATGTATGCACATTCCACAAAGCATTGGTTCATAGTAACAGGTCTCAGGAATGTGAGTAGTCAATTACTTCAGAAATGAAGCTTACGTGTCTTCAGTGATGGCAGTGACCTCAAATATAATATTTATGTTTGGGTTAATTATGCAGACTAGCTTGCATGAAATCAGTGCAACATTATCCAATTTGCACTGGACAAAATTTGTACGCTTAAACATGGAAGGTGGGGAGAGGAGTACCATATTTTGGGTTGATGCTTAATAGTTTGTGAACAGGCATATGGCAAAGTCCCTTGAACTGGATGGAAGGGTGACAGATGCTAACCAGAAAACAACAGGCCCACCTCATCAGATTTACGTCACGAGTCAAACAACCCGAGTCGTAGAGCCCATGAGTTACGCAGCCCACGAGTCATACATCCCGTGACCTAAATACTATACTAGTAGATGAACAAGGTCAATGAGCTCGACATCAAATATAATAGGCCCACAAGCTGTGCGGTCCGCGAGCTCGACACTCGATGAAAACAAGGCCCACGAGATTAATATATGTATTACATCAGAAATCTTAATCTATTCAGTGTAGGTCTTGTGGACCTCCCCCTTCCCCCCCCCCCCCCCGTGTCGGACTCTTATGGGCCTGGTTTGCCTAAGTGTCTAGCTCATGGGCAATGCTACCTAGTTTCGAGCTGGCGGGCCTGTGTTGGTCAGTGTCAAGCTCGTGGGCTGTGTGGTTTCGGTGAATGACTCATGGTCCTGGAGCATACAGTGACGTCATGGACCATCTGGAAAGCGACATTCTGTGAGGCATAACATGCATTCCACATGAAGCAACCCTGTGTCTAGCAACTTGCTATTGTCATCCAATTAAGTTTGGGTCATTACGTCAGGAAATTTTGGGCGTTTTTTCCATGACCTGTTTAGGAACCTCAATTCCAAATAGGAGTGGAACTACTATTTACTCTAATTGTCTTCTTCATGCTCGATACTCTTTAACACTTGGGCCTGGCCAAGAGTTGTGCCCCCATGCCCAAATATTGGTTGTTTCCAATATGCCGCCATCCGGTTTGCATCCAATGTGTGAATCAGGGTACGCTGGCAGCGGGTAATATCACCTGCATGATCCGGTTAAAGGGACTGTACAGTACTGGTTGAGGTGGGGATTCGTGTTTTGAACATTCCTAAGTGAGATAATGAAAAGTCTCTTATGAAATATGAAAGAGCATGTAATTTTAAGAAGGATTCAACATTTATTTGATGAAAATTGGTTTTCAAATGGCTGAGATATCCAAAAAAAGTGCTAATAATAAAAGGCGACATGCCACAACTTTATTAGGATCTCTTTGTTTCACCTTGTTTTGGGGTATCTCAGCCATTTCAAAACCGATTTTCATCGAATAAACTTTTGATACCCCTTAGAACTGCATGCTCTTTGACATCTCATAGAGTGGTTTCTGAATATCTCGCAAAACGTTAAAAGCTAAATCCTCACCTCGACCAGAACTGTACACACCCTTTAAGACTCTCTGCCAGCAAGTGATGATTCAGTGTAACCTGCTGAAATTGGTCTAGATCTATACCCTCGATCTCTTTCAAGACAGGGCAGCATCTGCGTCTTCAGTGAAGCACGCGATCGGCACACAGATCTCCTCCACAACTAAACTGGATAGACATCCTGAGGTCAGACCATCGTTCTTATAGGTGCACAGCCACTGTATGCGATCATCAGAGTCTTCCAATGGCAATATCTAAACAGTTTGGGTGAAGGCAAGCTTGTCTCTATGATGAGTGCATTGCACATAGAGTACAGGATGCACGAGATGATAAGAAAGCTTCTTTTTGACTCGCGGGATAGGCTACAAGCCTTTCTCATGCAGAGGTTCTGAATTATCGGGTCGTGCTCAGTCTGCACACAGTGAGCTGAATACCATATCAAGTATACGTGTGTAATGATTGTGTGTAATGATATGGGT
The DNA here is from genome assembly GCF_964275005.1 of Diadema setosum. Classification (NCBI taxonomy): domain Eukaryota; kingdom Metazoa; phylum Echinodermata; class Echinoidea; order Diadematoida; family Diadematidae; genus Diadema; species Diadema setosum. Next base: position 20,243,094 of record NC_092692.1, read on the forward strand.
AAAATGAATGGAAAAATCAAAGTACATGTTTATGTATTCTACGTGGAATCTGTTCCTGTCTGTTGTCTTGGAAGAAATGCATCAATCTTGCAATGTTGTTGTTTACTATTTTCCCTCTCCATCACGAGTATACAAGGAACGTGTTGATCAAAGTTTTTGTGATGTCGGAAAATGCGGGGCTGTATTGCAGGTGGCCTATTGAAGGTGGCCTTCAATTTGTTTTTCACAGTATATTGGCATGTTTAACAGACTGTAAGACCCCGTTTACAGTGCGGGGCCGGGCTCGGCCGCGGCTCGGCCGCGGCCGATTCCGGCCTCAATTGCGCGGCCGAACCTCGCAATTTTGTCCGTTTACACTGCTGGGCTCGGCCGCGCTTTTGATTCAAACCTTTCAATATTTTGTCGTAGTGGCGCTCTGCTTGTAAACAAACCAGTGCCGTAAATATACGGCACTGAAACAAACGCAATTTGGTAATGTCTGGTTTTCAGACCCTTTGCCAAATGAATTCCGTGGCGACGAAGTCGCCGTTCGGGCAAAGGCCTTTGCCGAAGGAAAAATCCTTTGCAGGACAAAACCACCTTAAACTATACTAGTTTTCGACGTTGAGGGGGTTAATATCCTGAATAGCGAAAGATACAGGCAGAGGGTTTGGAAGCCAGACTAAAATTGGCCGCGCAATTGGCCGCGCATTTGGCCCAGTTTGCGTTTACACCAAGAAGAGGCAGGGCTCGGCCGCGGCTCGGCCGCGGCCGAGACCACCTCCAGAGCGAGGCCAAATGCGAGGCCAATTTTGGCCTCGCATTTGGCCTTTTGCGCGTTTACACTGAAGCGGGGCTGGGCTCGGCCGCGGCTCGGCCGCGGCCGAGCCTCGCACTGTAAACGGGGTCTTAGACCCCGTTTACAGTGGGAGGCCGGGCTCGACCGCGGCTCGGCCGCGGCCGAAACCGGCCTCAATTGCGCGGCCGAGCCTCGCAATTTTGTCCGTTTACACTGCTGGGCTCGGCCGCGCTTTCGATTCAAACCTTTCATTATTTGGTCGTAGTGGCGCTCTGCTTGTAAACTAACGCAATTTGGTATTGTCTGGTTTTCAGACCCTTTGCCAACTGAATTCCGTGGCGACGAAGTCGCCGTTCGGGCAAAGGCCTTTGCCGAAGGAAAAAATCCTTTGCAGGACAAAACCACCTTAAACTATACTAGTTTTCGACGTTGAGGGGGTTAATATCCTGAACAGCGAAAGATACAGGCAGAGGGTTTTGAAGCCAGACTAAAACTGGCCGCGCAATTGGCCGCGCATTTGGCCCAGTTTCCGTTTACACCAAGAAAAGGCCGGGCTCGGCCGCGGCTCGGCCGCGGCTCGGCCGCGGCCGAGACCACCTCCAGAGCGAGGCCAAATGCGAGGCCAATTTTGGCCTCGCATTTGGCCTTTTGCGCGTTTACACTGAAGCGGGGCTGGACTCGGCCGCGGCCGAGCCGCGGCCGAGCCTCGCACTGTAAACGGGGTCTGCCTCACCAAGATGCCTCTTGAAATGTTTTGAAAAACTTCTGCTTGATTTTACATGAGCGGATGATTATCAGTTGTCTTTCTGCTTTTTCATCTTGTGTGAAACAAAGTATTGTTTCTCTTCAAAAGATAGCGTGCCAATTAATCTGCACTTACTGTTGGTGCTCTATCGGCCCTATAAGACAATCAAACCCACCTTCTTCCTAGACATCCGTAGGCGTTGTGGTGTCGAGCGGGATCTGAACATCTCTCATGAAGCGAGACTTCTCTTTTCTTTTCTTTTCTCCACTAACAATGTGAAACAAAGATATCCGTAGGCGTTGTGGTATGAAGACGTGGTAGAGCGAGACTTCTCTTCTCTTTTCTTTTCTTTTCCCCACTAACAAACAAGTTTAGCAGGAAACATAGAAGCATTCGCACGTACTGTTTACATTTCCCATCACATGCTTTTAACATCGGAATTTTCATGTACACATTTTGCCTGGAAAAGAATTACCAAGAACTTTTCAACACAATACATGCTCAAAAGAAGCCATTTGGTTCATACATAATTTACTAGACAGAGTGATTTATAGGGGCCTACTTATCACTGTCCACGTACTCGAACAGTTTTCGCTAAAGATACAAGTATGTTTACAAGACTGCAAACAGTAGAATGATTTGCCCCTTAACATATCAGACTACTACATCTCTTGAAATGTCTTCAAACGTAAATGAAAGTCATTCCTCTTAAATGATTACTCTCGGTCGACGAATGAGGTCCTTGTCTGCATGTCATTGTCGATCTCGTCAGTGTGACTGGGCCGTCCGTTGAGCGGTCTGCCGTCACGCTCTCAGTAGGCCTATTCTCTTCGTCACCATCACTCTCCACTTTGTATCAGTTTGACAGGGCGCTTCAACATCTCCATCTCCGATGACACCAGTTGACTATTTGGAGTTTGTAATTGCACTCCAAATTGGCGTAAACTAAAGTTTTGTGTTATCGTGAATCATAGTTTTTCCTACTGTCCTGCTGCTCGCCGGTTCAGTCATTCAGTTCAGTTCAGTTTTTATTTCTGCATTTCAAAATCAATACAAATCCACAAATCAACAAAATACTTACATAGTCATTTACACAGCTAATATTCGTAACGTTTGGATCTTACATACATTTTTTTTTTTCAAGAACGAATATCATATATGAAAGGAAGCAATAGGAAATGATAAAAATGAAATGCAGGGGACCATCATCATAAGCTAAGCTTGACGAGGAAGATGGCCCCAGGTAAAGAGATACATAAAGAAAATCTTGCCACTCACTGAGTGGGGGGTAATTGTGCAAAGGGCACAACGAAGAGATACATAAAGAAAATTTTGCCACTCACTGAGTGGGAAGTAATTGTGCGAAGGGCGTGCGGTGCAGTGCGGTGTGCATTGTGTTGGGATGAATCTTGGTTTGTACGTTGAGTGTTATTTTGTGTATCAGTGTGATGAGGTGAATATTACTTCAGTTATGGCCGTGAACTCATTGTTTAGGGTGTTTGTTGACCGGGTGGTATGAATATTTATGTGTCAGAAGTATACTGGATTATGAGGGTGTTTTTTAGTTCTCGTTTGAAAATGTTCAACGACGTACGTTGTTTTAAATTAGGGGGTAAAGAATTCCAAATATCTGGTCCATTGTGCTTTAAAGATTTTTGAGCTAAAATGATTCTGGGGTTTTCGAGATGGTAATCGGACGACTGACGTGTTGGATATGAATGAACGGTGAAATTTGGAGTGAAGAAGCCATCAAAAATTTTTGGAAGACAATTAAATGTATATTTATACATAAAAACAGCAGTTTGAAAGGTGTGAAGATCCTCAATTTTCAATGTTTTTAGTTGACGAAATAGGGGATTGGATGGGGATAAGTAACGGGAATTGGTAATCAAACGTACAGCACGTTTTTGGAGAGTAAGAATTGGATTAATTTTAGTTGAGCCACAGTTTCCCCAAACGATATTGCAGTATGTGATATGTGGTAAGATCAATGCATTGTATAGAATAGTCAGGGAATTTTGAGAAATGAAGTTTTTCAGTCGATATAAAATTCCTACAGTTCTTGAGACAGACGTGTGGATATAATGAATGTGATCGTTCCAAGTTAAACTCGAGTCAATTGTGATTCCTAAAAATTTAGTAGATCTTACTTCAGTCAAAGATAATCCATCAATATTGATATTATAACTGCTGTTAATGTTCTGTGAAGCAGTAGGTTTGAAACGTATAAAATTTGTTTTAGAGACATTAAGGGATAATTTATTACATATAAACCATCGGGAGACTTTGTCTATTTCCGTGTTCAGAGTATTAAACAGTGTTTCGAGGTTCTCATGGGAGTAAAAAATATTAGTATCATCCGCAAAAAGTATAAATTTAAGAGTTTTTGATGTATTTATTATATCATTAATATATACAAGGAACAGTAGGGGGCCAAGAATTGATCCCTGGGGAACACCACATACAATATTAGAATTCGGAGATTTAGATGACTTTGATGGTAAAGAAAAGGGATTTGTCGCAGTTTGGTGGAAGAAATTCAGTAAAGTTTGAATGAACATGTTTGTTTTTTTATTTTTGAAGCTAATTAGGGGCCAATATTTACGAAGTATGAGTTAAAAGCATCAGATATTTCATCAGGGTTTATGAGTTCTTTGTTGTCATTATAAAAAACGGACGATGTTTCCTTATTATTTTTACCTGTTATTTCATATATAGTTTCCCATAAGCCATTTACGTTATTCTTTTGATTATCAAACTTATCGGAATAATACATTTTACGAGAAATACGAATCAAATTACTGAGTATATTCTATACTTTTTGTAATCTGTAAAATGTTTTGTATTGTGGGTAGTAATCGCCAGTTTATACAATTTATTACGGGTTTTTATTGAATTGATGATTCCCTTTGTAATCCAAGGATGTTTGTTCTTTCTGCGTGTTTTTTTCTTAACTAAAGGAATGTTTTTTCGATAATAATATAAAAGTTTATCTAAGAAAATATCATAAGCTTTATCGGCGTTATTTTGAAGATACACTTCTTGCCATTCTTCCTTCACTAAATCAAGATTAAGTAATTCAATATTCTCGTCTGATTCTTTTCCGTACATTATCGGCCTGGGTTTTGAAATACTTTTGACGTTTTCAGAATAACGAAGAATAATGAATATCGGTAAATGATCAGATATATCATAATATAAGATACCATTAATGAATTTATTTACAGAAAAGTTATTAGAAAAAATATTATCCAACAAGGTTTTAGATGTTTGGAATATTCTTGTTGGGTTATCAATATGGGAATGGAAAGCATATGAAAAAAGAATAGTTTTTAATTTTACCGCTAAAGTATCTATTTTCGTCATGTCAATATTATAGTCGCCCATAATATAAATTTCCTTATTTTCTTGTGTAATCGTGTTGAGGCATTCATCAAAATTTTCTAAAAACATTTCGGTTTTATGATTTGGTGGCCTGTATATAACACCAATTATCTTATTTTTCATTTTATCATTAATGATTTCCACAAACAGGCTTTCACAACCTTCAATATCAATATTAGTTCTTATTTTTACTCGCAATTCGTTATATATATATAGGGCTACCCCTCCCCCTCTACCTCTCTTACGATCAGAGCGAAATATTTTATATCTATCAAAGCTAAACAAATTTGGAGACGTGTGCCCTAGCCAAGTTTCAGTTATACCGATTGCGGAAAAGGGAAAATTTTGTAAAGAAAGAAGAAGTAATTCAAATGAATCAAAATTTTTGTTTAAGCTTCTAGCATTCCAGTGGAATAAGCTAAAATCTTTAATGGGGTTATAATTAGTGTCATCATTCCTGTTTGTGGAATTGCTACAGGAATTATTAACATGACTTGCAGTGGAATTAAGTGAAGATTGGAACATATTATTGAAATCCGAAATAGTGTAGTATTTACTGTGATTACTTATGATACCCTGGTCAGGATGATCGTTGTTATGAGTCATGAGGATTTGAGTGCAAAGTTGGGAATGGTTGTTCTGGGGCCATGTATTTTGTGTAGTACGTTGCAATGTCTGTGCGTGAATGTAAATGTGAGTGTGTGCATGTGTGGGGGGTGTGCAGTGCATGTGCGTTGATAATAACAATAATGATACTGATACATTTTCACGTTATACAATAGAACAAATGTTACATCATATAGTCTCGCTAAATTTATGTCTACAAAAGTAAATGGAATCCTCCTACACTTAACGTTGGTGAGGTAAATTCGTATGCGTAATATGAAATAACAATGATTATAAAAGAAGACAAGGCGCTTCTATGGTAATAACAGAAATATAATTACTCCAATAATAGCATACGAACGAGGTGTTCTAACAGTTAAGGTAAAAAAAATTTAGATTGGTTGTTTTACAGAGTCATGCTGACAAGCCCCTTCGAACGTTTATGCATTTACGTAGAGATAGTTTGTGAAGGTGAGACATGAAAGAGGAATGTACATCTGGAGAAAAATTCTTGTGTCAAACTACAATGAAAGGGTTCACAAGTTTACAAGAGTGCAAACGGAACATTCTTGAGTGATTTATAACTGTGCACGGACACAGTCTTGACAAAAATAAAGAATTTTTATGTTATACAATAGAACAAATGTTACATCATGTAGTCTCGCTAAATTTATGTCTACAGAAGTAAATGGAATCCTCCTACACTTAAAGTTGGTGAGGCAAATTCGTATGCGTAATATGAAATAACAATGATTATAAAAGAAGACAAGGCGCTTATATGGTAATAACAGAAATAGAATTACTCCAATAATAGCATACGAACGAGGTGTTCTAACAGTTAAGGTAAAAAAAAATTAGATTGGTTGTTTAACAGAGTCATGCTGACAAGCCCCTTCGAACGTCTATGCATTTACGTAGAGATAGTTTGTGAAGGTGAGACATGAAGGAGGAATGTACATCTGGAGGAAAATTCTTGTGTCAAACTACAATGAAAGGGTTCACAAGTTTACAAGAGTGCAAACGGGACATTCTTGAGTGATTTATAACTGTGTACGGTGGATGATAGCATACGAACGAGGTGTTCTAACAGTTAAGGTAAAAAAAATTAGATTGGTTGTTTAACAGAGTCATGCTGACAAGCCCCTTCGAACGTCTATGCATTTACGTAGAGATAGTTTGTGAAGGTGAGACATGAAGGAGGAATGTGCATCTGGAGGAAAATTCTTGTGTCAAACTACAATGAAAGGGTTCACAAGTTTACAAGAGTGCAAACGGGACATTCTTGAGTGATTTATAACTGTGTACGGACACTGTCTTGACAAAAACAAAAAATTCATTCTGTATACATTATCTACTGGTAGTTTAGGAAAATCCAGACCAACTGAATTTGTCCCGATCGTCAAAAACATCAGCCGTTTGTTTATCTTATACAAAGTTTTTAGAATCTGATTTAAATGTAAGTAAGCTGTTATGTTGTTTAATTCGTCAGAAGCGGAAATAAATGATACTCTGCTGATCAATAGTGCTCTATGGGGAAGAAGTTCAGTTTAAACAAAAACAAAAAACAAAAACAAAACAAAACAAAACAAAACAAAACAAAAAAACAAACCAAGATGCGGCCAACTGATGTCATTGTCAATATCAAGGTTGAAAGGTAAGTACAGTTTAGGTATAATCAGATATGCACGTAAATAGAAAGTCTTTCCGGTAATGCAGCGGCGCCGGCAGGGCCCGGCATTCGGACGAAAGGGTCATAACAAGATAAAAAAAAAGAATATCTCAGTTGCTATTACTGAGTCATGCTGCTTAACCCCTGCCAACGACTGTGCACTAACGGAGAGAAACTTTGTGCAAAGTTCATGCATTCTAAGTAGTAATATGACAATAATAAAATTATATTTCATTAAATCCAAATGGAATAATGTGGTGGGTGTAAATCCACGAAGACCTCTTTAAGAAAGAGAAAAGAAATGTGTTAATTTTGGTTTTGCCCCTTTGACTTTGATTTGTTTTACGGGGGGGGGGGACAAAGCAACGATAAAAGAAAGCTCTTCCACATAATAAAGACATTCGTCGTGGATTTGTGCTCAAACATGCGACAAATGATATAAAACGTTGTTCGTTGTACATGATTTTCTGCGTATTTCGTTGGTATACTGTACTCCCTTTGGCTATGTCATTTTAATGGCATTCCAAGATATAAGTGCATAATGTATCTATATAAATATACACAATAAGATTTGTATTATATTGGTACATTGCTGGAGAACACAGTAAGATTTGTTTGTGTTTATATATTGCAGATGTATCAGCATGATTATAACGTCATACTGTGTTGGGGAGGTCAATAAATTAATGTATACGGCAATTTTGAGTGTATACCTCGCTTTTTAACAGTATTGAGTACAGGCATAATCATACAGTAATCTACAAGAGTAACATGGAGTTCTGCCACAATAAAAAAAAAGCAGTATGCACGTTTTGACAAAATGGGTCCTATTGGGCAGGACAATAGCATCCTTTACAATAATATCATTGTCTATTAAGGTAAAGTTTATCACATCAATTGACCAGATCATGCAGTACGATCTAATTTAAGGTCATTACAGCATTTTGGTAACTATACACGATGATCTATACATATGTTGAGCTTTTTTTATCATAGTGAAATTGTACGGTGTGTTAGTTGTCTTATATAAATGCATATTTAAATAATAATTACGATTGTTTTCAGTCTTCGGTCTTATATCACGAAATTACATCGTAGTATAGGCATCTATAAATGTCACAAGTAAATGTATCAATTGCAGTTTGAAACTGATGCATTATTAGGTTTCAATAAAGAGTTTACTACAAATATTATCAATCTGTATATATCAAACAAATCAATCTGTATATGTATTATGTCAAACAGTAAATAATGTCATAAATTTCCACTGACCATGTTCACTCGATGATCAGGTTGCCATAACGATGACGCTGGTTGCCATAAGGACACTAATATTCATTTGGTTTATCATTTTGATATCCAAGAAACAATAAAGTCTTTACCAGTGGTTACAGAGAACAAGTGAATGAAGAAACTAAAAGACAGTGGGCGAGTTAATCAGAAAATGAGATGAATCATAGAATCAGAAAAGCTTAATCATCTCATTTTCTGATCAGAAAATCAGAAAATGAGATGAATCATAGAATCATGAATCATAGTCATGACAGTCAGATCCTCATCACATTCACAGCGTAGGTCGATGGTGCATTCAGCGTCGATAAAGATTAGTTGATTGACTTGGAGGGGGGGGGGGGCATGATGTACCAAGAAAGTGGAACTCCTGACTTTATCCCTGTGGTCTGCAGCTATTCTCAAAGTTCCTCAAAATTCTCTCAAAATCCTCAAAACTCTGCAGCCTTTGCTTCACTACATAGCGTGAAGCCGCTAATGCTAAAATAGAGGGATAAATTCTGACAGGAGGGCCACCTTCCAGCAGAGGGTCATTTATGTTTGGGGATCAGAGGGCAAAAACACGTCATCACGTCATTCTCCGTAATTTGGCGCGGGGCTTTGGGGATGGAGAGTGCTGACCACTAGCGGGGATAGTAGCCAACATCAAACTTATAAATTCCTATGACCATAGACTTTTCGTGGAAGAGGTGGTTTTGACCAAAAAAAAAAAAAAAAAGAAAGGAAATAGCTGGAAGGAAGATAAACGGTTTCATAAACTCAAGAAGGAGAAAAGACTGAGCATATTGACCTCACAGGGTGTCTAGGAAAACGACTGCAGTGTTCTGTTTTCTTTTACTCTCTGTTCTATTCTATTCTATTCTATTCTTTATCATAAACATGTGCTAGTAGCCATCTGGGCTACAATTGTGTTTGTTTTGTACATCCTCTAAAGGTCACCTGAGGTCAGAGTTAGAAACCAGTCTTTGCTCTTTGGAATATGAAGACAGTTTCATTGCAAAACAGATATGCTTGTTTTGCACATCTTAACCATGTTTATCATTAACTAATAACATCACAGATCAATATTATGGTATTTTGAGGTCACTGACCTCTAAAGGTCATCAGAGGTCAAAGGTAGAAACCTGTCAATGCCCTGTGGAATCAGAAGATTTGTAGTACAAATGCATATTTAGTGCAGCGTAACCAAGATCTAAGCCTATCATTCACAAATGCCTCCAAACATCAATATTCTGATATTTAAAGTTCATTGACCTCTGGAGGTCATCAGAGGTCAAATCAGACTTACCTCCCGATCTTAAAATGAATCTTGTGGTATGTACTAACACTGGTGAAAGTTTCATACTTTAGTCAAATTTTGCACAATTCTCATGATTTTGAGGGCTTAACCGCTCTACTAGGCGTGATTTGTAAATGATTAAACTTTTAGGATTAAACAAACGAAGCCAAACATAAATAATTGTAATCCTACACAAATTTTGATATTCTAAAATTCTGACCTCACATTGTCTTTAGATGTCAAAGTTGGACCAATGTTCTGTGGAATGAGAAGACACTTCTATTGTAGCATAAATGCTAATAGCATAAAGCGTGATTGCACACCAGGTATACAGTTAACCATTGAATATACATCAAATATCAATATTCTGATATTTTGAGGTCATTGACCTGTGACAGTCCACGGAGGTCAAAGGCAGAGACATGTAAATAATTCCCCTTGATCTGAGGAATAGGAAAGTGATTAAGTTGTAACACCAATGAATTTTTAAGACATCGTTATCATGTTTATCATCAATCAATTGCGCCAAATATCAAAATTCTGATAATTTGAGGTCATTGACCTCTGGAGATCAACAGAGGTCAAAGGTAGAAACCTGTCAAGGATCGGTGGAACATTGAGGCAATTCCACTGTAAAAAAAAAATGGTTTTAGTACATCATGCTGTGTTTATCATTAATCAATGACAAAATCAATATCAATGACAAAATCAAAATCAATATTCTGATATTTTGAGGTCATTGACCTCTGGAGGTCATCAGAGGTCAAAGGTAGAAACCTGGCAAGATTCTATAAAACATGAAGACAATTCCACTGTAACTAAAAATGAGTTTTTAGTGCATCATTACCATTTTAACATTCATCAATGACGCAAAATATCTATTTTCATCAAATTTTGAGGTCATTGAACTTTGGAGGTCATCAGAGGTCAATTCAGACGTACCTCCCGATCTTAAAATGAATCTTATAACATGTACTAACACTGGTGAAAGTTTCATGCTTTAGTCAAATTTTGCACAATTTTTCGGCTTATCTGCTCTACTATTGACTGGTATTGACCCACAAAGGTACGTGAAAAATGCTGTTAGTTTTCGACCCATTTTATAAAACAAATGATGCACAGGATTATTTCGTGGCGTTAGTGGAGATGCAGCTCACTCTCGGGTATTTGCAATGTAGTGCAACATGCACACGGCTTCGCCTCGTGCATGTTTCACAATTGTAAATACCCTCGAGTGCGCTACATCTCCACTAACGCACTCTATCCTGTGCATCATTTGTATAATAAAATGCAAAACCTATTAAACGGAAAGTAATACTTATGCTTAAATGCAGTAAATAAATCAGTCTTATTGAACCTAACTGAAGAAAATGATTTGCAGGCACATATTTCACAGAGAGGTGATTATCGCTTAATATAGATTTCCTGAAGTGTACATGTATGGAAAACAAAGTAGGCATTTACCCCATTGTTTATTTTTCTAATTTTTTTAACCGCCATTTCTTCATAATCCAGACATCGCAATTATACATGGATGCATAACGATACCTCATAGCAATTCTTTGTAGCCTCCTTATGATTTTTCTAAGGGATTTGAATCACACACATCTCAGAAAGCAAACATGATCTTTATTGTTGAAGGAAAGAAAAAACAATTCAAAGTAGAGGTATACATGTATCATGACCCCTCAAAGTATACAAAACATGATAGATTGTACATAAGTAATAATTGCTTTGTCTTATTCTTAGGACAAATCCAAGCCATCTGTTCCAATATTGTTGATTTTTCAACTTCTGCAAAAATGTTTCAAAAAATAGAACAAGAGATTAACGTAAACCTAAAACCATGAAAACAAAGTAGGTCCTTGAAATGACAAATAAAGTTCAAAATAATGTGTACTACATAAGCAGTATAAAATTGAATATATAATTATGCAAAACTTATCTAATCTAATGCATTAATGCAGTGTACAATTGCAACTAAATAACTACTAGTAAATATTTTTACTGATGTTCTTGACGAATTTATATCATAATAGGCATAGGGATATACAGTACTGAGGACACACCTATTAATGATACTAATTATGTATACAATAATTATACCAGTAAAATCAACTGAGATGTTATTTACAGAAAGAGACGCATCTCCAGAGTTTTCGTGCAAATTTTACAGTCGAGGTTAAATTTTACTTTGGCTGTAGAGTAAAAACAGATTCGGCAGAATGTTGTATATACAGGCTCCATTAGAATCTGACCTGATTACGTTTGAAAGTTGTACAGTTTTCATCGAACACATTAATCAAATTTTCAGATACGTCATGATGACTGTATTGTGATCACTACACATCATTTAAACATCATGATTTTACAGTTCATTTAAGTTGTTCAATAATTGCCATTGAATTGTTGTATTTAGTTTTAATTATTGTTTAATGATTTATATATTTTACAATATTCTGTTATGCATACGCTGACCAACTGAATGTTGTTTTTGTAACTCGTTTCCAAGAGACATACGGTAATCTAAGTCATGAACATGTATTTCCGGTAAACAACTCATTATTCAACTCGTGTTGGTGCACCTCTGATTATGGATGAGTTCATAAACGCTATTTCTTCTTCTGTCATAGATAGCGATGCAAACGATTATCAGCCAGCTGCACTGAATTCTCTCTTACATTCTTATGACAGAGAAGAAGGTGAAGATTCCAATTTTGTTACTTCTTTAAACACAGAAACCCAAGATCTGAAGCTTTATTGTGACACTAATGATGTGTCTGCTCGAAATGAAGGCCAACTTTCTCACTGCCATTTGGAAAAAGAAATGATTGCACTTTCTCATTCACACTCGAATGAGCTTTTTTGTTTCACATTTCAATATAAGAAGCCTTAATAAGAATTTTGATCAATTACTCGTATTTCTCAACGAATTACAATTTAAACACAGCATTATCGGTCTCAGTGAAACTTGGCTCAAGGAAACGTCACCTTCTTCTCTATTTACCATTGACGGTTTTAAATTAGTTACCAACAACAGGATTATCAAAAGAGGTGGTGGTGTTGGTTTCTACGTCACGCAAAATTTAAACCACAAATTGTTAAATGAATATTGTATTATGTCTGAATGCCTTGAGAGTATCTTTATTGAGGTCATGACCCCTAACACATGCCTAATAAGGGGAATATCATCTTTGGGGAGATTTATAGACCTCCACATTCCAACCTTACTGAATTCATTGAGCCGTTTCACAATCTTCTCTCTAATAATTACTTTGACAATAAGACATGCTTCATTATGGGTGATTTTAATATAACTCTTTTAAATTGTAATGACACTTTAAGCTGTCAAGACTTTCTTAATCTTATGTTGTCAAAATTCGGATATCTGATGCTACTTCTACTCTCATTGATAATATATTCGTTAATAATTTATTTACTGATGTTACTTCTGGTATTGTAGTTTCTGATATCACCGATCATTTCCCGATATATGCGCTTGTACCACAGTTTTCTACTAGGAAAATGCCAACCCTTAATTCAGGTTTTCGTGATATGTCTGAATGTAATCTTGATAGACTTAGGGAGGGATTAAGGTCAGTTGATTGGTCCTCTGTTTATAATCAAAGAAATGTAAATTCGTTCTTTGATGTTTCTTTATGAACATCCTTATAAATAATTGTAATGTTATTATATGCCTTTATCAAGACGATACAGATCGAACTATAAGAAAGTACCAAAACAACCATGTCCTTCAAAGTCCCGACTTAGGTCTATCAATAGAAAGAATAAACTGTTTTGCAAATACCGAAGATCTTCGAATGATGTAACTAAATCCCGTTACATTCGTTACCGCAATATACTTACTTCTTCGTTGCGCTTAGCCAAGCAACTGTATTTTGCTAATCAGTTTGAAAAATGTAAGTTTGACATCAAGAGTACGTGGCGGGTGATAAACACAGCTTTGAAATCCAGCACTGTTACAATTCCCCTACTTATATTTTGAATGACGGTCATCAAGTTGATGATCCACAGGAAATGGCCGATGTATTTAATGATTACTTTGTTAACTTAGGACCTGATCTTGCCAGTACAATACCAAATACCAAGACAGCTTTTCATTCTTTTTTAAAAGACAGGAATGCACAAACCCTGTTTTTCATTCCTATTGTTAAAGAAGAAATCAAAGAAATTGTTGATAACCTAAATATTAAGAAAAGTATAGGTAATGATGGTATTTCAGCTTTTCTTTTGAGAACATAATAAATGAAATAAGTTTTTCCACTCACTTATATTTTCAATCAAACTTTATTTAGTGGCAAAGTCCCAGATACAAATGAAAATCGCTCGAGTTGTTCCCATTTACAAAAAGGGTCCAAAAGAATTCGTGAATAATTACCGCCCGATATCTCTTTTAACCTCAGTTTCGAAAATTCTGGAAAGGCTTGTTTATAAACGAACTCCTGGATTTCTTGTTAATGGCAATATTCTTTCCAATTTCCAATTTGGATTCAGAAAACAACATAGCACAACTCACGCATTATTAGCCTTCATTGATAAAGTAGTTCATGCTTTAGATGATGCTTCCCACACCATCGGTGTTTTTCTCGATTTTTCGAAGGCTTTTGATACCACTGACCATTATATTTTGCTTTATAAGTTAAGCCATTACGGTATCCTTGGGAGGGCTTTAGAGTGGTTTAAAGACTTTCTCACAAACAGAAACAGTTTGTTTACATAAATGGTTATTAGTCAAGTATGACGTCAACTTCTTGCGGTGTCCCCCAGGGTTCTCTTCTTGGCCCACTTTTATTCATCCTGTACATCAACGATCTCCAAAATTCGTCACAGATTCTTTCGTTTATTTGTTTCGCTGATGATACAAATTTATTTCTGTCTCGCCGCAATCCCACTACCCTTGTAAGTGTAATGAATAATGAATTGAAATTTGTTCAGTCCTGGATTTACGCTAACAAGTTATCATTAAATGTTGATAAAACACATTAAATGTTATTTAGCAATTCCCTCCAAGTTACTTCAGATGATATTAAGATTAATAATATTAATATAACCCGAGTAGATAGTACTCAGTTTTTAGGAGTTTACATCGATAGCGACCTCTCCTGAAAAACTAACTTTAATATTTTTAAGCAAAATTTTGTCACGAAACACAGGAATCCTAAACAAACTGAAACATTTTCTGCCCAACCATATTTTGCAGATTGTATATTCCACCATGATTTCCCCATATTCTTAACTGTGGAATTCTTGCGTGGGGTAACGCATCCAAATACTTGCTGGATTCGCTTTTTCTTCTTCAAAAGCAAGCGATCAGAACTCAAGCTGGGTATTTATTTCACACAAACGACTTATTTCAGAAAAATGAGATTTTGAAATTGATAGATTTGTTTGATTATAACTTAGGTATTTTTATGTATAAATTTTCTTCAAAAGATCTTCCTGATGTTTTTTACAGATGTTCATAAGAAACAATTCTGTCCACCACTATCCAAATCTCCAGAGTGACACTTATCACCTTCCACGCACTGGAACAGTTTTCGCTAAAAACACAATCATGTATACAGGTCCAAAATATTGGAATGATCTCCCAATAGAAGTTAAAAGCTATTTGTCATTATCATCCTTTAAGCGTAAACTCAGCATGTATTGAATAGATACAACACACAAGTGCACTAACATTCCTTTTTATTATGCTCATG
Organism: Diadema setosum; assembly: GCF_964275005.1. Lineage (NCBI taxonomy): Eukaryota > Metazoa > Echinodermata > Echinoidea > Diadematoida > Diadematidae > Diadema > Diadema setosum. The sequence continues at coordinate 20,258,565 of NC_092692.1, forward strand.
GCTGTTCTGTTATACTACTCGGTTGTTGCCATGTGAACAGACTTATGCATAATTATATGCATTTAGTTACATGCTCTCTCAAATTCCTGCTCATCGGTGTTTTTCCTTCCACTTCTAGTAAGACCTTTGGTCGTGTCGCATAGCGTCATAGTTTCCCCTTCTTTCTTTCTTTCCTTTTTTTTTTCATGCGGCATTGCAGCTGGCTGGTATATCACATATAGGAATTGCAATTGATTCATGTTTTCCATTTTTCGAATCTTTCCCCGTGTCTATGGAAGCCGGAATGTTTAAACCCTAAAATTATGTTGTGACCACTCCCATGTCAAAATTGCCATTAGAGCATCTGCTATAGTGTGCAGCATGTGGTTACTTGTTCTCATTTTATCACACACATACATATTAATGTGAGAAGAATCTTCTGTACCCCCGAGTATTAATAGTCATTCTCTTTTGTTTATCCTTTCTTTTGGTTTTTAATTGTACCTGTGCTCCTCATCCTGTTCCCAACACTAGGCTTTTATTGGGACCTACACTCAACAAGCTTTGCTTTTTAGTAGGTTCCATCGTATTTCTCTTTGCATCCTTTACTTTGATTGAAAATGACACATCGACCGCTATGTATTATGTTTGTAGTCCTATTTCTTTATGTATATATCCAAGCTGGACATTCTGTATTATTATATTTTGTCATATATCATGTATTTTCCATCGAGAAATACGAAAATAAAATTGAATTGAATTGAATTTACAGCTAAATGTGTATATTATTAATGCAATTTTGCGTATTTTTAATGTTCTGTACCGTATATTTTATGTGTTGTTTTTAAAAAGGGCATTGCTGAAAACCAGACCTTGCTGAGCGAGCAACCCTTTCAAAATATGTGAAATAAATACATAAATACATGAATAAATAAATAAATAAATAAATCCCAAAATATATAAATATATATATATATATATATATATATATATATATATAAATTTTCCTCCGGTAACCGAAGAAGGCGGATCCAAGCACACAGAACACAGCTGAAGAACAGAGTTCTGTGCTGAAGAAGAAACCGTACCAAAAAGTAAAAAGAAAAAGAAAAAAAAATAGAAAGCTGAAGGCCGTGTCACACCTTTCCGGGCAAGCCTTTCGTGCGACTTGCAAAGAACCATTTTTACTACCCGGAGGTCCCCGGAATGAGCCACACATGACAGTACCTCACGTATCTCACCCGTAGTCACCCGGAGGGGTGCACGCAAATCTTTTTACCCGCAACCATGTTTAGGCCCTGTCACACCTTTCCGGGCAAGCTATGCAGGCTTGTTGCGTGTAGGGATTTTCCAGCATACCGGAAATTTCTGAGGGCGAACAAGGATTTGGGCGAGTCAGTGCATGTGTCTTACTTGCTGGACGCGTTCTACTTAAATTCTACTTGCGGGTATACTGTGTGACCTTTGTACCAGTCGCGTGGGGGCTGACAACTCAGTGAAGGAATTCCCCTGAAGGAATGGCAGAAGTCCCACAGAATGTCTTTATCTTGGCTGCATACGGGGACTGCGAAGTACCTGTGTGGGAGTTGCCTGCGAAGTGCTGTCGCTAAGGGCCTCCTACTGGCGTTCTGCGTGGACTTCTCCGGGCATCCCCTCGACTCACCCGGAAAAAGTTTTGGTCATGCTCAAAACTTGGCTGCGGTTAAATCGGACTTGCGTGAGCACCTCCGGGCAACTACAGGCGAGATACGCGCTAGGTACTGTCAGGTGCGGACCAACTGCTGAGAGCTCCGGGTAGCAAATTTGTTTCCCCGCAAGTCAAGCCGCAAAACTTCCCCAGATACGGCATGACAAGGCCTTGAGCATGCTCAAAACTTCTTGTGTTCGCTCGCAGAGGTACACCCAGAACACCAGTATATAGGAGACCCTTACCGGCAGCATCTCGCAGGCAACTCCAACACAGCTACTTCTCAGCACCCATAAGTCGCTTGTAAAGGCCGTGTCACAGCAAGCAAAATTTAAGTAGAACGCATCCAGCAAGTAAGACACATGCGCTGACTCGCCCAAATCCTTGTTCGCCCTCAGAAATTCCCGGTATGCTGGAAAATCCCTACACGTAACAGAATGCATAGCTTGCCCGGAAAGGTGTGACAGGGCCTAAACATGGTTGCGGGTAAAAAGATTTGCGTGCACACCTCCGGGTGACTACGGGTGAGATATGTGCTAGGTACTGTCATGTGCGGCTCATTCCGGGGACCTCCGGGTAGTAAAAATTCTTCTTTGCAAGTCGCACGCAAGGCTTGCCCGGAAAGGTGTGACACGGCCTTGACAGAAAACGGATCGGTTTCAAAGCGCTCACGCAGGTCACACGGAATGCATGCAAGTAGAAGCTAAGTAGCACGCGTCTAGTAGGTAAGAAATAAGTGCGAAAATTGCAAACATTCTTGGTCGCCCGCGGAAAATCTTCTACGTGCTGGAAACTACGTCCTCGCCACAAGCCCGCGTAGCTTGCCCGGAAAGGTGTGACACGGCCTTGATTGGAAAATGTGCACAAAGCTTTCTATTCAATTTCCATGACCATCATACCCAAAAGTTAGGTATGATAATGATAGCAGCGGCTTGTGTGAAATTCTGCTTGTTGGGAGCAGAGATCCTTTGTTTAAAAATTAAGTTTTAGTGGAAAATCTGACGGCTTTAAGTTCCTATCGAAGGACTCTATAGCCAATGAGAAAAATAAATGTCTTGCCTAAACTGCAGCTAATATGGGACGCGACCTCAACGACCTCTGGTTTCTACTGGAGGAGGGCATCCCTAGTAGCGTGGCGGATACGGCGTAGCCGTGGCCACGCCGCGAAAATTCCAAACATGTTTGAAATATCCGGGAGTCTGCTCCCGGTAAGACACAACCGTAGCACAGCCGGTGGACATCCGGCGGACATACGCCTACACCCGGCGGCTAATCCGGCGCATACGTGAACAGCCGTGGCAGACACGTGGCGTGTGAAGTCGTCGGATCCACGGATGGGTTCACGGCTGTGACGGGTGTAACTGGTATGTGGTACGTATGCGACGGATAGCGCCGACTGATTGGCGGATACCACGTATGATCCGACGAGTGCACTACGGCTTGAGGACAGGTCCACTACGGTTTGGAGGTTGTATAAATAGGAGTGCGCTGGCCCAGAGAAGTCATTCGTATCTCTGCTGTCGACGAGATCACATCGACGTGTACGACAACATAGTCTACAAGAATGCCTAGAGCCAGAGCGTCCAAGATGTCCACAACTGCTGCTGCGGCTGCTGCTGCTGCTGCTGCCAAAAGAGACCCGGAAGAACAGCCACTCCAGTCAACGCCTGCTGATGAGGAGCCTGCTGAGGATGTTGAGCCAGCCAGTACGGTCCCTGGACCTCCTTCGCCAGTTTTGGGCCGGACCTCCAGACCTGGATCATCCTTGTCTCAGCGCAGCTCTGAAGACCCAGCCAGGAGAAGATATGACAAGCTGCACCTGCCTCCCGAAGATGAAGAGAAGGTGGCTGACTGGTTCGTGGACCACGCTATGTTCTATGACAAGGCCCGGCGTGACTACAAGGACACTGCCCTGAAGTCCCGGAAGCTGGAGGAGATAGCTGCCTCTCTGTTCCCTGCTCTGCCCACGCCTTAAAGACCTGGCTGGATTCCATGCGGACATCGGCTGGCAAGTTTCTGAAGCAAGGCCCTTCTGGAACAGCGAAGAAGAACCCAACGGAGAAGGAGTCCTGGGTCATCCAGAACTTTGGGTTCCTCGCCGACCACATCAAGAGGGTGCCCAGCAGACAGACTGGTCGGAGCGTGCGGCAGAAGACGACCCCCGACTCCAGTTCCAGCGAACAGCGCCAGTCAGGTTCCAGGGAGGAAGAGGAGGAAGAACCTGAGGTGGCCTTCATCGAGGAGCCTGTGGCCGGAACCTCCAGGGGGAAGAGGAAGAAGAGGAAGACTGCAGGACCTTCTCCTCTGGTCCAGCGACTCGTCGATGCTGCCCTGCTGACCTCCCAAGCTGTGGAACAGAGGACCAAGGTGGAAGAGGCACCCAAGGACCCCCACAGCCTGCGTGTGAAGAACTGGTGCCAGTACCTCTACACCGAGGCCATGGAGCTTGAGAAGGATGACTACGAAGACTTCCAAGCACAAGTGGTCTCCCTGCTGCACCAGGTAAAGAGGACTGCGCGCCATGCCCATGCAGCACCAGGGCTATGGGATTGGCATATGTGCCTATGCAGCCGCCTCCTGCACCTTACAGGATGCCACAGCCAGGGACCTCGACAGTCCAGCCACAGCAGCAGCAGCCGGGTGCCTTCAACATCAGGACCTGCAGCGACCGACCCCGACCCTCCATCCATCGGCAGCCTGTTGGCCTCTTTGGACAACATGACTCCAGGGACTTCACTGTCCTTCAGCAATATATCGAAAGAGTCTACCAAGAAACTTACCTGACTGACGCGATTTGCCGGGATGATGAGTTGTTGTGGAGTATTTCGAGATCAAAAATAAAAGTGGGTATACCGACTTTTATTCCAGACGGATCCAGACTAACTCGGTCTCAGGGAAAACTCAGCCCTATTTCAGACAATTTACACGCAGTTCGTGATCGCCATATTCTATACTTAGGTGCTTGATAGGCGCACAATAACTTTGCATGTGCGCCAAAGAGGTTCTTTGATGCACGCGTTGTATCAACTCGGACCACCTTACTGTGACCAGCCAGAACGCCAAGCGCTACAGGTCGCTACCATAGTACAACCAAGGAGGTACTAGGCTCGCCTGGTACCTCATTGGTACAACACTGTACAATCCAGTGGGAGAACTCGGCCCTGCCGTCAAAACGAGGCCGAGTTGTCCCAGAGTCCGAGTTTAGCCTGACTTCTTTTCATAATATGACTAAACACTGTGATATTTCAACCTTTTCCCGTGACCTTTGACCCCATGGCCAAAATCATTCCCTACAGAATCATTGTGTAGTATATACATCTCACTTTAGTAAGTTTTTATATGGAGAAATACTAGTAGTGTAATTTCATTAAAACGTGCATATGTAGGCACACAAAGTTTCATGAAGAAGCTGAGCCATTTTTTCTTTTTTTTTTTTTTGTGGCTTGGAGAAAGAAGTGAAATTTCAGCATTTTTACTTCGTCAAATATTTTTGAATTTTGACCGTATAGCCCAAAACTTTCCCTCCAAAATCTTTATCTGGTAATTTCAAGTTTCAAGAAAAAAAACCCAAAATTTGCTTAATTTACCCTGAAACAAATGTATCCTCCCCATCAGTCTATATACATCAATAGTTTTAACAGGTTTGTATGCCCTATAGTAACAAATATTTTTAGCTGTACTTTGGTATCTTTGATTCGAAAACGCGATGGGGCTTTAGGACGTTATAGACGTCAGAAAACCTTCTGAAATATTCATAACGTTCTGTGGACGTTCTGCGGACTTCAAAAAAACATTTAAGTACCGTCTACAACGTTCAAAAAACTTTTTTAGAACGTCCAAAAAAGTATTTTGGCCCTTTCGAGAACGTGAAGAGAACCTTTCATATATGTCGAGAACATCCAGAAAACCTTTTAAGAACGTGTCATGTTGATGAGAATAGACATGCACAATCTGGGATTAATGTACCTAATCCTAATCTTATATGATCCTATCTTAATCTGTTCCTGATGTACTACCATCTATACCTACTACATCCTATTCCCAGTTGATGTAACTGTATCACATTCTTTTATATACCGGCAAAAATCGTAAGGCATGAAGACATGGTTACTAAAATTAAATCACGTATACCTTAATTAGGCCTTTTGAAATATGAAAATATTTCTTCATAACACAATTTGAAATTGTGAATAACTGAAACATAACGTAAGTACAATTTTCAACACAGTTAAAAAGTTTTAACCCAGCATTAATACATTAAATTTCAAGGTCTTGTATCTATTTCCACTATTTTTCAAATTTTAGATTGTCTTATTTGAATATTCATAAATACGCATGAATATTCATTATAAAGAAACCAATGACGAAGACATAGCGGACCAAACCAAAACGCCATGTTTTAAACGTTCGTTAAAGACGAAGTCGACGTAGCAGATCTAATAAAAACGTTTTGTAGACGTTTATAAATGACGAAGACGTAAAACAGACATAACCAAAACGTTTTGTAAAGTTCATAGGTGTTTTTAACACGTTTTCAAAAAATGATATAAAATAAAACTGTGCATTGCGATAAATGCTACGTCAAAACATTGACGTTATAAAATGTACGTTTTAAATACGTCCGTTTTAGGTGAAAACGTAAGGAGCCTCCAAAAAAAAAAAAGAGGAAGAAATACTATGTGTTTACTGGGTAGCTGATTTAGAGCTGTATAGTTGTCAGAGCAGGAAATAAACATGTACTTATGTGTAAAAAAATACTCAATTTCAATTCAACTTATATTTCATTTTTTGACAAAAATATGATTATACAATTTACTTTTTTGGAAACAAAAAGACAAAATAAAACGGAAAGAACAATATAAATGAAAAAAAAATAAAATGAAATGAGCATAAAATGAGAAAAAGCAATACAAAATAAAAACAGTATAAAATAATAATTGTTGAGCCTTATAGTAATTGTATAATAATGATATAATACCATGCTACAATCACACAACGAGGTAGTTAAATCCGCTTTTCTTGTTTACAATGCAAGCTCAAAGAATTCAGAGGAACAGAAGCTACTCATGCAACAACAGATTTTCTAATACTGTATTTCCCTTTTGTCGTGAATGTAATAAACACAGCCTACATGGTTGATGGGAGTGTTCGTAAAGTGCAAAGTAATATACCTTCAATGGGGATGATTAGCACACGGTGAATAATTAACATATGTAGAATGACGACAGAAAGAAAAAAGAACAGAAGAAAATTCAACATGATTAAGATAAAAAAAAATATCCTTTTTAGAACAATAAAAGAACATCTGGTGTACAGCTCTTTCAAAAACCAGGAGAGATAAAATTTATCTTTAGTTTTACGTCAGCAACATTTATTACTTATATTCTTAATTTCTGAAATATTTTCTATTGAATCGCTGTCCTACTCTGACGACATGAACAATTAACACTTAACAGATTATTCAAGTAGTCTAAACACGCTGTGTGTGTGTTTTCTTTTTCTACCAAGTCTGTAATAACCAAATCAAATCATAACCAAAGTGAGTAGCAGAGTGGTTAGAAACGAGAATTGCCGGCTACAATGAGCACGCACCCTAAACCAAGGAGAAAATAAATTTTGCGCCATACGTCACCGCGGTGTCGATATACGGCAATAGAATGGATATTCATGAACACATTGATAAGGACAACACAGCTGTTCGATAGAAAATAACATTTAAAACAAAAAATACAGCATTCAAAAACAACTTGAGTCAAGAAATGTATTCAATTATATATGGCAAAATTTAATTTAGATTCGTTCATTGATCATCGATGCCGATGGTGATATCAATAAAGTATGTTTTGCTCTTTGAGTTTTGGGAACAGGTCTCCCAGCACCAGGCGAGGTATACTGTAGAGGTATAATCAAGAACAGCTATCTTCACCTCTTCCCCAAATCACATTGGACTTCAAACCAATGAGATGAGTCCTCAATTCCTAGCCGCCCCCACAGCTTTGGTCACCATTGACCGCGATGTCATTGCCGTCACTTATCATCCTAGCGATGATGCAAAATCCCCCCCCCCCCATCCGTGACTTATAACACCTCATCCTCTGATTTGGTGCAATCCACAGCTGTCATGTGGTGAGAGCTAGTGTACGCCGAAAGGACGATCTTATAAGATTCGCTTTTAAAAGCCAGAAGATGATAACGAAAAATCCCATCTAAAACACCTATAGTGAGCCAAAGGCGAGGACCCTTCTTGCGCCCCAGCTCCTCGAGAAATTCGTCTACAAAAGGGACAGGAACTACGTCCTTGCCACGTTTGATGAGCTCTAACTCCAATTCAATCCAGATCAACCACAGCCTCGACTGCCCCCTGACCAGAAAACAGGGACGATAAACTTTCGTACGGTCTTCCATCCGCCCTGAAAGCCTCGAGTTCTCTTGCGAAAATCACCAATATGAGATGAGGAAAGGAAAGATATGTGGCTACTAAAACACCAGTGGCTAGGAGCAGAGTGCTGCTCTATTGGAAAGAAAAGGGCTCAGCAGGACTACGAAATCAGCAGAAAATTGAGTCTGCACTCCAATTTTCAGGTCATTTTCTGGGGTTTAACTCGATTTTTGCGTGTGTGTGTGTGTGTGTGTGTGTATGTGTATGTGTGTGTTTGAATGCATTGTAGGTCTAATTACCTGGCCAGTCGGTACAGACATTAACAAACACAACCCAAAGTATTTTGCCAGTTAATATGTAGCCTATAATATGCCGTAACCAAATTTAACATTTGAAATAATGTAGGCTTACTGTTAAGAATTGTTATGTTTTTTTCCTACATGCTTTGGTTAATGATAATCTATGACAGTTCACGCAATCATTGTTTTGATAACTATTATTGTCTGCTGTCCTACTTAAGTAAACTTTGTATGCAACAAGTACAGCTTGCCTATAACTATGTGGAATGTTAGCTTTGTACACTATGTGTGAAATGGCTCCGTATGAAATTTTGTCGTCCTAGGTTTAAATTCCATGTTGAAAGATTTAAAATCACTAGTTCTTCTTTTGCTTTTTTTTTACACACAAGTTAAGGTATGAGACATTATGTTACGCACGTGTTTGTACTTTCATTATGTACAAAAATGATTATTTTCTTCTTTTTCTTTTGCTGTTCGTAACTGGAAGAAGTTGACAAAAGAAAAAAATCATTGCCAGTACGCTAAAATCTGCATCGCAAGAATTATAGTACATGTAGTAATGGCAGGTCCCACTGAAGAGTCTACCCTGTATAATAGAGGACACCTGATTATTATTGTTCTTATTACAATAACAGGACCAGTGTTTTAATAAGGGAATGTGGTGGAGTTGAGGGTTTTTATGTGACCCAAATTTGCATTTCAACTTGTACGTGGATGTTAATTTGTGATATCAAAGGTTGTGTAGTATCAAAAGTTAATAGAAGTATTTTTATCGATATTACGGACCCGAATATATACGATAAATTTTACTGCAGGTGAAATGTAAAGACCTATATCATTCTAAGTCATTTAATTTATTGCATTACTATCCACAATCATAGTAAAATCCTCAACACACCTCTACAAAAAGAAGTTATATTATGTGAGGCTTCAGCCGAAAATCGTTTCGATTGTTGCAACAACTTCACTTACCAAGATTTTTATTCATTCATTTATTTATCCATACTATCTACGTGTATATCTCTATCTATCCGTCTTGTGCAGTTTTGGATATACAGCTGTATGCCAATGAATTATAACTCAATATAGAACAAAAAGCATGTTTTTAAATAACAGTCTAAAACATTTCATTATCAAATCAAGACCAATGATATCGAATAAATCGAGTTGAGTGTACCAAATTTTAGGGCGTCATATTGATAGATAGTGATTTATCTCAGAAATCCCAACAGTGGTACATGTATCCTCAATAGACTCCTACATGTTTTCTGAGCCAAATTTTGTTCAAAGTCTACTCTACTTTGATAACTTTGTACCTTACGACAATTTCCTGTACAATTAAAATCTCATTTGAAATTATTAGTTGGCTTGATAAGAAAGAGTGTAGTCTTTCGAATACAGCAGTGAAAACTTGAACAAAATCGAATGAAAATTAAGGAAGTCCTGAAATTATGAAGTTTCCTTAACTTCGGCAGAACAGTTTTTGTACAGTTGATATGAATATGCAAATAAGCGATCTGATGTTGTCATCACATTTGAATTTTTCCGTTGATCATGTACGAAAAAAAAAACTGACGAAATTCAGTGTTTCTGTTATTATAGTGTAAAGCGTGAAGTTATATCTGTTTCAATAACTTCAGAACAATGAACAGTTAGGTATATACAAACTGGATTTGACACAAAATGTCATGTGTTATGTACAAACTATACGGCAAGTTGTGAAAGGATGGCATCATCACATAATATTGCACATTCACATGATTAGCAAAATTAGCGAAATTTCATTGCTTCCGTTACTTTCATTAGAATTTCATTACTGTGCTAGGAAAATTTTACGCCTTCTTTTCAGACTAACTTTACTTTGCGCTGGAATTCTCCTTTAATAATCAAATTCTTGTGTGGGAAAATGCAATACCAGGAATCTACCTGTTTTTGTTTGTTTGTGTGTGTGTGTGTGTGTGTGTGTTTTGTTTTCAAAACGGGCCATAAAAATATCCATTCTCCATGCCGGATGCTTATACAACGTAACAACAATCTGTTACTCATGTGTAAAATCTTGAAAATAATAGATTTGTTTGTCTCTAACGTCACATTATGTTTCAGTTTCCCACTGAGGTTAATCATTAATATAAAACTACTGTACCCAAAATTGTAGTCATTTCAATTGCTCTTTAAGTTATTGGCGAACATATACTGTATTGCAGGGACATAAAGTCTTAAGGATGGGTTGATATCAAGAAAATATTTCAGTTATTTACCAGACTAACTGTTAACATAACAACAAATCAAAACATTTAAGATATTCATAGAACAGGATGTATATCGAGGGTCTTGTTTAATTCCACATAAAGTTCAATTTTCATCTCATCTTTATTTCATTTAATTTACCAACTTTTCATCACAAATTACATTTGTAGCATTCATTCACTGATCAATGAATAGTAACAGACATTTGAAAATGTATGAATGTGTATACAGGCTGCACTTTAAATAATATTTCTCGACCAAGAATATATCTAAATCAGTCTGGACCACAATGTATTAGGATAATTAGTGGAAGAATCAACAGAAAAGCAGATGCTAGTGAGGTTATATAGGTCCCCAGAAAGGAAGTCGAACACACATACTCACGCACACACACACACACACATACACACAGCAAGGTTTGGCTTTGACTGTAATAAAAACAGAATGGTACAGACTTACCATAATCTACCCTAAATATTTTTTAGCTTTCGCGGCATTTCCTTCGCGACATATTGAATTGAAAACTGTGGTGTCACCACATCAGAATCCGATATACCTGTACACGTACGTATAACTGTTTTCTTCAGCGCTCTTCAAAGCGGAAGCACAAAGAATCCCAAGTGAAGAATAAGATGGACACCGACTTAGAAAAATAATAATAACCAAATAAATATAAAGAAAGCTGTTTGGGAGAATGTGGAGACTAATTGCTTCTCGATTTTCCAAATGTTATTAATCCCATTGTATCGAAAAGAAAATGTTTGTCATGTTTACAGTCAGAAATTTCGGATAGCCCATAGCTGGATTAAATCTCTGCTGGTTTGGAGCACATGTCCTTTGTGTTGAATTTGTGTTAATGTCAAGTTGATTTAGCCAGCTACAACGGAGGTCTAGAATATTTAATGGCTTTTCGAAGAATAGGCAATATGGGGGGGGGGCTGCAGCCAAGGGACTCGAACCTGGAAAATCGTAATAGATATTTAATGGTGTCATCAGCAGAGCAAATAATTATCAACTTCTCCTTCATTTCCCGATCCGCCCTGTGGTGGCTACTACGGGGGTGGGGGCGAGGATGTACCCCACATCTTTCTGTGACGCACTTGTTCTCGTGAATTATTTGACCATTGATCAAAATCTGAAAGCCACCAGAATAAGACACTTTATCTTATTTGATTTTAAATTCAGACATTGTTCTTTTTTTATTATTTGTAATCAATTAACAACTTCTCCTTCATTTCCCGATCCGACGTGTGGTGGCTACTACGGGGGGTGGGGGCGGGGATGTACCCCACATCTTTCTGTGACGCACTTGTTCTCGTGAATTACTTAACCATTGATCAACATCTGAAAACCACCAGAATAAGATACTGTATCTTATTTGATTGTATATTCAGACATTGTTCTTTTTTATTATTTGTAATCAATTAACAACTTCTCCTTCATTTCCCGATCCGACCTGTGGTGGCTACTACGGGGGTGGGGGCGGGGATGCATCCCACATCCTTATCTGTGACGCACTTGTTCTCGTGAATTACTCGACCATTGATGAAAATCTGAAAGCCCCCAGAATAAAATACTGTATCTTATTTGATTGTATATTCAGACATTGTTCTTTTTGTTTATTTTTTTTTTCAAGGCAAAATCATATCTTTGGGGGGAGGGCGGATGCAGTACGAGCTTACCAAAATGAAAAAAAAAAAAGAAATAATGCATGTAATTCTTAAGTGAAAATTGCACATTATATTGGCCGAGTTTTGTGGTATAAATATTGATCTATTGGTTAACAACATGAAGGCCGGCCCCACTTCCAGATTAAAGACTCTATTCTAATGACTAAGTCATGAATGTAGCATATGAAAAGTGATTGACATTTATACAACTGCGTCGTGAGGTAACGCACCTTCACGTCCCTGCATGACATGTTCTACAAAATGAATCGACATCACAGACACTTTGTATGACTCGAGGAGCGTCTTCCAGTAACCACATTATTCTCTTCCACTATAGTCCACCAGTTTTCTCTACTTGATCGTATGAGGGAGGCGGTGGCAAGTGATCTTCTGTCGCTTGGTTAGCAGGATTCGTCGATCGGGCATCCCAGGTATTACGCTGGTCGGTGGATTGCCCAGATTGCGGTACGACAGGTGCGTATCCGGTTGGAGGATTCGAAGGGTAGGCACCTCCAGTCATCTCACCCGCCGCTGGAGGTGCGCTCGGCATCGTTTGGACGGGATACACGTATGTGTTTGTGCTGCCGTACCCTTCCATGGGCGGTGGTTGGTGTACGGTGCTAAACGATGTTTGCTGAGGACCGTAATTTGTTGTGAGCACAGTGGACGTGGTGCCTCCTCCAGGTCCGAAAAACACCACGCGTCCGTTGGGGGTTGATCTCTTTATGTAACACGCCCAGCCTATGCCGCATGCGAGAAGGACGATGCCCAAGCACAGAACACCAATGCCCGTGTTAACCTGTCTAGCGTTGCCCTGTCGAATGTGCGGAAAAGCCTCATGGAAGCTTTCCGACAAATTGCTTGCAAATGTGGAACCTATTGCTATGTTGGCAATGCCAGCGAAGATGGGCACGAAAGACAGAAAAATGAGCATGATGGGACAGCACCTCCATTGAACACAACGTCTATGGCACTCACTCTCATTGGAGGGTCCGTCAGGTGCAAGTGTGACACAAGTTGTGACTGTGCCACCAGTCGTTGCCATTATTGAGAAGATAAATGGATATAAATAAATCGATGTTCGTCGAATGTCACAAATTCCAGGAAGCGGCTCCTAGTGATGTGGTGGTGAAGTGGTATCTCCCGCCTGTGATTCTCTTCTGCAAAGATTACAAAGAAATACAAAAAAAAAATGTATTTTCGTCACGATTCAGATTTGTTTTTATTATTACATAAATATTACATAATATTAAATGCAATGTACCACAATAAAATATTATGCAGATTTAGTTCATCTAGGCCGATGACCACAGGGAAGTAGAATTGCACGAGGGCTGACTATTAATATGGAGTGCATATCGGCTAGAAAAGTACGTGAAAGACCATGTACCATTAAAGTTGTAGTAAGCGAAGTATATATAAATTGATTTAGAACAAATCATCAAAGTTTTGTTTAACGAGGATTCCCGGGCAAGAACCAAAAGTATGTATTCACGACTATGAACTATAACGAAATACATGAATTTCATTATTCTACCAATTCTACCAGTCGTAAATCTTATGACTATACAATTTAATATGTATAATGCATTATCATGCTAAGACATGTACTAGTATATATCTGATATTTTTCAGGCAAGCATTAAACTTGTCCGAAGCAATAATGTTATCGTAAGGAGCTGATGTTGTTCGACATTTTATTACAAAAATATTATGACTTAAAGCAGGAACTTGTAACTGCATTCCGATGACCAAATAAAGATATTGTGAAGTGCAATTATTAGAAGAACAAAAAGGTTGCACGTATAAATTCTTTCAGAATGAGGACACGTTGTGACGTCAATATTCGAGAAGCGGTTTTCCTCATGGTATTCATCATGCAGTTTGGAATGTGTACTTCATGACGGCAAAAAAGGTATTATTTCACTTTATGTCATGACATAGATTTCGGAGAAAGTCCCGGTTTCTGTGGGCAGTATGAAAGTATAGGCTTCACTGATACAAACGAAATGGTAAATGAAAAATTCTGATGAACAGATGTTGCCAACCGATACGACAAACAGGGCAAAAATTTCAAAACTCTCTCCAAGAAATAAGTCCATTTTAATTATTCTAAATAGAGGTCTGTGGTGCAGCTAATTTTAAGACGTAAAATTCAGAATCCGGATATTACTGAATCTGAGCACCTGGGACCAAGTTAGCGTCAGAATCATGATGCGATTTTTTTTTTTTTTTTTGTTGCATTTCGGGTCTGCCTGTTCGTCCAATAGAGCATATAAACTCACATAGAGGAGACTCGAGGTGAAATACCTACAACCGTCACAGTTGGTGCTTGGGGTTCCGAGGAGGAGCACAATATCACAATATGGCATTCCGACCAGGACCACAGCTAGCTTTCAAACAAGGGACAGGGCTGAAGTAAAACGAGAACAGGAGACTCGGATTCCCAGATTTAAGGACAGCAGTCACAAGAAGAACGACCGCCTAGCCGCGGTTACAGGCAGGGCAACATCAACACAGCAACTCGATCGGCAAGGAGTCTAAAGAAGAGAAGAGCATCCAAGATAAAAAAAAAAATTCAGTTTGATGATCTGTTATCAATTAAAGCTGTTCAATGTACTTATGCTTTCCTACTCGTATCACTTGTTAAGGCCGCGTCACACCTTTCCGGGTAAGCAACGCGGGCTTGTGGGGAGGAGGTCGTTTCCAGCACGTAGAAGATTTTTCACGGGCGAACAAGAATGTTTGCAATTTTTGCACTTGTTTCTTATCTACTAGAAGCGTGCTACTTAGCTTCTACTTGCGTGCATTCCGCGTGACCTACGTTAAGAGCTTTGAAATTGATATGTTTTCTGTTACGAGCGACTTATGGGTACTTACTCGGAACAAGTTTTGAGCACGCTCAAGGCCGTGCCATACCGTATCTGGGGAAGTTTTGCGGTCTGACTTGCGGGGAAACAAATTTGCTACCCGGAGCTCTCAGCAGTTGGTCCTCACCTGACAGTACCTAGCGCGTATCTCGCCTGTAGTTGCCCGGAGGTGCTCACGCAAGTCCGATTTAACCGCAGCGAAGTTTTGAGCATGACCAAAACTTTTTCCGGGTGAGTCGCGGGTTTGGCCGGAGAGGTTCACGCAGAACCCCAGTAGGAGGCCCTTAGCGGCAGTACTTCGCAGGCAACTCCCACGCAGGTACTTCGCAGTCCCCGTATGCAGCCAAGATAATGGCATTCCGTGGGCTTTTGCCATTCCTTCAGAGGAATTCCTTCACTGAGTTGTCAGTCCCCATGCGACTGGTACAAAGGTCACACAGTATACCCGCAAGTAGAATTTAAGAAGAACGCGTCTAGCCAGTAAGACACATGCACTGACTCGCCAAAATCCTTGTTCGCCCTCAGAAATTTCCGGTATGCTGGAAAATCCCTACACGCAAGAAGCCTGCATAGCCTGCCCGGAAAGGTGTGACAGGGCCTAAACATGGTTGCGGGTAAAAAGATTTGCGTGCACCCCTCCGGGTGACTCCGGGTGAGATACGTGCTAGGTACTGTCATGTGCGGCTCATTCCGGGGACCTCCGGGTAGTAAAAATGGTTCTTTGCAAGTCGCACGCAAGGCTTGCCCGGAAAGGTGTGACACGGCCTTAATCATGCAACGTCACGTTTACATTTGAAAGCCGAGGAATAAAATGGTTGTCGCATTGTAATTTAAGATATTTGTGTAATTTTGATTGATTGATTGATTGATTGATTGATTGATTGATTGATTGATTGATTAAAGTGGTTTATTGATAAACATAAACACACACACACACACACACACACACACACACACAAACACACAGTAAAACATAACAGCCAGCAGGCTGAATTGCTCTTTGTACTTCGCAATTATTCAAAATTACACTAGATAACACACTAAAAACTCTGAGGTATAAATATAAAACAACTAATTTCTTACTTAATTAGAGGTCTATCAGTTACACAGTATTCTAAACTGTCAATTGACTATATGCTGCATTTTAGAGATATAGGCATTGACAAAGACAGGAAGATCCCATTTGCAGGAATCCAATAGGAATTAACATTCAGTATTCGAGAAAAGTCCCCTTTGATAACTATATAGACTTGTTGGAACAGGGAGAGTCGAGATCGCAGCCGAGAACCTTTTCCGGTACAGGGTGTAAAGGCCTAAATCATACTCCGATCCTTTTTTCTTTTTAACCAACATAGAGCTTACTGTGTATTTTATGAACGCTCTTTGCAGGCTCAATAGTATTATGTAACAAGAACATAAGGGATCGCAAACATCAAATTCCCTATGTTGAAGATCGTACTTGCCACACGGACTCCACAGTGATATGACTAGTGGTCGATAATGAAGTAGAATGTTCAGAGCTTTATGCAACAACAGATTGTCTCCACATCCACTGCACCCCGCCTCCTTGATGTAAAACACATACCCCGTACAATATAAATGCACATCTTGTTATTGTTAGTTTGCTATAAGATTATAAATCGCCGGGGTCCTTGTACTTTGTTAGAGCAAGGTAAGGAGGCATCACACCTCCTTGGTTAAAATTATTTATAAAGGTACAATAAATCGAGCAGGTGCATAGGCACTCAACAAATTGTACACCATGTTCTACAATGTACTGTATTCCATGAAGAGAACTCACCGCGCTGGATGTCCGCTATGCTATGACTTTCACAGCTGGAAAACTGAAAAGCTGGTCACCGCCCCAGACGGAATACGCGGGATAAAAAAACACTCCAGGGATAATTCTGATTTGCTAAGCACGTTGTTTATACCAATTATGCATTATGCAAATATAACCATGCATGATGTGTTTAGGAGTAGCACAATGATGAGATGGCAATTCGTTATTTATCCGCTACAAGCACCCTTCGAGGATATAGCATAGCTGTACACGGGCTCGATCGCGCGCTCGTACGCACGTACGCTGGATTCACCGACCACGCCCCATAGGCATAATCTCTAA